>NC_056712.1:12814953-13169102 GCF_018831695.1 Puntigrus tetrazona
CTTTTGATAAAGTTGATGAATCCCTACTGATTAAAAGTAAAAATGATATTTTTCTAGATTTCTGGGGTAAAAACTAACTAAATAAATAAATATCAGTCTGTGTTGCAGGCCCTTACCTTGCTTACATATATTTAGTGTAATATTTATTTAATAATCAATAACAATGAATAAAATGCTCCTGGTTTATAAACTTCAATGCACCTTTATTAAACTATTAACTAAGACAGTAACTCCTCATCTGCTCGCTTATTAATAGTTAGTAAGGTAGTTGTTAGGTTTGGTATTGGGTAGGATTAGGAATGTAGAATATGGTCATGCAGAATATGTGTTTTATAAGTAGCCAAAATTATTATTATGCATGCTCATAAGCAATTAGTTAACTGAGAGAATTGGTCCCGGTGTTAAAACGCTATCCAGAACACAATTAAAAGTGGACGTGATACTCGACTCGTGGCCATGTCCACTGTGTGTGTCCGATAGAGTTGTGCGCTGATGTTCTTACCTGCTGAGTGTCGTCGTATGTCTGTCCCTCAGGGTCCATGAGGCCTTCTCCCATGGGCTCCTCAGTGGCTTCCTGACCAAACTCAGGCTGCGAACACACATGCGAAAGCACATCACGTCTTCAAAATCCAACATCAACAAAAGATGTGCCCATGCAAAGGCAAAATATAACGCTGACCTGAATTATCCTAGCATGATTGATTTCAGACACTAAATATAAGCACTTTTCTGTGTCGTTTACCCTATGTGCAGTATATCAGTGTCTCTGCTAATGCGCTTTAGTATGCATGCTACAACTTTAATATGTACCTAATAAATGTTTCAACAAACTGCATTTTATGTCTTGCCAGAGAGACTCTCATTACCTACATACAGTAGATTTTCTTTACAGTTCTGGGTCACTGGAAGGTTTATTTTTAAACTGAGCTTTCACAGTCAATTAGGTCATATTCTAGCAATATACAGTCCTGATATCACAACACAGGCTGTCAAACCCTTCACGTCAATCAATACCATTTATACTAAACTCTTTTAACACAAAGTAAAAATATCATACTTTTAAATATTTATATATATATATATATATATATATATATATATATATATATATATATATATATATATACATATATATATATATATATATATATATATATATATATATATATATATATATATATATATATATATATATATATATATATATATATATATATATATATATATATATATATATATATATTTTAGCTATACTCATGTGAAAAGCATATACACGACCTATTTTTTGTTTTGTTTAAAAAAATGTTTTAGTTGAAAAGCAACTTTGAATTATTCTCACAAATAATTTGAGTAAAGTCTGTATTTGTTAATCAGATCATTAGGAAAAAACAAAGCGAAAATGGAGCATTTTCTGAGAACGATCAGACTATAGGCGGATTTAGTCCAGTACACAATCAAACACACACACACACACAAACGGCACAGTCCAGTTAGCACTGACCACCCACACACTTTCACAAGTTTCAAAATCGCTAAACTACACATATAAACCAGCCATCACACATTTTTCTTATGAGAAGAGCTGCACTCCAAATCATTTGGATGATGACGGCTTAGCCGAAGCACTAGAGATTTAAAATCGATGACAGCGGCATTGTGTTTTTATTCTTCGGCTCCAGCGGGCTTCATACAAACACATAACTGTAAACACCACAAGCACATATGCTGCAAGCTTCTTACGCTGATTTTCCCTCTAAGTGATTTATGAGATTACTGAGTCACCACAAAGGACCGGACTCATTTTTAAGCCTGGTGGGGAAAATCCGCGGAAGACCACACATCTGTCATGAATACCACTGTAGCTCAAAACACAGAGCATTCTGAAATCAACAGTTTGTTTAAACTGAAATCTGCCTGAGTTTGCCTAAGACTGGCTGACCTCTCCTCCCATAGTCCATTTCTAAGGACTGTGCAAAGTGCTAAGTGACCTTGGACAAGGTCGAGAGAGAGAGAGAGAGAGAGAGAGAGAGAGAGGATGAGGGATAGAATGGGGGGGGGGTCGGGAGATAGGACTCAGCAAAACTGAAGCACAAAGTAAGACACAATACTCCCTGTGGGACAAGCAGCCCTCAGTTACATGTCATGTATCATGAGGTGAAGGTGAGTGTATGAGGCGTACAGCCCTCTGATATTCATCTAGTCAAAGAGACTTTATTATTATTCTAGCACCGTGGAACAATCCATAACCATTTCTGATGGTCATGTGCATGTTGAGCTAAAGAAAATGTCTCGGCTGAAACTGAAATAGTTTTACGGCAACATAATTCAATAATCTTTGTTCTGTGAACAACTTCGAATAATATATTTCTTAAGGGTGTAGTGATCACTACATTTTCTATTCTATTAATAAGTCAAACCGATCAGAAATGAGTTAAATGTTAAAACGTTTTGTCAGGTAACCTAATATATCAAGTCAAACAATATTATGATTGAATCAACCTGGCTACATTACATAAAAAAAGATCTCCTACCTTAATTACAATAGCTTAATAAAAGGTAACAACTACACATTTTTAAAAGAATGAACTTGGGAATGGTGTATAATAATATGTAATAATAATAATAATAATGAGAGGGACATACGTTCATGTCACTGGGGAACTCGTCCTTCTTCACCAGGCCAGTGGCAGCGGCGATGTTCCCGGCTCCAGACATCACAGCTCCTCCCAGCTGAGAGGCCTGCTCCTTTGTCTTCTCAGCCACTGACCAATGATGAAACACAGCACGTTTTGAAACACGGACACAAGCCATTTTCAGCAGAGACACATCACTCTAAGTCAGAAATTCAATATTTATTTGGCAACACAAGAAAAAAATGGGGAAATGATCTGAGGCTATTGTCTGCAACAATGTCGGTGCAACACATTAAATGCTATTGGATTTTATTTTATTAAATAAAGTCAGTTTATGGCGACGCTATTATGACAAAGAGAACTGTCGCAGGTTAGATTGCATCAATAAATGGCCATCTGTATTAAATACTGTCATAAAATTTAATTTTATGATTAAACCTTGCTCATAAACTTGCTGTGAATGAACATAGTATGCATGAAAAACAAACATGTATTATATTATCATATAAAATACAAATACCATTATTATAGTTTTTACATCTATTGTTCCATAGAAAATCTGAATCACAGATACAATATATATATATATATATATATATATATATATATATATATATATATATATAAAATATTATTAATAAGAATATATTTCTATTATTATTATTATTATACACATTTTATTCATGAAACTGGTTGTTTATGATGTGTTTTATATTAATATAGTGTATGATATAAGTGCTTAAAATTATTAGGTATAATTTATACATTGGAAATCACTTTATAATGCATTATATACAGTATACACTGTACATTAATAGAATAATATTGATGCTTCAGTTTAAATTCTAGGTTTTTTAAATTCTTCAGTTTAAATTCATTTTAGGTTTTAGGAGTTTTTGTTTTAAATATGCCTATAGTTTTTTTTCAATCAGCTTTTGATATTTTTGTTATAGTTTATTTTAATCTAGTTTTTTTAGTACTTAACTTGCTGAAAATTTTTAGATTTTTCATTTTCAGTTTTTTTTTAAGTAACTTTTTTTTTAATTGATTTAGTTTTCTTTAATATACCTGTGTCAAGCAAGAAACCAACAGTTAATCATCCTGAAAAACACTCAGACTATTCTAGCTTTCCATCTGTCCTAGACAAATAACCTTCTGAAATATCACCTAGGCACAGAACTATTTGTCTCAGTTCCACTTACTGGCTGTAAGCCATGCCCTTTGAACACATTAAATGAGACGTATCCATTATTTACAAGACTAAAGACTAAAGAACAATTGGCAAAATCACCTTACCTGTTGCGACACTGTCTTTGGTCTTGCTGCCTGCAAGAACAAAAAACATATTGTAAAAAAAAAAAAGAAAGAAAAATATACACAGCCCATAACAATACGGAAACACACATTAAATTAGCCCCTGTGAAGGAACTGCGATAAGGTTGAAAGAAGGTACATGATACAGACAGGTAATGAGTAGAAAGACAATGTGAAATACAAGCCCTGGAACTCCCAGAGTAGCTTCATTTAAGGGTTCACTGAAAAATCATTAGAGCTAATAGAACCTGTATCTCAGACCTGTCACCTTAACCGACCTGCCTGAGTGAACTACTGCTCAGAAACACTTCCTAGGAGTTACCATACACTGTACCGGCAAATGGCAGTGCGCCTCTCAGTCTCAGTATGATTCTCACAACAGAGAGGAGAAATTAATCTTGAGCAAAAAGATGTTTTAACAAGAGTCATTCACCCGTGACTCATTAGAGCTGATGTGTTTCATCTACAGCACTTGAGTCATTATAACAAATTTGCTTCTTAAAATGGGAAAGACTCGCTCATGAATGCACGGTGTAACAGAAGTATCATTTCAGATAAAAAGGGCAGATTGCAAGTGCTTTATCTATCACTAAAGGAAATGTCTATAATTTTACTACATTTTGCTGAAATGCGGTTGCTAAGAGCTTCTTGACTCCACCCCCTCAACCCCCCACCCCCTACTGTGTTTCCAATATCGTGTTTATTTTATTTCGTTTTATTTATTTATTAGAAATATTTAGATTTCAAATTTTTACTGTTCCATTCATCAAAGAATAACGGAAGGAACGCAGCACAAATTTCCCACAAAATATTAATTAGCTGTTTCCAACTGTTATAACAATACATGTACTTTGAGCATCAAAACGGCACATTGGAATGATTTCTGAAAGATCGTGCGACACTGGAGTAATGATACCGAACATTTCTGCTTTGTCACCACAGGAATAAATTCTTTCGTTTTTAATAAATTCAAAATGTTTAAATATATTAAATCAGAACACATTTATTTTGAATTGTATTTGTAAATTACTGCTTTATACTAATCAAACAAATGCAGAAAAAAAATCTTTCTGAGCCCAAAAAAATAATTCCTATTTGCTCAAACAACTTACTGTGCCCAAACTTGTATATATATGTGTGTGTGTGTGTATAAACAAGCCACACAATTTCATGTATGTCAATATCATGTATGGAGCAAAAATGGTGTGGGGGCATAATAACCAATAAGCACCAAATATACAGCGGGGAATACACAACTCGAAATGAGGATGAGAAGCCACTTAGGAAATAAATGTGAAACGAACAGGAAATTAGAGAAGCATAATAGCAGGGGGACAAAACAAGCCAGTGTGACATTAGCAGAAGCCTCTTCCTCTTCGATCTATCCTCAGATGGGTTGATGGCGCATGTGCGTGAAGGAGTGTGAGCTTGCGCATCTGCTGTCCAAGGTGGAACAAGAACCTATCAGCTACCCATCACCCCTCCTCCACGCGCTAACACACACACACACACGCTCCCACAAGGCCGTTCAAGCATGGCGTCCCAGGTCACAGCGGTTGTCCGACGTAAGTGCAACCTTGTGTTCACCGCAAAGAATACAAGACGATCTGCGAAGCAACCGCAGATGGACTTGAGGTATCTGGGCTAACCGTCTCTCTCCGGGACGCTGGCGGCGTAGACGTGAGGCTTTTATGTGAAGGGAACCTATTATTCATTCATGCCAACATCAAAACAGAGGAGCATGAATGAGTGTTTGCGCTGGGCACTTAAACACAAATGCCCTCTCAATCTCCAATTACAGCAGGTCAACAGACTAGATCAGCGTCTCGTCTTACTGATCAAAGCATTAGAATCATTTCATACATGCTCGAAAAGACCGTTTTCCTTTCTTTCAGCTCCGTATGCTATACAATAAAAAGGATTCGGACGGTCGCTCTCGTCCGTTTGTATACGAGAAGCTCTTTTTCACGGGGGCCGCGCGTATAGAGGTATATGAGCTCATGGAATTGTGTGACATGTGGCCCGTAAGGCTTTTTTTTCCAACCCGATAGGAGATCAGAGAGATGCTGGAGCGGCTCCAGAAGTCAACCATCTCACACGGTGTTATTTCACTCTCGAATTAGCGTGTACATTAAGAATCCCCTTATAAGATCAGGTTACGTGTAATGGATTTTCTCTGTACAGTTTATGTTATACTGGAATCATTATCAGTCCAGTGCTTTTAATTTTCCAGATGTAAAATCCATCGATGATTAAAGAGGCCATTTCGGGATGTTGGGTGCTAAAGAGAAGAGCGATGACCAACCACCGAAACGAGTGCGCAAACAGGACTGTCACAGCAATATTGAAATATTGAAAAGATGAGTGATCTAGTGTGTACAATAGACCACGTGAATTGGAAACATCTACAGAGGAGGGGTTTGATGTCAAGGACCACTGATATGAAAAGATTTTCTTGGCAACGCTGTACATTAAATAGTGATTATAGAAGTTAATGAGCGATATTTGAAAGTAAACGTCCAAATAACATAAATATTTTAGGATATAGGCTATAGCTTAAAAAGGTTGTTTCTATGAT
The DNA here is from genome assembly GCF_018831695.1 of Puntigrus tetrazona. Lineage (NCBI taxonomy): Eukaryota > Metazoa > Chordata > Actinopteri > Cypriniformes > Cyprinidae > Puntigrus > Puntigrus tetrazona. The sequence goes on from NC_056712.1 coordinate 12,821,479, forward strand.
TTCATATATTTCTATAGTTTTTGATAGAAAATTACTTGAGTAATATCATTATACTGTATACTCGTTACAGAATAAACCAGGGTTTTAACCTTTACTTTTAAAACACAGGCAAATAACATAACCTTTTATTATATTCAGCGTCAAGGTTTTAGGTAAGAAATTAATATAAAGTATTAAAATAAAGTTGTATTTTTCCATGTAAATGTTTGAGTGCCAAAATATGACGATGCTCTTGAAAATATCAACCTTTTTAAAATAAAAAGGAAGCTTTATATTTTAATTCATAAAACCCTGTTTAGGTAAGGGAGAAAGGTAAGTGCTATGTCTAAAAGACAAAATGTTCAAATAGAATTAAATAATCCAAAATAAACTATTGAAATGTTTCAAGATCTTTCAATTAAATTTTACATTTATTTGTTGAGTGCTTTCCGCAAATAGTTTATGAACTGATTTTCTGAATGAATTTTATTCACTTCAGTCTAAATATGATGCCAAACTGCATTTATAATGATCAACATTATAAAAATGTCGCTAACGTTGTTTAAAATAATTCTAAAGGTCCTTAGAGACCTAAGAGACGCGATCATGTCCAAAAATACCCACAATGTACACAACAAATTTGGCTGTTTAAGAGAAAAAAAATCAATAGGACGTGGTAGACGTAAGAGGCCTGGAAAAACCCCACCCAATATCTCAGCCAATCACAAAATTACACAATAGTGGCTGAACCTATAGCGATGCTCTGAGAAGCGGCAGTGAAACAGATAGCAACCCCCTCCTGGCCCTCAGGCTCTGAGCTTCGTGGTCCCTCCCACTCCCACCGTGCTCACGCTTGATTCGTGATATGCATGCATTTAAAAAAAAAGAGCATTATATGCTCCATATCTTACCCACAAACATCACGCCTTCCTTGGTCTTCTCTGCAGCCACCGCAACGCCTTCTTTGGTCTTCTCCGCGGCCACTGCCATACCTTCTTTAGCTTTAGAAAGCCCCTTCATTAAAACATCCATCTTGGCCCCTCTGCATCCAAGAGAGCAAGTTATGTAGCAGCACACAATGAAAACGGGGTCTGCGTTGCACTGTATGTGACAAATGTGGGTTAATTTGGAATTGAGAGCAAGTGTGTGTGCTAATAGCAGGCTGTCAGTCCTACAATAAGGAGTCTAATTTCCCTGAAGATAAAACGCCCATACAAGCACACACAATGAGATGAGAACATTCACACCATCAGCTGACGTTATTTTTCCAGCTTTAACAGCAGGAGGTGTCCTCGAGATGTTCACAAACTCATTAATTATTACTCAAACGGCTTATTTTATACTGAGCATCCATCAGGTTTCTGAGACATATTTTAAGGCTCGCGTAAATTAAAAAGGGCACGTACGTTTTTGCTTCATGTAATCGATTTGAGGCACTTTACACGTTTACGAAGGCGCCGCTACAACGAAGAACAATGTTCAGTGTTTCTGAAAAGACATTTCATCGCAAACGCGAACAGAATTTGAATCTCGCACTTCTCCTTTACAATATGGTGCCACCTCTCCAATGTCCCCCACACCGTAGAAGTGCCGGACACGACACGGGCGAAATAAAACAAACGCGCGTTTTATCATCAGGTTGCTTTCAGAATTGAACCCGCGACGTTTTAATTTGCGCACAAGCCCGCGAACGCTCGTTTCCATCGAAGCGCGCGGGGTTTTTCGCGTCCTTACGAGCGCAGCTTTAGTATTTTCGCGCGATCTCGGTTCGCGCTCAAACGAACAAGTGCTTTTCAGTCTCGTGGACGTGTAATGGAAACGAAAACGTACCTTTTAAAGCGCCTTCTTTGTCCTTATGCTTCAATTGCGTAGTGGATTGAAATATCGTGGAATGAAATTTTACACTACGATCTTGAGGTGGGCCTTCCTCTGGATGAGCTCAGCCAATGAGGACGAGAGGATGAGACGATCGACGTAGCTCATGGTATTGATCATGGGGGTGTCGGTCCCCGGCTGTAATGGCCTGTGACACTCTGAGACTAATGCCTGATCCTTAGCCAATGAAAAAGGTGACTGATATCGTCAGGAGATGTGGCGAGCGCGCTTAAATGGCACATCTGCCCCGTACTGTACTGTCAGGTGTTATTAAATTATTTGCGCTTATAGAGGACGTATGATAGCTACACTTTCACACGGTATTTCATGTGACATTCAACCAAGCAGCATGTATCTATGAGGAAATCCACACACACACACACACACACACACACACACACACACACACAAATCTATAACAAATATATATATATATATATATATATATATATATATATATATATATATATATATATATATATATATAGGCTAACATATATCACAAATAAAGCCTCAGTGTAATTAGTGGTTAAATATGTATTAACTAAAACCTTTATAATGTGATTATGTAAGTGTTTTCGTGATTACAAAATATCTATCAATCTATCAGTACTGTCTAATATTGAGAAACTACAATCATATGTTTCGCCTTGACAAACACAAATAGAGGGATGAAATCCATCCATATGTTTTTGCGATCGCGTGCCGTCTCTCTGGGGCTTACCATCGATCTGAATGTTAAAATTAGGCTGAATATCTAACCGTGAACTGTACGGTAAATCCTCGTCGAAGTGCAGCTAGCATTAGACTTGCTCATGCATATCTTTTTGGGATTTCAAGCAGACGATGAGTGTCGTGTCCACTGACCATCTGCCTGAAGTGGGCGCATCGTGACATCTGCCTCTGAAAGGCAATCGAATGACCGATTGATTTTGTCCAAGCGTGTTTAAAGTCTCGTAAAGATCGATCCCAGCTGGTGATTTGAAACTTTCCGTTACCGGTAACACCTTACGTCGAAAGATCTGTGTCGGATACATACCTTTCACGTAGGCCTACATACGTTTTGGTCGAGTAAAGTGAGATTGCAAGCGTTAAAACGCGTTATAGGGATCGCTGGTTTCTTGTAGCGATGTGGCTCAGTCACACCTATGACATCAGCCGTTAAACACGACTCCTGTTTATGTGCTTCGTGTGCCATCTGCCGTTTTATACTAGTATAGCATTGTTTAGGTTATTCAGGACTCTTCGAGTGATCAGCACAGCTGCAGATCGGAAGTCAGAGGTTCAGCACCGCGGACAGCGACCCATGAAATACACCGAGTCTTTCTTGTTCACAATCAGCCGCGTCGCGCTTTCATCGATGTAGTCATTTCAGAGCGGCAAGCGTTTTTTTCTTTCTCTTTGGAATCGCACATGCATGTATTATATTCGGTATCAATATCAAAAGCAGCAGTGGATATCTTTGCGCATCCCCCAGCTGTGCATCTGATCCAGACTGAACCGAATGGGGCAGTTCTTGCTGTGAGATGTTACTTCTCTTCCATCGTGGCACTTGCAAGTTCCTCAACTTAGTCTAGGGGATGTTGCGTGCTAAAGTCTAGAGGAGCGTGTGGTCGCAAGGCCAGTCAGCTGTCCTCCACTGTCTTAGGCATCTTACTTTAGAGACGTTGCAGTTTACTGCTGTGGTCACATCTGCAATGTTCTCTCTGCAGCAGGACAGAGGAGATCAGAAACCATGGAGATCTTTCTTCTGTTGTTTTTTTTGGAATCTCTAGAATGTCTTTTTGTAGGTTATTATAACTGTGAGCTTAATTACTTAAAATATATGAAAAATCGCAGTTAGTAATGCAATGCATTACAGTACGTAATTTATAATATAACACTTTTGCCCTCTCGTTTATCACATTGATTTAAATAGGATAGTCCTGTACCACATTGATACAAATGCAAATAGTAAGAAAACATATTCCATTTCATTGTTATTAACAACAGTGCATTAAACATTATATCACATCAAAGTTTCCCAAACAGAATTTGTGAAGGAAATGATGAGAATTTATGAGTTTAATGAAAAGCCGATAATTAAATCATAAGAATATTGCATATATTAAAAAAATAAAACACTTACTAAAAAAATTTCTACTGACACTACAACAAACTGTATATATTAACTGATTTAAAACCATTTTTAGTTGGTGAAAATACTATTGTTGTTTTTCGGCTTAATTTGGTAACAATAGAACAAAACAATCCTGTGTGTGTGTGTGTGTGTGTGTGTGTGTGTGTGTGTGTGTGTGTATATATATATATATATATATATATATATATATATATATATATATATATATATATATATATATCTGAAATTACAAATAAAACCTTCATAATCTACATGTCCCAGTGTATAGTTTTTGTGCCCTAGACCGTCCACTTGATGGCACTCTTCTGAACTATTGTGTGTTTGTCCTGGACTTCAGTTCCCATCACCCCTTGCACTCACGATCGTTTCATTACCATCAGCTATGTGTAATTTAGGTTCACTGCCACCTCGTATATGTTGTGTGGTTTGTGTTTTTGTTGAAGTTCTGTTTTTTGTTGCGTGTTTCTGTGGACTGAATTACATCGTGTCTTGCTCTGTATTTTCCCTGTTTTTGGACCTTTGTTTGAGACTCATTAAACTGCACTCTTTATTGTTTTTTGATTATTCCGTGACACCATAAACCAGCCGTGGTGTCCGATCCTTAAAGGGGAGGTAATGTCATGATATCTGGTTGGTGTGCCCATGTAAGGCCGCTAGAGGGTTCCCATCACCATTCGCTTCGACAAACAACTCTCATTTCATTCAACTGTGTGTCATTTCATTAATTCATTAACCTATCCTCATACAAGCCTGGTTCCCCGTGTCTTTGTTTTCTGGTTTATTATTTTCTGTTATGTCTTCTGATGCTCTGTTTTGCTCTCATTTGGATTATTTGGATTATTTACAATAATTGCTGCTTTTGGATAATATACTGCATAAATAATATCTGTAATAATGATATAATTATTCATATAGAGACTTATTATACATTGCATGCATTATTTGTTTTGTTTTTTTTCTTCTTTTTTGTGTGATTTATTGACTAATTCTGTGCGCGTTAACATTTTCAGTGTTAGTGTGATGTTGTCAATGTAGTTTATAATAAAATCACTTGTTTAGATAATCGTCTTGTTTTTGTATAGAACTCCTAAGGCAGTGAAATTTACATTAGCTTGCATATGATCTTATTCACTTCTGAATAAGCAATTACTACAATAACAAACAACAGCTATGACAACATTTTAAGATGTAAAATGAAGAACTGAACTAAACAAAAGTCACGCAAACTGTTCCTTTCATGCAATCTATTTTTTTTTTTTCATTCTTTCGGGAACATTATCAAAGTGAGCTGCAGATCTGACATCTTTTGCAAATATCCATTTATAGAAGAAAAATGAGGGAAATTGTAATGCATTTTTCTTTGAGTAAAATGTTTACAGAACTAGACTCAATCCCACAGAGGCATTAAGTTTGACAATAAACATTTACTTACCGCTCAGTGGTTCATGCAATAAACTTGTTGTTCAGAATTTGGAAGATAAGCCCCGAAGCCCTCTGATAGAAGTGCAATATCTGAGAACAGGAAATGACAACAGTCACCTATCAGTCTGTGTTATTTGACAAAAGCTGTACTGAAGTCGCTCTCCACAAATGCATTTCAAAAGAACTTCAGGCCTTGAAATTTACTTCACTCACTTTTCTATTTTTCCTTTCATTATTTGACGTTTTAGTGTGCAATTTCTCATTATTTTGACTTTGCATGGTGCTTGATTTACAGCCCCAGGCTCCAGCTTAAGCACTGATCTCTCTATACATCCAGATTGAGCTTTCATTCTTAATTCTCTGATCTCTTCCTCCTCACAGACCTCCGCTGAAAACTTCTGGTCTTCTCTCGCAGCTTTCAACTGAGAAAGTAACCAGATTTAACACTGTGCTCCAAGCCTGTCCAACTTGATTTCAGTAAGGTCCTTTATATTTCCCCAAGATCCAAAGCAAATCAGAAGAAGACTACTGGCTTTGTTTTGCTGTGTGATCTTGTTTGTGGTGTAGGCTTCAAAAGCTTGAAACTTCTTGAGTCAAGGCCAAAAGCAAGAAAAAGCCATAAAACTGATTATATCTGAAGTATTACTTCGCTTTTGTTTAAATGTGGGTACCATACAGAAAAGTTGCAAAAAAAACCCATCTCTTCTGGTGGCTCTGGTCTGCACTGTTGTTAAAACACAGCGATGTTTAAATTTACAAATGATGATCTTTAAATAAATCAAATCTCCTATTGTTTTCTTTTTTTAGTGCATTTAATATACCGAATTATACCCAGGTAGCGTGCAAACGTTTATGGATTTGTACGACTTTAATGGAAGTCACATTAGTATAAAACTGAAAAATCCAAATGAGAAAATCAATTCAAACTATTATTTTTGAATACTGCATGATTAAAAAAAAATAAAAAAAAATAATAAATAATAATAAATAAAAAAATAAATATATATATATATATATATATATATAAAGCGAGTATATATATATATATATATATATATATATATATATATATATATATATATAGTTGATAAAACTATCAATATAATAAAATATGATATTGAAAATATACACAATACATTATATATGTTAAAATATTGTACAATCCATAAAGTATTGCCAATTTCCATATACTATATGTAACTGACATTATATGCAATTCTACATGCATACATAACAAATTAAATATTATGTCGGAATTATATGCAAACAATAAAGATAATTTTTTTGGTCTTCATAGATAATTTTTGCTTTTTGCATGTCTGTGTTGTAATATATTGAAGTAGGCTTGCTAGTTCTCCATATATATATATATATATATATATATATATATATATATATATATATATATATTTATCCATATATATATATATTTATCCATATATATATATATATATATTTCACTTTTGTGTTTTTAAAGGAAATGCATTAAAATATCCTTCTTAAAGTGGAAAAAAAACAGCAATTCAGCATCGTCGCCGCTGCATGGCGACAAAGACCATATTTTTAGTACAACGATTATTTTAATCTTTCTCCTCCGCAGTTGTTGCTAAGCCGAAGCAGTGCAGACAAACACATAACAAGAAGCATATGAAAAGATTTTCAGAAATGCAGTATCAGCGTAAGGTCTGTACTGAAAACTTTGTCACCCGCTTAATTGATATCCGCGGCATGATACAAGCAACATTAGCGGCGACACGAAAGGGTGTTTTTGAATATCATTTTTTTTTATAATTACAGTGCAGTATTTCACAAATCTCCCCAGTTATGTAAACTCATTACAACTGGCCGGCTACCAACGCAATTGGCCGCTATTAATGTTAACGTTAGTACACAATTACCTTACATAACATGCTTACGAAAACATTAAAAAATGATAACGGCGGGGAGGGGGCAGCAAATACAATTAATAAATGGACACTGTCTTTCCTGCGCCAAACCGGTCCTCTCTCTCTCTCTCGCTCTGGATCAAATATATAGCGTTTATACACTCGGCAGTACAGTGATTGTAAACAACTGCCTGGCATCCCATTATCTTTCACTATAAATATAAGTAAATATCCCACGCAGCTGCCATATATCCGGAGACTTAGTATGGCAGTAAACCGCAAAGCTATAAACTGCCATCAGTCAAGACAAGCAATGCGTGACTATTAATGTGCAAATGTTATGCGTACGTGCTCGATCGACAGCTCTGCATCGGTGAAGCACTTTATATGAACTTGGGACACATCGAGAGATGAGCTTCCCAAGGGTTTCGCAGACCGCGGTTGCCAAAGTGGAGCTACTTAAGACATCTGCTCGCTGTGATTGGAACTTCAACTCTGTGTTCAGAAACAAGGCTGCATAATGAATGCAAACTCAGGACTCTTGGAGAGATAGTGTTAGCGCTTTGTGAATGCTATTACCATGCTAATAACAAACCGACTTTTTCCCCTGGGGAAAAATTACCGTAACAAAAAATGACTTTGCATTGGTTTATGAAATTACCGGTAGTTTTTCTCTCCCCCCCCCAAACCCTGGAAGTACCACCAGGGGGCAGTTTAACAACGTGGCGCGAAATCCTAGCCGCCAGAAGTATTAACGCGGGATCTATGGGTTTATCTGTAGGAAGTATCTCACTCAGGGACGCTTTGTTTTCACTGTTGCATTTTAAATCAACTCCTCAGCCGATATCTGAGAGAGAAGCGGCGGAGGAAAGAGTTAAGAGACAATAAACGGACACGTTTGGGTGTGCGAACGAACACGGGCAGCATTTGTGAGTCCAGTAATAAAAAGCAAATATTTACCAATTTTCATCTATAGATTAGACACCCTCTGCGTGGTCACAGTCGAGTTGTAAACTAGCAAAAGTGCACTGGGGTGAAGTAAGGGGACAATCTGTTCTACTGTGATAAGTCAAAAGGGAATTTGCGAACAAGGGCATAATTTGCACTACAAAGAATATGTTTTCCCCAGAAAGCATGCGAGCACAACTCACTTTGTAGTAATAGGTCTTCAAATTTGTTGCTCAGGTTTTTTTTTTTTTTTTTTTTAAGCGATAAAAGCATATTGGGCTTATTTCCGGCGACATGCCCCAAAACCCAATCGAAGCCAATTTTGAAACAACTGAGAAGTTGAAGTCTCATGTTTTGCTGTCGTTTCAATAGATCTTCTAACCCTTTGTTGTCTGGGGTTCATGATGGCACATATCATCCTCGTTCCGAGAAAAACTAAACCATAAACTCATATCAAACTCTCAAAATCGAGCCGGTCGATGCGTTCGTGCACTTGTTTAGACAAGTTGAGCCACAATTCATGATTTGCAATAGGAGTATGTTAAACAGCCTATTTCTCAACTCATTCCCCACACAGCCAGCAGGACACTGGAATCAGAACGACTTCTGGAGGCAGCTGTGGCTTTGAAGTACGACAAATAAGTGCTATCAGGCAACTGGCGAGCAGAGAATTGCTCACCATATTATGTTCTTCGACTGGGGGCCGCTAAGCTAATGAGTTTGCTCGTCTATCTTCTTAGGTTTGTTCCTGCTTTTGTGTCCAGGCCTTTGAGGATCTAGTGTGCCATGCATTGTAATACTGTTCCCATTGTCACTGTCTCAATCCCCATTTCTTCTGGAATTTAGGGAATCCTGCCGCACAAATTTTCACATGGGAAAGACAGTAAAGGCCTTAGAAAGTACATAATTATGTATAATGCTGCAGACAATGAGCAAACAGAGTTAAAAATACAATTTTATAATCAGAAATGGGGCACGATGGATGCCATACTGTACATACTTGGGAACTCTGCAAGGAGATCAGGTTTGCAGTACAAAATATATCATGGTCACATTTACCTTCTTTCTCACCCATCACTCTAAATCTATACTGTCCTATAATTTACATGGGAAAAACAATCACATTTAAAGCATTCCTGGATGTAATAATTGCAGAAACTCTTTGATCTCCACACAGAAATATTATGTCAAAATAACAGACGTGTACAGAATGCTTAAACAAATATGTTTTTTAAATGCATTCACTGAGCATTTGAACCCTTGGATTTAATAACCGGCTGACCCGCTTTTGGCAGCAATAACCTGCACCGTTTCTTATAACTGCTGTTCAGACTTACACAATGGTCAGGAGGAACCATTTTTTGCACCGTTGCTCTTTGCAAAATTGCTTCAGTTCAGCAATATTTTGGGATGTCTGGTGTGAATTGCTCTCTTGAGATCATGCCAAAACATCTCAATAGGTCAGGACTCTTCCGGAGGGTGCGCTTTTTTGCAGAAGCTATTCTGATCTTGGGGGTTTACATGCTTCTTGAAACTGTCTGGGTCTAGGGTCTAAAATATAAGCCAAATTCACAATTTTAAGAGCTATCCAAAAGGAAACAATAACTGTATAAATGTATGAAATACTTAATAATTCCATGCTCCTCATTTATAACATTGAATGCATCTACAAGCGTCTAAAAAGCCAATTTGGGAAGGCAAACACCCTTAAACAAGATTTTAGTCTTCAACTCATGAAATATATCCAGAACACAAACAAGAAAACCACTTTGCCCACCTCTCTTTTCTTTCTTATTTGCTGTGTCACACCTTTCTCACCTTGTTCTGAGCTCTATTATGAAGTGATTTGCTTTTCCCCATCCATGACCATCAAGTCTGGAATTCTGCACTTCATAATCCAGGAGACGGCAGCTATTTTCAAAGCTCCTTTGCTAAAGCAGTGGACTTAGAACCACTTAATGTGATCAGATACACAAAAAGAGCTTGAAGTGGAGGGATTTAGAGAGGGGATCACAGAATGTTGAAGTACTCAAGAGGAGATCTTCTGGCAGCTTGCACCTTCAGGCACAATGGTAACATTGATTCAGCTTTCACAAATGAGAAATGAAGTGTGTTTTTCTCTATAAGAGAGCGTGGCTAGTTCTCGTAATGCCTGTTTACATTTGTGTCTGTTTATATAAGACAACATTAATATGACCCTAACATAAAAAAAGGAGAAATATTCAGATTTTGTTTTTCCATTTCAATATTTAAAGATGGTTTACACCAATACAAAAATCCGCTGAAAATGTACTCACCCTCAGGCCATCAAACATGTATGAGTTTGTTTTTCAGTTCATCAGAATGATAGCGTTACATCACCAAAGGATGCTCTGCAGCAAATTAGTGCCGTCAGAATGAGAGATCACCTGTTTTGTCTTGTAAAGCGAAAAGCTTAATATTTGTAACAAACTGTTAAGATGTTTTAACTTTAAACCGATGTTTACAAGTCTATAATACTTACTGCTTTCTCCAGTGAAAAAGTTCATCCTCTTTGGTCCTCTCACTTCAAATCATTCACCATCATATTTGATTAGTAAGCTTAGCTTTAGACGGTTTTCTCTAGATCCGTGCACATTTTGCTCCTGATAGGACTTGCTTTATCAGAGTAAGCGATATTATGGATAGACGACTCGTATTTTAGCCAGAAGGGAACAGTCTGATTTAAAGAAATGATAGATGTAACTGATACAAATGTTAACTGATGTGCTGGAGTCATGTGGATTATTGTGATGTTTTTATCAGCTGTTTGGACTCTAATTCTGGCAACCATTCACTGCAGACTATCCTAAATTCATAAGTACATTTTTCAGCTAAATTTCATGTTTTCATTAAGATTCTGCACTAATTTAATCTAAACAAATTTGAACCAAGTGTTACCCAAACTTGTGGAGCTCATGCAGCTTGAGTGCTTCCATTTTTAAAGCAAAAGGGCAACATAACTATTTTAAAATTTGTCTACATAAATAACACTTTTACTCAAATAGTTAGTGCATCGAGGTTTATGTAGTCATCTCTATATTCAATACGTGGCATGTTTCCCTTCTTAGCATGCAGGAGGTTGATGTGATGAGTTTGTGGTTGATGTAAGAGGGTATCACACTTACAGCTGTAATGAAGTTTTTTCCACTGTGCATCAGCAAAAGCCAGAGACGGCCAATATCAGCAAGGCGGTCCACCATGCTATGCTTGGGGCTGCATTCTGGTTAAGACTTCAGCCTTGTCCATTCCTATTTATTCAACCATTAATGCCTTGGAAAAGACCACAGGGAAATAAAATAAACACTTCTCACCGCATCGCAGCAGCGGGACTCCTTGCATCTCTTAGCTGCACTGATCTGCCGCTTTTGCACAACGTAAACTGTCCTGCGGCCAGACCCTCCGAAAAAACAAATTAGCTTGTTTCCCTCGACTTTAGCTCATGTATCACTGACACTTTAAAGGCTCTTGAGACTACTTCTACCTTCGGTGCCACTAGTGTAGTGTTTTTTATGCCATGCTTTGGTGGCAGTCTAATATTTGATGTTTTACAGATGAATATTTTCGTTTAAGCATTATAGGGTCACCGTTGTTGAATAGAAAAAAAGTGTATGCTTATGATCCGGACACAAGCTTATGACCTAGTGCACACAAACACACTGACACACACACCACTTCAGATGTGCAATCAAGGCTCAAGGTGGCCGTCCTTATCAAACATATCAAGTTAACCACTGATGTCATTGATCAAAAAGCCAATTCCAGTTCTATTATTGTGTCAGAGGAGACAAAGATTGTAAAATGACTTTGTGAGGTGTTCCCACTTGGTAAACATACCTAGGATCCATTAGACCGAGAGGAGATTATCAAGACTGAATGCAACAATTTGGGGGGATTATTCTAGGCGACCTTCCTCCACACTTGAAAGGCAATGGGAAACATGGCAATGAGCCATTATGCTCACCTTCACTTTGATTATAGCTCAAACATGCTGGTACTACATTGCCATGTGCCCGTATCTAAAAGAATCATTTATCCTTATCGATAGCTCTTGTCTTCTGATAAAGTCCAGCTGTAACACAACCCTAATGCCCCCCTAGACATCGCTCTTGGCTCTTAATCACGCCATCTCCACTCCATTAAAGAGATGCAATATCATGCTCCGTTCTCATCAATAATACGGAGGAAGATTTGACAAAGTTTCCTTATTTCTTCTGCCAGAGCTGGCCGCTGGAGGATCGGTGACCTCTGTTGAAATATTCACAGATTTTTCAATGTTCTTCCAAAAGCCCACAGCATATTGGCTAATGAGCCCCCCTCTGCGATTCAAATATTAATGTTGTTTAGATGAGCATATATTTGGTGTTAATGATGACTTTGATAACAAAAAAGCCTATTAGTTAATGTTTTACAGTTTACACTATTTTATGATAGGTCTGTTTAAAAAAAATTTACCGTTTCTTGAGATAATAATATGTACAATACTCTCCTTTTTAAAGTTCATTACCACGTTCAATAACAGACAAGGCTATTGTAATTTTTCCCCATTGTGAATATGTATCTTTAATTACGGGTTGTCACATGAATAACAAGTCAATGAATAAACTGGTTTAACTTCAAGGTAGCGGTTGCTGGTTCAATTCAAATTAGGCAGAACACATTTTCCGCTTAAATAATGCAATAAACATTCATTAAACAACAGAAGATGTAACAAAGCCCAAAAAATATTTAAAAACTTGATTATTTAAGCAAAATACTTTTGAATGTGGAATGTCATGCAGGAAATTTTGGGACTATCAGTTTATAGTCTTGTCTGTAAATTATACAATGATTTGTTCTATTTACATCTAAAAACTGTACAATTAACAGCATTTTACTGTAAAATTACATGAAATGACTGGTTAGAGGTTTAAAAATTTTTTTCTGTATATAGTATGGGAACTTACTGTTAACATATGAACAGTTTTTACAAGTTTTTACAGTTAAAATTACACTTATTTTGTAAACATCCTTGTTTTCATCTGTGTTGAATTCAATCTGGCGTCTAACCTGGTCTATAAGGTCTATATGGATCCTAAAACTGGCTCAAATATCAAACATGTTTTATATGCTCTAAATGGAATCTTAGTCAGAAGCTTAACAAAGCCTTTCTTCATCATACACTATGCAATTTTATTTAAAATCATTCAACCCCCAACTACCCAAAATAGACTGGCTCTGACTTTCAATAACTAACATCCAGACTGTAAATCAGAGCAAAAATCTGTGCCAAAGTTGTGTGGTGTATAATAGCATTAAATTATAAAAGGTGACGCTCTACTGTTTAATTATAAAAGCAGTATGTGCTAATGGCTTAATCTGCACGGTGTTGACAATGGTTATATATTTAATCATCCCACTTCTAATGTAACGTCTCTTGCCTTATCTTTGCATAATGTAATGTAATTAGTTGGTGGTTGATTTTTGAAATTTGATTATTTAATTTTTTTGCAGGAAAGTGATGATAAACATAGAAGCAAATATTAGCCCTATCACGATGCATTTCATCTGTGAGTCTGCTTTGACCAGCGAGTTGCCTTCCACAGGGACTTTATTCTGCTGGGTTGATAGATTCACCTTCTGACCACAACACACACACACACACACACACACACACACACACACCGACCGCTTGCTATTGAGTGACTTGCCCAACACTGCAAACCTGGTTTAATAATAATCCTGTTCTAAACTTGGCTTTGCATAGAGATGAGGAGAGCTCCAGTGCCATGTTTCTTCATTTCTATCAGATCTCTGGCAGTCCCTGAGAAGTTGGACTGCAGGAGAGTCACACACACTGACTATCCTGGTGTCTTCAGCTCAGGCAGAGATCCAGGGATACGTTCTTGAAGAACACCCCCAGCTCTCTGCCTCTGAATCTGGCAGCACTGCTGCTGATGGCTGAAGCTTCTCTGATGTCTGCTGTATGTCAACCAAAACCACACAGCAGTGCTGGAGCAAGAGATGCTGGAAGCTTGTTTGTGGAGATGCTTTATTTGGGGGAATATTTATAAGGTGCTGCTACAAGAAAGATGCATTAGCATTTTCCTTTCAGTTTGAGTTGCATTCGGAGTCGTTCGGTGTCTTGAGACTCTTGGAAAAGCACAGAATAACGAGCAATTCATTAAACTCTTACTCTCCTGCATTTCCTTCGCAGACGATCATAAAATCAATGCGCTCATCTAACGAGCAAAATGAGCCAGTGCTGTGAAAAGAAACGAGGCTGAAAAAGTCAGTAATTTAAAACGCTCGCTTTTAACTAATAATTATGTTATTAGAGTGCATTTTGTGTTATATAATACCCTAAACCTTCCAAATGTCTGTTTTATCTTTAAAGATTAAAGTCTGAATATGTTCGCAGTGTGGCAGTGGCTGTTATCATGTAAACACTCACTGTAATTTTGAAATTAAATACTTGATGTGGTGTTTTTAATCTGTACGGTCAATTACTAAAACTAACTAAAGCTCCATTTTCCAGCAAAATCAAGTCACAATTCTGCCTTGCAAGCTTTGTTCGACTGCCTGAGGCACATTTAAAGTTGGATGACTTTCTCTGGCTACATGGTAATAGTAAAGCTAATTGGTATTAGTCATCAGTGTCAAATAATAAATTAAATTACATATTCTAAAAGCATCTAACAGAGCGTTTTTGCATAGCTCATGCAAGGCTGTTCTAAAGGGGTTCAGCATTCTGTGTAAATGTGAAATGGTGCATAAAAGTGGTACTAAAACATGCTGCTCTGACCCACCGAAATGAAATGCTGTGCAGTAAACTTTGTCGTTGTCATGACAATCAGTGCCGCTTTGTTTCCTGTCAGTTCACTCGGCTGTGTGCCAGAATCAACAAGCAGTTGCCAGAACGAATAGTCTAATAGCTTTGTTTGTTTTGAGAAAATGTCTAGCAGTAGGGGAAACAATGATTGCAATACTTTAAAATCATCTTTTTTTTTTAAGTGTTTGTTTCAAGAACAATACAAAATACAAAAAAGAAGAAAAATTTCAGTAAAACATAAGACATGATAAACAACAGTTTTTATGTGTGCTGCACAGCACACTGAACATTAATTTATAAAATATTATTCTTTTTAAAATTACATTAGTTTCTGTATTGATAATTTTATCATTTCATATTCATTCTATTGCAGATCCAAAATTGTTTGTAGTGCTCAGCTACGAGTGTGAGGTGGTAAAAGAAAATAAATAATTCACTTTTTTTCAACTGGATACTGAAAAATGGGAACACTTTACAATAAAGGTATTATCTGTTAAAATTAGCTTAATATTAACTTACATGAACAATGCATTTATTATACTATTTATAATTCTTTGTTAATGTTAGTTAATGAAAATGGTTTTCATATTTTAGTTGAGAGTGCATTAGCTAAAGTTTAGTCAGCCTGGTTCTTAACAACCACAAAAACCTGTTCTCCATCGTCCACATGGATGACAAAAGCTCAAAGACTAGTCAACCTTTTGTAAAATTTATATAAATCAAACTATTCAACAGTTCTGAGTTAGTCTGTGAGATCAGGTTCAAAACAACTTAAAAATATATGGAATGTTTAACACTATCATCAAAAATTTATTTCACAGGTTCTATCATACCTAAATAAAACTCAAAATATTTTTTTTATATTTTATTCTTTTTTTATTTTATGTGCATTGTACATCAAGATTGGAGAGAAATTTTTTTAGGTATTTTTAATAATAAAATGACTTCAACAAACACATATATATAATGAAATATATAATGAATATAAAATAGGGAATTATAATTTAATGTTAAGCGTGTCATACACAAATATATGCCTTTATTTAAACCAGACATGATTATTGTGATTCGTAATCTGAAATGCCTTTGCAAAGCTTCTCAGCGGAATCAAGCTTGACACCACATTACATTTCTGATGCTCGTCTATGGTCATGAAATAGCCTATTTCTGTCTGTTCCCAGGTCCTGTTTAAAATTTTAGAGAGACTGCGCCTTCTTGGGTTTGCACTCCCATGCCTCTGGAACAATTTTGCTGCTTCTTATGAAATCCTTTCCCAATATTAATGATTTAATGGTTTAAAACTCATCTTAAAGTAATGTGAATTGCCGTTCACAAACCCTTTTACTGTGTAATGTGACATAAAATGTGATGCAAAGTGAAACAGGATATTCAACGAGTAAAAAAAAAAAATGATGGAAGCTGATTTTATCCACTTGATTGGATAATGAAAAGTGCTGCATTTACATACGAAATGAAGCAAGACCACACGCCTAGCTATTACCATTAGCCTGCGTGACGTCAGTGAGAAAAGGAAGGTCATTTCAGGGTCTATATGTATCTAATACGGAAGT
Source organism: Puntigrus tetrazona (assembly GCF_018831695.1). Lineage (NCBI taxonomy): Eukaryota > Metazoa > Chordata > Actinopteri > Cypriniformes > Cyprinidae > Puntigrus > Puntigrus tetrazona. The sequence continues at coordinate 12,838,129 of NC_056712.1, forward strand.
GAACCAGATTTCAATTCTCAATGATGCAACAGCAATTTTGCTGCACGTTGCGTTCAAAAGCCACTTGGCTCTGAAATCTAAGTGTGAATGGGCATGACGCGTCTGCAAGTAGCTGCTAGTTTCAGCATCATGATAACAATCTGTTAAGTGGCCTTGTCTCTCTGTGCCTGAGCTCAACATCCTCTTAGTGATGAGGGGTTAGATGGGAATTGACACTCTTCTGGTGAACACTATCATGGGAGTCTATCGTTCACGCTGTGCGATTCTATACAAGACTCTTCTCAATCTCGGTCCCTGTGATGTTTTGAAGCATCTCAATTTCACTGGGGTCTTTGTACGGACCCGCCATGATAAAAAGAAGCCCCGTTTCAGTGGGAGTCTTTGTAGTGCACCTTATACATGACACAGTAAATGAGGAGGTCTCAAAGGAGACGCAATGCTGTTCGACGAAACGGCGTATTTATCCGTCTTATTTGCTTCCTTGTTTTGGTTGTTGCTATAGAGGTTGTGATTTGTTGTTATCGCTGTCTGTGTTGAAATAACGAGTGAGCGCAAACAAGCACGCGGTTTGAAGTTGATCTTCTCTGTTGACCTGCGGTAAATTTCAGCCGTCTGGAAAAAGGCCGTCTGCGTCATCGCTCTCAACCTTTTCTTGTCTGTCGAGGCGTGATTGACAGGTGGAATATGCGCATCGTTACGATCTGCATCGCTGTGACGGGCTCCCGGTGGAAGTGTGGCGTCACCTCGGCTGACTTCTCCTTTGACCTTTGCTTCATTCTCTGATCAGACTCTGGCTGGGTCTTTCAAGGATGACGGCTCAGTGTACAAAAGGAAAAAGCAAAGAACGAGAACAGTTTCCCTGAAAAGGGCCGGGTACGTTCGTGTTTCAGAGATGTACTTGGAGATTTAAATCCCGACTGAATCAAACTATTTCGTTTTTTTTTTCCCTTACAAGCTTTGTAAAAATTAAGAAGCAAATCACCTACAAAGGATCTGAGTTACCCGTCTAGAATTAAGAGTCTTCACTCCTACTGTATATTTATCATTCAAGTTAATGACATATATTTACAACCTTCTGTGGGAGCAGAACAGCTTTTATCAAGGCTAAGTGAAAGAGTTTATTGTTCTATTCAAAGCCAGACAGGGTATCTGTATAGAGGCCTATATCAAGCTGACTGTGAATGGAAGGCGAGATGAGAGAGATCGTAATTCTTTTGACGTTTATTTACATAATTTTTCATGGCTGGAGTTTATATTAAAACAGCAGGACCGCATATATTGGCTTGTGATGATGAGTGTGTCAGCAAAAGATACAAATCAGGTGTTTCGCGTCAATTTATTTATCAGCAGGAGTTTAGTTATTCAGCGAGCATGGAATTGAGGTTAGGGAAATCAGTGTTTTCCTTTTCGAATTGTAATTTCTAAATGCATATTTCAAAATGACATACATTTTATAAATAAAATAAGCCTAGACTGAAATATTGAGGGTGATTTATCAGGTTTACCTGTGTTTGGAGGCTGGTTCGGGGCTTTTAGCGATATTGCAGAGTGGAAATATCAACTTCAATTTATTTTTAGCATGTACAGCCAACGGATAAAGAGAACCGAAAACAAGAGGTGTAGCATTCAAGTATTTCTGGAAAAGGAGAACAAATCATTGGTCATCTCTGACAAGTCCCAGGCTTTTTACACAATGGAAGTACGAAGTGTGATCTGCTCCAGAAACTGAGGAGTTTTTAGCCAGAAGGAGAAGAAGAAGAAGTTATGGTTGACATTATTAAAAGTATATCTTCTGTTTGACTTTATGTAGAGATTGATTTTAGCACAGTATATCCACAGACAATGTCACTGTATTATAATGCGTGTAAACAGAAAGATGATTCATACTCTTTTACTCCGCTTATTAGACCTTGAGGCAAAAGACGGTTACATAAACTCGAGATGCAACAATACCGCCCTAGAGTTTCTACAGACAGCAATCTAACACCAATATCCAGGTTGATATTTCTACAACTCCTGTGTTAAAGAAAACCTGGGAGCACTGCCTGCCCATAACATCTCCTCGTCCATCGTGGCCCCAGGCGGACCCAAAGAGCCAGCGTTCTTCTCCTGTGGAAAGACAGCTCTCACAATATTAAACAATTGCATGTAGGTACACGGAGAGAAACAGCAGCAAGTGTTTCTGTGGAAGTCTAAAGCACCTGCACTGCTTCAAGATGTCAAACTAACAGAGCATGTGGGAAACTGCAGCATGGTTATGGAGAAAAACATTTGCTCTCAATGAATAAATGATGAAAGGAAAAGTGGCATGCAGCATTCATTTTAAAAACAAATTTCACACTTTTTTTTCTCCTCTCTCTCTCTTTCTCACTGTGAAACAAGTTTGTACTCAATCTTGTTCCTCGGGGCAGGGCATTACAGCTCCAAATAAAGCAACACTTTGAGGAAAACGGTGTGGACCTTTTTAAACATGTTGCATTGCCCCATGTTTTCTCTTTTTTTCTCCTGTGTGTTATTTTTCTAATCGCTTATTTTTCTAATCTAAAGGCTTTTGGGAATGCGTTTAAAATCATGCATATTTTTACGGTGTATTATAATGCCATAAATGCATGTGAATGAGTTTTTCGTGATCCATGCAGATGATTTAATCCAAAATGACAAATATATGCACTTCATGTAAAGTCTTTAACGGAGCGGTTTTCCTAAAAATAAACATTAAGCCATCATTTACTGACTAATGCCATTCCAGTTGTGTGATTTACATCTCTGGAATAAGAATGCAATTAGTTTAACACTTCCACTCATTTACAATGGGGTTTGAAGCATTTAATCACCATAAAATATGGCAATGTTTCATTAGACTTCTATCTTCAGAAGTCTTTAGAAGTCTGAGAATCACTCACTCTAAATGTTGAAGTCCACCCTCGATTATCTTGGAGCAGTTCCCAAGAGACATTGTGATCATTCAATTGAGTCAGAACTTTTCAGTGAATTGGTTGATTTGTTTTATAAAACCAGCACAGACCAAAATGTTTTACTTCAGAGGAACTTTTTACTGTTGTGTCCTGTTTTGAAGCTCGAAAGATCCTGTTCATATTTATAACGTAACTGAAAAAGTGTTTGAACACCTTTTCCAAGAAATAATGTTCATTTAGTTTCATTGATTTTTAACGATGTGAGTGTGAGTAAAACGTATTCAAAAACATGTATATAAAACAAAACACTGATCAATGCATTCCAACTAATTTAAAGAAAAAGAAAATCAATTAGGATGCCTGTGAAGCCCTGTATTTATCACTCGAGATCTCTTCGATGTTTAATCCTTACAGGTGATAGCATCACAACAGCATAATCTGGGCGTACCTTTGAGCCAAATGTAATATAACCCTCACAGGTTAATGCAATACATCCAGCTTATCAGTCTATTTAATTTTCCTCTAGTGATAATTTCTGATGCATTATTTAGAGCTGTGCGTGAAAACTATCAGCTTGAAGGGCTTTGATATGTAAGGGCATGGGTAGGCATAATAACAACCTCTCTCCCTGGCAAAAGCTATATTAAATCAAATAAATAATGCATTTCACGTCTTGTCTTGAATTTAATAACTTACTACAGAAAAACAATAAGCATCAGAGCACTTAAGAGCTGGTTATCATAAATCTAATCTACTCAGAATGGAAGTACGCTTTGGTATCTGTCTTACTGTAGGACCAATTCTCTATAGAGCGAAATAATCTAAGATTTGCTTTGCTGAAATTCAGTGGCTCTCAAAGCACAAATATATATGCAATGTGGGGATTTGGCTGCCATCAGAACGAGAGTCCAAACAGCTGATAAAACACCACAATAATCCACATACGATTCCAGCTCATCGATTAACATATTGTACAGCAAACCTGTATGTTTTTAAAAATCAAATCCATCTTGTGTCTTGAACTGAATCCATCCCTTCATTCATAATAAATCCATAATACATAATTAACACTGTTTTGGTCAGTTTTTGTGTAAAAAAACCCCAAAAAACATTTTCATGTATCTTCACAAGATGTTCATTGGATGGTCTTGGACCCATTGGTGTGCAAGTGATATAATGCTACATTTCAGATGAAGAAACAAACTTATTCACATCTCATTCACATTAAATTTACATTTTATGGTCAACTGTATCTGTCTTATTCCTGAATGAATTATTCAGTCTGTGTGTTGTAAACCCAATCAAGCAATTCATTGAAAAGATTAATCGCTTGATAGAGTTCACGAAATCAGTCTGATGTCGCGACGAGTTCATTTCACTTTGTCACATAAAGCAATAGTATGGCTATAAAATGACACTTTAATGCTGCGTCTGCTCTCATTTTTGAAGCTTGAAAGCCTCAGTCCCCATTCATTGTAATTGCATGGAAAATACATACGCAGATGCTTTTGGTGCAGAGCAGTAACAGATGCTTTTTGAAGTGTGAATTTTGTGAATGTGAGGAGCAGAAAAGTTAAGTGGATGGGAAGCAAAATGAAGCTTCTAGAAAGCGACTCACTAATTTTGAAGTCACGGCCGGTCGGTCTGCTTTGAGAGCTCCTAATCACACAGAACGTCACAGTGTATCTGCAGAGGGCTGGCAGGAGGAAGCAGTGGCACAGCGATGAATGTGTTATTTACAGCAGAGAGGCTGCATGCATTCACAGAGGGAGAAACGTGGCATCCTGGTCCCGGCATTACCGCTGCTGCTCCCAAACCTGAAGGACCTCCCAGATTTAACGCAGTTTCCTCTTTAAAAGATACCAGCCTTACTTGAACATACAGTAAGCCAAAGAAAATGCCCGATAAGAAATAAAGAGACGTCCGAAATGTTAGCCACATCCAACATTTATACATTTATAACGGCCTTGTCAGATTAGTTTTCTTTTTTGCACCTGTCCTTTTGCTCAAACGCCCCATTTCGCTCTTCAATACATCATAAAGCATCGAAGTAATTTGTATTCTGAAGTTATTCCATTAACATGCGCTGCTCAGAAGCATTCAAATGTCAAGCTGATGATTTATGCATTCCAAATGCATTTACGCTCCAACGTCTGGTGCGACGTTCATTGCATATGAACAGGAACTACAAAAAACCCCAGGTATAATCATGTAATAGAATGTCATAATAAGATTGAGTGTAAAAGAAATGCATTCTGGTTACTTAAAGAGGTTTCAAACTTTCCACAGTCCATCAAAGACAGTCTTCTTGTGACAGACCCCCTTCCTCACATATCAACATAATAAAACTATACTTTCATGTATAAGGTACCATTTAGAAGGTGAAAGATAAAATATTAAAGATAAAATTTCAGTGTCCCCTGTTACATGTATGTTGAAGTAAACAAATGAATAGAAGTAAATTATGCATAGCAAGATGCAATGAAACATTGTTAATTAGTATGCATTGTTAATTAATAATATTCTGTAATTACATGTAACAATACTGTAACAAGAACACCTTAAATAAAACAATGCATTCAAAATAAAAATATGTGTAAAATATAATCTGGAAATTATTTACCTTATATTTCTTTCTAACAACTTCAAAGCGTATAAACTTGAAGATAATGTTAAAACTAAGGCTGTCAATAAAGTAAAATAATTTTGATTTAATTTCATGATTTATGACCAACTTTTACAAAATGTTACAAAATGTTAATTTTGAAGTATTATAATTCTCTTATTATAATTTATTGTTATAGTAATAGCAAGTCTGTGTAACGTGAAACAAGGACACCTTAAAATAAAGTGTTACGGTATGGTTTTCTTTTATAATGTGCTCCAACCCTTCATTTTATACACAACTTCTTCAATTTTTTTACACTGTAGAATTATCAATTTTAATATATTTTATATCTCATTTATAATTTTCTGTGTCCACGTTTATCCGTATACAGTTATCATGTTTTCTAGTTTCTAGCAATACTCCGAAGATTTGAAAACCCCCTCATTATTAATTATCGTAAGCTTTATGCATTCATAAACACTACCTTTGCATCCAATAATTTACATATCATACTAAGGTAGAGGGCTTTTCTCATGAATATTGACAATATATTCTTGGAGGTTTACCAAGAAACGTCTGCGCAACCCAATTAATAATCAAGCATTTTCCTTGATTTCTCGTTGCATGTCAATTTTGCTAAATTTCTCCCATTACAATCAGCGAAGCGGTCTACACCGCGAATGCATTAGTCAAAATTCGATTGAGTTTCACTGGTGTGCATCATTTTCCATATTCCCTTCTTTAATCTTCGTACCTGCTATTCTTGGAGCTCCGGCGGGCTTCCAACAGATGGCAATATTGCGTCTTTGGAATCTCCTCCCGCCGTGACTCACCTCAGTGTGAGAGAGCAGCTCTGTAAACCCCAAACAAATGAAGGCTGAGTTAATCTCCTTCGAGCGGGGTGGTAATGATCACGGCTAATTGTGAGTGAGTGGGCAGCACTATTAGAGCAGGACACACAGCTCTGGCATGCCCGTAATCAGCACAGGCAGGGGGGAGAGAGATAAGCCCCCATCAGGCTGCCTGTGGAGTGAGGAAGTGTGTGAGGCGTGCAGCTGAGACTGATACTCTTATGCGGGCCGCACGGGTCCATCTGGGTTTGATCTCGGCTTTCCAGCACGCATATCATCCCTCTGCTCTTTTCCTAGAATCACATCAATCGATCTCGGTCTGCTTTTTTTTGGCGAACAAAAGTCAAGCCTTGTTTACATGCTGAGAGAGGAAGAACTGGGACGTTATTGTTGCATCAGCTCTCGCTGACTCGCTCTCCCCGTCTTAAGAGGCCAATTACACATCAGAGAAACACTCACAGATAATCTCTCTCCCCCCGTCTCTTTCTTCCTCAACTTTCCAATATCATCCTCCTTTCAGATCAGATCGTTCTTTATCGTATTTAAAGGTGAAGAGGTTACTTTCCGTGTCATTAGAGTCACTAGAAGAAATTGCAGAAATGGATTAAGTTGTTGAGCAGCACTGGCTAGTTCTTGTTTGGGCTTCTCCACTGACGGCCGTTCAAACTTCTGCTTCTGTATTCTGATAAACAATATCACAAGCAGCATATATTACACTCTTATTTCGTCATATTATAGTACTTATTTATTTATCCATTCATTCACCAATCTGTGTATGGCTGTATATGTTTCTTTATTGTTTGCTTTATTTGTCCATCTATTCACACAGTGTTAAAACCTCTTGTCCCAAATAGCATTTATTGTGTGTGTGTGTGTGTGTGTGTTTTAATAATTGTATTTTCAATGATCAATTCGTTAATAAAGTTATTTACAAACCAAAAATAAAGGAGATGTATAAAAATATAATTCAGAAAGTCTAAGTAAATAATTAATAGTTTATTTGTTCTGTTAGGAAGATAACTGAGCCTTTAAATCTGCTTTGTAAATTTAGATTAGAAACTGCTTACTAATTGCTATTAATGTTGGAACAATGCTTTATCAAAAAGGATGAACTGACTATTTACTAATGATTCAAAGCGTGTAGTTATTATAAAGTGTTCATACATTTTATTTAGTTTTCATATCATGCATGTTGATCATTGCATTCATTTATTCATTATTTTTATATATAATTTTTTTATAACTTAATAAAATAGTCTTGCTAATTTGAGCAATGAATTTATGGTCCCCAGCACATCTTACACATGTCTGGATAAGAAGAATAAAATGTTGAAATGGTTTTTTTTTAGTAATTAAAGTATTTTTGCTACAAATAACTGTTAAAAATGCTACAAAGTTTCTCTAACTACATGATTAACTTGTTTGTTAATTGATCAAATTAATTTGCGGTTGTCATGACGCAAAAAAAAAAAAAAAAAAAAACTGATGCAAAAAAAACTGTATAATCTGCAGCAGGAACATTGGATATTCGTTTTTAGCCTCGCTTATGTTCAGAGAAATCAACCTACAAATGATTTCCACTATAGTAAATGGATGTCAAACAATCTTCAATCTAAGTTCAGCTGTCAATGGAATTTCATTGACTTTCATGACCTGTAAAAATGTGCTTTGTACTTTAAAGGCCTGAACGAATGAAACCGAGAAGGAGAGTAAGTATTCAGTTTCAATAGCACTCAAGTACAAGTTCCCCAAATGATACTTAAGTATAGTAATGAAGTACAATTACTCAAGTAGCTTACTCCTCAGCCCGCAGACACATTCCAGTATTGACTGGATAACCTTCCTAGAAGAGTGGAAGATACTCAAGGGATGGATTAATACTTGCATTTATAAACACACACACACACACACACACACATCCCTCTCGTCACCTTTAAATAAGGAGAACAAATCAGTTAATCTCAGGCTCCGTCTCAGTCAAGGTCATGACTTTATAAAAGCGCATTGCGGATACGGATCATTGGATGAAATATGCTTTCCTCTTTCCTGGATCTGATCAACACCGTGCTGTCGAGCATTATCACTCGAGGAGAGCTGTGTCATATGTGTTGTGTCAACACGCAGACCTGCTTTCATTGTGCAGATTGAGGAAGATAAGGCGGCAAAATGCTTCTGCGAGCAAACAGACACTACATCTACAAGTCCCACATACTGAGCAATCAGAAGCGTGCTCATTGTTTACGTTAAAGGAAATGAAAACACACTGTCAGACTTTATCAAGAGTTTCATTTTTACCACAGGAGGTACAGGTGAGTGACGCACCATGCTGGATGTCTGCAGGCATTCATAATCAGCAATGATTCATCGCAGACTTGGTCTTGCATAGCCAGACTTCTGACTAACTGCATAAAGCCTGATCCACAGCTAATTCCGGCCAAGAACCACCTACTTAAACAGGAAGAGACAGTAAGGAAGAGAATATGTAAAGCAATAAATCATAGTTTGTTTTGTTTTTATGCGCGGTCGAGGGGTGTGTTTGTCTGAAGTAGTTGACACTACAATAACAGACCAGCGAAAAACTCATCGAAATAATTGCACAGCAGTGTCAGTCAGCAATCAGTACAGAAACACTAAAGAAATTAGCAGAAGTGTGTGTAGAATAAGTAATCAGATCTAGATTATGTACGACACTATCATTGGACAAATTAGAATTTTTTTGATGATTTTTTTCATGTTTTTGAAAAAAAAAAAAAAAAAAGTTTGCTTACCAAGGTATACCAAGGTAAAAAATAATGTACTGGAGTTTTACATAATTATGTTTTGTAAAATATTTAAAAATTGTTTGATAATGCTTAATATTTTTTGTATTTTGATCTGTTAAATATATACTTGTTAAAAAAAAATATTCATTTCTTTTAATAATAAAATAAATTAAGTTCTAAGATAATGTATATATGCCACGGTGTGGTTAAGGGAAGGAGTGCTCGACGAGAATATAACTTTGAACAGTCTTTAATTTTCTACAAAAGCGTAAATAAGCATGCAGGCAGGCAGACCTGAACCACACACATACATAGACGTTGTTAAAGACAAGACCGGACAACCTGACATGAAGCAAAACAGGAACTTATAAAGCACAAAGTAAATGACATAATTGACTGAACACACCTGAACCCAATAAGACAATCAACTGAAGACAGAAAGTAGGTCACACAGAGCACATGGGCCATGAAAAAAACAACAACAAACACATGACAGTATATATATATATATATATATATATATATATATATATATATATATATATATATATATATATATATATATATATATATATATATATATATATACACACACACACACACATACACACACACACACACATATACATATAAGAAAAAATTTAATATATGACATTATTTATATTCATATAAATATATATTTGTCACATATATTTGTAAAAATTACTAAAAGATTAAACAAAAAATAACATTGAAGATAAATCTCTGTCATGATATTTGTATGTCTAAAAATACATTTTTCCTCATATTATTTGTAAAGGACACAATACCATTTTTATTTGTCAGGAATATATATATATATATATATATATATATATATATATATATATATATATATATATATATATATATATATATATATCTATATGTGTTTTGTGTGGGTTTATCTAAAATTATTACTCTGCAAATAAACTTGAAGTTCATTCGCAAAAACAAACTCCTTTTATCGTTGTACATTCCAATTAATCTCAATAAAACTGCAATTTTTTTTATTTTAGGTAAAGTAATTAGACAAAATACAATAAAAACATGATTTTTGAAATGGAGTTATCTGTTCTTGCAAATAAGCTCTTCACTAATAACAATAATTTTCACATACATTTTTAATAACTATAAAAACACTAGTATTTCACTATTCTACTGTATAGCCAACAGATGCAATGCATCCAACAGAAGAAAAAAAATGAATGCAAAGCAATTCAAAGATTGAATCAATTCTGTTCGGCCATACTGATTTCTTTCTAGACTCCGAAACAACCATGTGTTGTGGATACATCAGAGTTGTATGAGGTTCATTGATTATTAACCTCGGAAGAGATGTTTGTGATTGGTGTCAGGGTGTCACGCAGCAGAATTCACCTAATCTCACCCTGTTCAGTGCTGCCTGATCTGCTTTTATAATGTGCACCTGTGCAGCTACTTGAAGGCACCATGACAGCGGATGTGTCCGGAATCTTCTATGTCAAATCCGAAAGAAAATACATCCACCATCGGAGTTCTGGAACAGCGTGGAATACATCATGTGGTGGTCCAGTTACCTTCTGCTTTTCGCTTTCATACATTAAAAGAATAATAGACTGTAAATAATAATAAAAACAAACAAAATCAACAGTACAAGTTCATAATTGAAGGAATAGTTTACCCAAAAAAAACATTTTACTCACCACGAAATCATCCTATTTGACTTTCTTCTTTCTATGCTGACTCTTCCAAGCTTGGTAATGCTCATGGATTATTTTGAAGCTCCGTAAATCGGATGTGTCCCCAAGTGCTGTGACGTAAAACTAACCTTCGGGGGGGTTATCATAAATAACGTAAATAACTGAGTCTTGTTATTTTCCGCACAAATGCCAAGTTCCAGCTTCTTGGCTGACCTATGACTTGACATATGATGCATTACATCATACGTCGTAAGTTGAGTCAGAAGTCAGGCCAGAAGCTGAACTCGGTGCTCAGTCAGTTAGTTGGTTATTTATATTACAATTTTAAAACTAAAAATATTTTTGGCACAAAAACCCATCGATCTGCTTCAGAGGACATGTGATAACCCCCTGTAGGAGTATAGGCTAGCTTTATGTCGCAGTGCTTGTGGATATATCTGATTTACAGAGCTTCAAAATAATGGGTGCTATCAACCCGCATAACCAAGCTTGGTTTGTCTGAAAGAAGAAAGTCATATACACAGAGGATGGCTTCGGGTGAGTAAAATATTGGTTAATTTCATTTTTAGGTGAACTATTCCTTTAAGGTTAAGGATTTTATAAACCTCAAACCCTGAGAAATATTCCGGATCAAATGCATACACTGTTTATTATATGGGCATGAATAATACTTCAAATCATGCACCTTTTGAGTGGTGTGATATTACTTTTTTACACAATCAGACAGATATTTTTCACCTGGCAGACAAAAAGGGCATTAAAAAAATCCCCACACACTTACATTTGAGAAACATTCAGACTTAGGAGTTATATTTTAATATAATAAATAATTTAATAAATAATAGTTTTAATTTATGAGATTTACAATGTTATAAAAGATTTTTTAAATAAATGCTGCTATTTTGATCATTGTATTCAGTCCGGAAAAAAAAATCAAGTGTTTAACTGCTTCCCACACTGATAACAAGAAATGTTTCCGTTAGCAACAAATGAGCAAAATATGTTTTTATGTGTGTGGTCATCGTGGTAAATCACCGTAATCTATGTATTGTTTATGGGGTCACTTCATGTGCCCTCTGAAAATTCATTTGTGAAAGATTTAAAAATCGCTCAAACCATGTGGACAAGCATAAATTAATCTGGTTGTTGAAACCACATATGTAAATTTTACTCCTAAAATGTTAAAATAATGAATGATTGCGAGCGTGTTATAGGCTATGCGATGTGTTAAAGAGCTCAAACACTCTCGAATGAAACGCGGATGTTCTACACACAAGCTTTATTAAAAATTAGTAAGACAAAATTTTTCCAGTTCTGATGCCAGACGCTCTCCTATTGCAGTCCTTGATTTTGAAATAAGCTGATAACTAGTAAAATGCAGCTCATATCTTTTGATTTCGTTGAGGTGAACTCCGGTAAACGTAAAAATATAACGCTGGAATTGAATATTGGATTCATATCCGTTTTGCAACGACATTTAATGTGGCCAAGCGTAAATGTAAACGTTTTAACAAATCAGATATCCGATCAGCGAAAATGCATGAAATGACCAGGTGGAAACAGGCCCTGTGAGAGAGTTGCGCTAATTGCTAAATCTTCAGCTTCAGTATTAAAAAAAAAACTGCTTTGACATGAATTCAGTTCATGCTTAGGAGACATTCACTCAACCCTAACCTAGATGATAGTATGAAATGATTGCACATATTTTACGGACGACCTAGCGCTTGCAGGTTTTACTCAGAACAGATCTGTCAGATTCTACTGGAGCAGTCAAGCGTCCTCTTGTTGCTCTGGCACAATTTGGTGCCAACACACCTGAATCTACTTACCAGACACTTCTCCGAGCCTTCATTAGCAGACTCAGGTGTGTTCGTGTCAGACGGGGGCACTCAGTAAATCTGAATATGCTGTCACTCCATGCGGAGAAGATCACTGGCCCCTGATGCTCGGGGTGTAGGCCTCTGTGGTGAATCCTGTGTGAGGTAAGTATGAGATTTCAGTTGTTTGACTGGAGGAGCTGTCTGTGCCACTGAATGTAACACATCCACGTGAGACCTGGCTGTGTTTCAGTGGGCCTGGTGAGTGTTTGTTTTTCCAAGACAGAGTGAGGCTAATGAGACAGTTGGTGGAGAGCCAAAACACGTCTCGCTCTTCTTTCCTCTCTTGTTTACTTGCCGTTGAATAATGCATGTTTGACAGTTAGCATCACATGATAGTCCTGTACGCTTCCACAAAGAGCCATTTCTCATTTGTTTGTCGCCTCGCAGAAGATGCCTTTTCCTTTGATCCGGCAGTGGACAGTCTTGCGGAACAGACGAGTGCTGTTTTAGTCGACCTGTCAATAAAACACAAAGACATAGAGGCCTTTTGAGGAGACTTTGTGATGTTTAGATCTGAATCTTTAAAAAGAACGTCAGCTTGTTTACCCTCTGACTCTAAACGCTGCTGAGGACTTCAACAGAGTTGCGTTTTGCTTGGAATCAGGACATTATTAAGCAGTTTCACCTTGCGTGACTCCATTCTGAAAAGGCTCCTCCCTGTGTAACTATCAATAGGATTGACAAGCGCTATAACAAAACAAGTTGAGAAAGCCATTAACTGTACATTAATAGGGTTTTCGACCTTCAAAACATTGGGGAGGTGAATTGCGGGCAACCGGTTCCTGCTAATATGGCATTAAACGGTCGAGCCGTGCGAGAGCACAGCGCCGACTTCATGAGGCGTTCGAAATGAGCTTGATCCGAGTGGACGAGGGGTTGACCTCCAGGCACTTGCACTTCACTCAACACTTTGGATAAAAGGTGACATATTGTATGCCTTAAGTGCTGACCAGGATGGAGAAAATAATTGGTTTCAAAGGGAAGACTGCAGCCAGATTCCTGCCCCTCGATTTTTTTTTTTCTGCTAACAGGCCTTTGGAGAGGTACCCTCATCAGTCTAGCTGATGACAGATTGTTGAAGTATTCCTTTTTGCTCTCTGTATTCAAATAACAGCTGTCATTGTAAGAATGCTTCAGAGTGCTCTTCCAGGAAGCTCATCTGTCTTTCAAACACTGGGTCTCATGCCAAGTTCCCATTTCAGCATGGTTCAGGGTGTTGACTCTTGCATTTCCAATGTAAAAGAGATTTTCTTGAAACTCCCCTTTTTATTTTCATTTTTTTTTATTACTGAGAACGCCCTGTTGGCATTTTGTATATTGTAAGGCAGAGGATCTCCCTCTGTGCTACATCGCTATAATCTTTCCCTCATTGACTCATTAAGTTTTTATTTAAGCCAATTTTTAATTTTTTTTGTTAGTTAATTTTACACACACACACACACACACACAATCTAGCCAAAATGCATGCAAACTTTATTCAGCTTAACAGTTATGTGATATTCAGATAATAACATTACACTTAAATAAATAAACTGAACTTTTTAGCTCCAGATTAAGTTTTGTGCTTTGTAATATAATGTTCACGAAAGTAAACATTTTTCCTCAACCCAGTTCTCATTATTGTTATAAAAAAAAAAAAACCCTGTAATATGCAAGGAATATAATTTCAATTTGCGGGCCTTAATTGCACCCAAATCACTTTCTATTTTTCAATTAAACTTCTTCATTTAAGTGTTTAAGTTCCAAATACACATCTACTGTTTTCTTCTGTGTGTGTTAAAACAAAGCTCTTTTGAAGATCTTTCCTCGGTCTGTCTAAACACAAGCAGGCTATTATTTGACTCTGTGCTTTTTGTACCGGATGCTGTTGTTTTTGTATAATTATATCACAGCAATCCCATTTCTTTTACTCAGATGCGAGTAATTATTCATCTCTGCATGACGCTGATTTATGTGTTTCGAACCGCACCACTACCTTGATGTTTCACGTCTTTGAATCACCAAATCTCTTACTTGTATTGATTTTAAAAAGCGCCGGTCTTAAATTCTTCTCTTTGTAAGCCCTGATATCCGGTGTCCTTGTTTTAGCATTGTTTCAGACGAGCTGTCGGAGTTGAGGAGTGGATCAGTCAAAGACATTAGAGCTAGCATTCATCAGCCACTTAATTTACACCTGTTTCTGCTGCGTAAGACGGACAGCCAAGAAACACAGTGTCACATCAATCTTCCTGCTGGCTGACTTCAGTGTCCCTGCGAGCCAAAGGAACATCTCCTCTCCTTTCCTCCTTCCAGCGGCGTCTTCCCTCAAAATAACCCATGTCGCCCCAAACGAGGCCCTGCTGTTATTGACGAACTCTCCAGCAATCAAGCGGTGTCCCCTTAAGTCTGCAACAGAGAAAATGTTAAGTGGATTACCCCAGTCTGCCTGTCTGAACATGAGGATGGGGCTCTTCTCCAGGCTGGAAAGTACACCGCTAATTGCCTGTAATATGACAGGGCTGGTACCCCACCGGCAACACCCCCTCGGTGGCCGTATGGACCCCCTTTCGAGTCGCATCACACTCGATTGGCCAACATAGCCTTGACAGAGCCATCCGCTGGAAACGGGCCACTTGAGGCACCGACGTCTGCTTCATTCCCAGTGAGAACCCCGAGTGTGTGTGTGTGTGGGAGTGAAGCAACCTGGCAATCTGCATGAAGGATTGCCTGAAGAACAGCATCGGGGAGGGCAAGGTCTACCTTCATTTCACGTGTATTCCACTCGGTTATCAATTTTTCTAAACTTATGTAACTAAAGAAAAGACTACATGGATTTCATTTTCCCACCCTCCCATCTGCTCTAAGACACCTGGTCTGGGGTTGCTAGGTAACACATTGTACCGGGATGTTTGATGTGTGTGCTCTTTGCAAATTGCTTTGATCCCCTAGACACTGACAGTCTCATCCTCAGAATTGCCTTCCCTGGGTGCATTTGGCACTTCATCATTCTGTGGACGTAACTACATTTGAAAGCTGAAAGTGTGATAAAATAACTACCTTGTTAGGCTGGGAAAGAAGGGAAAAGCATGTAGGAAAAAAAGGAAGAGTTGGGTTGTGAACAACGTGGCTGCTCATTAACGAAGCGCATGGTCTGTCACTGATTGGCTGCTCCACACGTCTACTTCCTACCCAACTTTCATCTACCATCAGAAAACATGCTCGCGTGTCATGTCGATGAAACTTGGATGCAAATCAATGCATAAACATTGTGCCCCGATCAAACAGAAAACTTTCTTTGAAACTTCGAGAGCTTTGGATATTATCGCGCTCTACAATCGGTGCTCTACTCTTGTTCTCTCATCTCTCGATCTTGCGTCACATTTTGTACTAGTTCTGCTCGACAAAATGGGACATTATAAACATGTGAAATAATTCCGTCTCCTTCCCACAGCTTTTATCTGGCTCTCACTCCTTAAAACCTGTTTTTAGGCATTATTTTTTGTACTAATGGAGCCTGGATTCATTAATGAGTGTTTTGTAGAACAGCCCTTCTTTAGATGTATCATCTTTGTGTGGGCTATGCTGCCTGCTGTGAGCATCATGCAGGTTCTAACAGGTTTTTTTTTAATATATAAAATTACAGAGCATTCTTAAAACGCTCCCCTGCAGATAACCCGGAGATAAACAATCTTTGAGAATGTTTCAAGTTAGGGGGGTCTCTGCTAAATAGCATATTGTTATTCACTGTTGATTAGACTGCTTCAAATGCAATACTAATTAAAGACAATTTATTAATTCATGGGATTGATGTTTACAGGTATATTTCACATTTTATTTTCTGTTTGCGGTTTAGATTGCCAGTAGGTGGCAACATGTCACCAGTGCCTTTAAGATTGAGTCACTGAATCATTCATAAATGATTTATTCAAAATAACTGAATCATTTAGGAACTGAAACTATATTTAGGAGAAAGGCTTTGAATTGTCCAATCTGTTTTGCTCAAAACAAGTGATACATTTGTAATAAAATAAGTGACCGTCTATTGATTCATTTACTCCCATACGGATTCAGTATTGTCCTGTTGGGTACGTGCTGTATAAAATCAATAAAAACCCTCTCTATGTACTGCAACATTTATACATAATCTTTGTAATACTTTAGTATTGCGTTTTTATGGTGAATAGTGTATATTTACAGCCTTTATGCTTATAAAAATATAAATATATTTTAAACTTTCATAGTCACGAATTGTCATGAAAATGTCTCAATCAAAAAATTGAGTTTTAGACTTTTTCATGATTGTGTCTCAGTTCATAAGAGCTTCTCATAGAAGATACAGTAAACAGAAGTTTCAAATGAAGGATTCTGACAGACCCTCATGCCAGCAGCTGGAGTCTACATCTGCACCTAACAGGCAAATTAAGTGCATTTCATTTCTCCAGGTATCAAGGGAGGTGCAAGAGGATTAAGAGCAAACCTAATGAAATGCTGATGAAAATAATTTCCTGCCACTACGGAAAATGCCAGGGCAGTTTAATGATTCAAACCATTTTGCCATCATTTAGTTCAGAGCTATTTCTGCATATGCTTCGTTTAATCAATGCTGGTACAGTTGGGACTCCAACTGCTTTGGAAACCATTTTTAATAAAGAACCGGTTTTAAATAACGACGAAAGAGAAGTGATTAAATCAATGATGCACTACCAGCTCCCTAACACAACAGTAAAACTGCAAATTGCTAAAAATGAAACTTGATCTGTACGTTTAATAAAAAGATAACATAGGACAGGAAATTATGGGTAGAGATGGACGGGATGAAATCAGAAAAAAATATGTCACAAGCTGGATTGGAACTGTGCTTTCCACATGAGACCCACAGCTCTATGTGATCTGACCAATGAGCTGACAAAGCTAATATTAAAACCAAAACCTTTCATAATTCTTAATATCAACAAAAAATAACTGATTAACTTCAACTGACAGCTGTATATTAAACTTTACCCACATACACAAGCTATGTTCAAAAGTTTGAAGGCTGCGCAATTTTTTTTTTTTTTAAACTATTTATCGATTTATTTTTGTCGTGACAATTTTCAACTTCCGTGCCACATGATCCCTCAAGAAACATTTCTTATTATCAGTTCTGAAAACAACTGCAGCATTACATATTTCTGAGACAACTGTAATCTTTTTGCAATATTGATGAATCGAAAGTTTCCAAACCTTTAATTTTAAATTCTATATATTTTTTATTGTAAACATTGTCTTTACTGTCATGTTTGACTCATTTAATGCATTCTTGCTGAATAAAATGTATTAGATGACTACTAACTTTAACTACTGACAGTAATAGTCACATAAAGCAATTTATACAATATATACTACCTGGTCTTACGGCATGAACATACTTGGGTGTACTTTTTAGGACACAAAATACGTAACAAGTACATATCACTGCAGTTTCCAAAAGACATGAAAACTAAAGGCAGTAAAAGACACCCTTTATTCCTTCTCGCACAAATTTACAGAGTTTCTAATGATAAATGGAATTGTTGCACAATTGCTTGAAGAATACCATGTTATGACTTCAAAACAATATTAATATGCTGGGATATTTAAAAACTGATGCTTCTGAATGTTAGCATCATACCCTGCTTCATATCTGTGGGCTTTTGAGGACTGTTGGTTTATTTGGTAGCTTTATATTAGTTTTAAATTTGTTAACACTATTTCCAACATAATTATATCAACGTAATAAAACGTCTGGTTAACATATTGAACCTGTGTTTTAGCATCACTCATTCCTCTTTGAAACTGCGTCGAAACGTGCACAGAGACCAGGTTGAAAATATATGTATTTATATACTTTTATGCAAGCTAAATATCAATTTTACCTACATTGGAATGTCTACATTGGAATGCTGATCAGTGGTGAAGCATGCATCTGGTTATAAATATTTATAATCAGGGTTGCGAGGGTTACTTTTAAATGTTACTTTAATAAAAAAAGTATTATGTAACATTATTAACTGATAAAGTAACGGATTACTTTAAGTTACATACGTAAATAAAATAAAAAAGCAAGATCTAAGAAGACTACTTTCATTTGACTATGACTGAAAATTAAAGTAATGCTATACTAAAACTTTAAACCATTTAAATCCTGATGATTTGTTAAACAAGCCTGTAGAAATGTATGCGAAATGCTATGATCTTCTTTGTTCACGGACTTATCTCGGGTGTGGGGACTCTTGTTTTAATTTCTACATTTTCCATCTTATTTTCCCCTACAAATCTTACACACCACTGCAGGTGTGCACACCTGTGGAATTTTAACTCGCTAACAAACGCCACATTTTAGCTAACTTTAGCTAACTTCCATGCAAGTTGTACAAGTTGGTTGAGTATCCTGCAAGAGTCTTCATGCATAACTATATCTCCTTTATCCTTTTAAAGACAAAATAACTCTAAAATACCAGGACATGAACGTTTTTCCCAGCAGAAAGCATCTAATTAACTGGAGCAGGCAGTGTTTGAGGAAGCTCACATGCATCATCATGTGGCAGGGAACTATTGTATGATGAAGCGGCGCTAAATACAGCTTTAATATGTCAAAAAACTAATCTCTTTAATTTTAAATGAAGCAAATGTAATCCTGATATTCTACCTTTTTCCCCAAAGATTATTGTAATCTGAATACTTTTTTTATGCATCTTTAACGGATTACAGTTACTTGATTTATGTATCCTGATTACGTAACTGTCACGGTGTGGTTGTAGAGAAGGAGCGCTAGATGAGCAGATAACATAAATAAGGCTTTAAATCTTCCAAACGCAAAATAAATAATATAGTTGTTTTGTCAAGCAGAACAAAAACCACACATATAAATGATGACGATCAGACAAACTGAACTGAAACACACAGGGAATAAATACACAAAGTAATTGACTAAATTAACAAGACGCACCTGAAGACAATAAGACAATTAACTGAAACGAAAAGTAGGGCATACAGGGCACGTGGGACAAGAAAAACAACAACAAAAAGTCCAAAGATGTGACAGTAACGCCCTTACGTGTAATCTGTTACTCGACAACATTAGTCATAACCACTAACTAGTCAAAAACCAATGCTGCATTCCAATTAAGTGCAAAAATCCCCAAATTCCTATAGAAAAAA
Source organism: Puntigrus tetrazona (assembly GCF_018831695.1). Classification (NCBI taxonomy): domain Eukaryota; kingdom Metazoa; phylum Chordata; class Actinopteri; order Cypriniformes; family Cyprinidae; genus Puntigrus; species Puntigrus tetrazona. Next base: position 12,858,003 of record NC_056712.1, read on the forward strand.
GTGCAAAGCAATGGTGCTTAAATTCAGGTCTCCAAAAACCAGCACTACACAGAATTATTAACTGCTAGTAGATGCCTTTGTTGACAACCGAACACTTGCAAAACTAATGTTAGCGTTTCCATTTTGGTTTCTATAATATGTGAGCTTCTGAATGCCAGGCAACAGAACGCCTTTATGGCTCGAAGGCTAGGATATCAAGTAATAATATCCCACATCCGACTTTGAATGTAACACTGCATAAACACCCTACAGCTTTTCACTGCATTAAGAAGAAAAGGCTTGAATTGTCTAGGGGCTAATAAAGTCTTTTGGGGTGACGTTGCTACCCATGTTTCTGTCTTATTAAGATATTACCTGCCTAAAACAATATAAATGTTTGAGCGGCGTGCTCTGATCATTAGCCTGCCGCTGACAGCGAGGTTGATGCCGTTTGTAGTATGACAGCGCAAAAAAAATCTCCCCAGTCGGGAAAAAATGATTGACAAGTGGTGGGATTTCACACAAACTCACAACACTAACAGCTGTCGTCAATAATTTGCCCAAACTAACACAGACTAATCATCAACGTGGGGAATAAGGCACATCCACGGTTTGCTTGATTGCTGGATGGGTCTGAATGACAAATTGGCTGCACACTCTATTGCTGAGGGTAAGAAGAAGAAAAAAGAAAAAAAAAAAGAGGAATGGCTTGCAAGGTTGTTTCCATGCAATATTAATTCACATCTGAGAATACAGCAGCTTCAAGTTGTTTTAGATCAAAAGCTTTTTTTCTTCAGCATCAGGGGAGAGTGTGTTTGAGTGTGGAGGAGGACTGTGCAGGCAGCTGTCTGTCTTTGATATTTCGGTGCATATCAGATGGCAGCCGTGAAGACTGTGCTTTGCATATACTCTTATGCATGTTCTGTCTTCTGCTCAGAGAAATCTGCCTCTGTCAGCTACCTGGGGGCGTAGTACAGTATTACAGTGAGCTTGAATCCAATTTTCATGTCACCCAAAGTGCCTTGTGTTTTGTACATTGGCAACTGTGCACATGCTTTACATGTAGCCTCTGTCGTTATTCGCTTACTTTTCCTTCGCGTTTACATAATCACTTAAGTGTTACGCCGTCTCGACTCCCTTTTTAATCTCGGGTTATAATTAAATAATCTCTACACCATCTTTTGTCTTCTACGGTTCAGAGCCCGCAGATCTTCTCGAACAGATAAAATGCTGTTTGCTTGCGTTGTTGTACTGATGTGGGTCAAAACAAAAGTTTCTCGTACGCAGGTAGGAGATTGTTTTCCTTCTAATTTTCAAAGCTCATCCGTGGAAGGTGAAAACCAACTGAAGTGAAATATTCACCGCGGCAGGCACATTAATTTTCCAACTGTGCATGACACAGGCAATGCGAATGGCACATCCTCTGCATACTGAGACGGCATAAACAGAACACTGCGAGACAGATACGATAGCACTGATGTGCATTCAAACTCCAATTGTCCAACAAATACATCATGACAGAATGTGAAAAACTGAAAGAAATTCGAGACCTAGCGCACCGGTTTTTATAAAAATAACTGTTCTGTTACGGGGCAATATCCAGCAAAGCCGTAATACAAATAATTAGATTTAAAAAAAAAAAATCTAAAGTGTTGCTTGTCTGTAGAGAAAATATTATGAATGGTTGCTAGGGAATTGCTATATAGTCGCTAGGCTGCACCATAATTAGCTCTACAAATAGAACATTAAAAATTAATAACGGTTACAAATAAAGAACTCATTAGGTGTTTTCAAGCCCCCTTAATTTTCTGACCTCTGCAAACACAGATATAAACATAACTCCACACTGCACCCAGTAATTCACAGTGATTTGTAAATATCAACTTAACCCTTTTAAAAGCAGGATATGCAATTTGGTTCAACAGAGTTTTGTAATGCTGGTTAAAAGTCTCTTTGCATCTTTATAGCAATCAATAAGTTAATTGGTTTAAATGTATTAATATTGTCCGAGGAAGGGGCATGACCATAAAGACTTGCCTGTCAATGTATGAATGTGCATTGCTCTTTGTACTCTAATGTTTTCTTTTATCTTTCTATATTCCAAAGCATGATGGATTTTCAGTGTTTTCATAGCAGATGTGCAAAAGCAACCATAACCCCTTGTGTAGTGTAATGTTTAATTAAAACATTGTGAGACTTGTTAAATGAATGTCAAGAGGAGATGTGTTGAAGAATACGCCAGAGATGAAAGATCATACATATATGGAATTACATACTTAATGAAGTTATTCTACTTCTTGCTGAATGTTTCTCAGACTTTTTCCAAATTAAGAGATTCACATGCTTCAAGCCTGCTTTAGCCAATATCCTATGGTGTTTTTGTAAACACACTGCATTTCATATTTGATTTATGCATCCCACTCTGAGTTAATTTCTCGCTTCAAAGGAAAAAAAGAAGTGTTTTTTTTTTTTCTTCTGGGTGGTAAATGCGAATATTATACTATGTATGTAATACAATTCGATACCATTAAATGAAGAACGTGTCTGCTTTAAGTATTATAAGTGAAAAATAAAAACCTGAGTGTTGCTTAAAGGGGCGTCTCGTAAATCTTAATATATGGCTTTAAATAAGCCGGAAAGGGAAGCCAGTACACAGAAAAACTTGGCTTAAAATACATGGCTAAAAATAAAAACTACTACTTAAATTTAATGCTTATCACTACCGCTTTCTTTTTTATATATTATATATTTTTGCTATTAAAAATATGTTCAGTTAGGTCCATATATATTTGTACACAGGGATATTTTTGATTATTATTTTAGCTACTCACCAAAACATACTAAAGTTACAGTTTTATAATGAATATGGGCTTAAAGTGCACACTCTGAGCTTTAATTTGAGGGTTGGACCTTGTTTAGGAGCAGAAGAATCTTTCACTTTCATGAACGCATATCGAAGAGTCAATTATTTTTGTATATAATATACATAGACTATTTTAATGAAGTCCTTGTTATGTTTCTGGGCCTTACTCAATATTGACTGTTGCGTTTCTGTCTATGCAGGGCCAGAAAGCTTTTGCATTTAATCCAAAAATATCAGAAATATAATAATATATAAGAACTATATAAGAAATATATAAGGTCTATCGCTTTAACTTGTTCCCTCGTTGTAGTCAATTGTGGCCACTGTGGGAGAATGCTTAAATAATGGCCATGATTTTAACAAGAGCCATATATATATAATTTTAACCCAAAGCAACTGCGAAAAAAAAGTGATCAGTGATGTCTGCCCCGTGTTTATGCTTGTACAGGATGCATTTGGCTAAAAATAAAGATCATGTTCTCAGAGTGCGGTCACTTCTTGTCCAAAACTACAGTAAGGCATTTGTTTATTAGCATTTCTTGCCTTGACTAACACCTTTTGTTGGTATATTATTTTGAATTGGATTATATTCGCGTTCTTGCTCGTCTTCACAGTTTCTCCAGGGTGCTGCCGTCTGAGCCCAGAAGCCCTTATCTGACCCACCGCTGCAGTGAAAAGTTAATTCCAGCCTTTTCGCACGCAATCCATCCTCTCTTGCCAAATTCTCATCTCCCCTGAGTGCTATTAAAGTCTCCCATCTGCACCTACATTTTAAAGTGTCTTTAAGTTACTAGCCGAGGTTTGCGCAGTTGTCAACATTTGACCCCTCCTAGTGAGCTCATGTTCTAGCCCAAGAGTCGCGCGGTTCCCTTTCCGTAGGGGCCTGAGGAAAGATAAACTGGAATTGAAGCCATGACCGTTTTAGATGAAATCTCAATCAAATTGTATTGCTGTAGAGAGAGAAGGGTTTTGTTGGGTTTAAACACCACAACTGCCAATGCCCTACAAGTTTGACTTTATGGAGATTAAATATTGATAGGATGTCTTGCCCTTCAACAAGAAACTCGGTCTATTCGAGTCGGAAAGATGGCCACGCTTTTAGATAACGAACTCTTCTGATAATCCTGGAACTCTGGGCTCAATAGACTTGACAGATTAACATCCAGATAAATCTCTAGGAGGTGGTACATAATTTATTTGTTTATTTTATTTATTTTATCCCTGCATGAGCGGAGGGTGTTAAAACGAAAACACCGGCGTTCATACCCAGCCAGTGCAGCAGGGTAAATGTCCAAAGTTTTACAGCCTCTTTGCGGAATCAATTTGTATTATTCATGGAGGGTTCATGTGCCAGAAGGGTCTACAGTTTGCACAGTTTGCAAAATTAATTCTACTAAAGGGTGAAGTAAGGCTACTGGTTCTTCAAAGAACAAGATGAGGATGTCTGAAAGGTGCTTTGATCAGGCTAGGAAGGAATATTTAATGGATTGGCTAACCTTAAAATGAAAATGCTGTCATGATTTACTAACTTAATGTCATTTCAAACCTGTACAACTTTCTTTCTTTCATCGAACACAAAAGATAAAATAGTCTCCAAAAGCCTGAACACTCTTTGAGCAAAGCAAGTTTTCAGACAGTATGAGCATAAATCCTAGTTATTTATTGATGTAAAGGCATTAAAGCAATTTGTGATTTTAAGTAAACACCAGAAATAATGATTTATTTTTTTGTTTACAGACCAAATGAAACAGCTTGGAGGTTTATAAATAGCTGTAGCGTTTTTCAGTGCTCAGAATAACAGTCTAAGATTGAAAAGATTCTTTTTCTTTGATTTTTTTTTTTCCAGGGCAAGCTCCAAAAATTCACCACAAAACCACCATAAATGAGTCTTTTCTTTCATCGCTCTTAAATCTATGGAAGTCTGTTTTCACCAGAAAAATGTAATTAAGAAAATAATAATTCTTTCATTCTCAGTTCAGAGAAAAAAAATAAAATACTACAGCTAATAATAATAACAATAACATAAATAATGACAATAATATTTCTTCTCACTCATTTTAACAGCGTAATTGCAACAATTCTGTCACAATTCTGACTTTTCTTAGATATGCATATTTGTAACTTTCCAAAGAAAAAAGTTTGCCTTCCTTTTTTCCTTTTTCCTCAAATTATTGCAGTTACCTTTCTTTTTCACTCCTGTAGCAGAAACAAGCTTTTATCCAATTCAATACACAATATTTAATGTCAGCGATTCCAAAGGTCATTGGCTCTTCAATGTCACATGACCAATCTTACCGATAAATGTGTTTGTCTTCAACAAAAACATTAGCTACATTTTATCACAGTGTGCTACTGGCCAAAGCGAGGAATAGCCATTTGCACAATTTGAATAGAAAAAATCAGCTTAGAAATTCTCCAGCATTATTTTAACACGCAAAGTTCACACGGGGTTAAGACTGGCCAAAGAAATAATGGCAGAATTTCATTTTTGGGTGAACTACTCCTTATACATAACTAACACGCAAATATGCCATTATATCAGTTCCATTTTGCATTTGACTACGGCAAATTGTCCCATTAAATTGTCCTAGCTTACATTTCTCTTCACAGGCTTTATACAGGGCAATAGAAAAAAAGAGGAGCGCAGAGAGAAAAAGTGACAGAAAAAGAAAGAAAGCAACTGAGCATCACTCTTAAGGCTGAATCATGAGACAGAAATGCCATCAGTGGCCAAAGAGCAGCGCAGCAGGAGGCCTAAATGTTTCTTTCCTCAGCCTCACAATGACCTGGATATGTATGACATCAGCGCCTGCCTGACAGAACATTGCCTTTGCTTCATTTGGTTGATTTTAGCCTTTGGAAGTTGTCGGCAGAGCTTCTAATAAGCTATATAGGCATTTATGACAAGCTTCCGTTCTTTATTTACTGTAGGCTGTTAAGTGGAGTGAGAGACACAGCTTTTGACAGATGGAGAGGAAAAAATAATGCTGAGGAACTTCTCACAGGGCTGACTGCAGGCCTTTATTTCAACATTGACCGCTTCTCTCACCACAGCATGCGGCCATGGCCCTGTATTATCTGGGAATAAAAGAGCAATCATACGCACATACTTTGACACAGATGTCATTGGGCAGTGACATGAAATACTTTGGCAAAGTTGGCATGCGGTTTACCATGCTATACTTCATTTAATATGTTTTACTCTCTCTTATCTTCTAAAACTATGATAGCAAAGTGTTTACTTTAAGAATTGACTGTCACACGCATGAATCTTAAGGATTAGAGCATTATAAAATTTTGAAATTAAGTACAAAACAAGTAGCCGTGTTATTCATCAGCTAACCTACTGCTCCGTGGCATGACTTCGCCCACAAAAAATGTCTCTCCTCTCCTCTTTGTCCTTTCTGAACTTGGTAGAATAATGATCTGCCACTGCAGCACATTTGTTAGATTTAAAATGTGTTTTTTTTTTTGCCTATGCCAGGCACAAACTACAATTCTTGTCGCCCTGCGCACATTTAAAGAATCTCAGTTTCTTGTTTTTTGTCATCCAGGCGTTCACTTTACACAACCAATTGCAAACTAGATCATTATTCTATCTGACTTTAGAGACAATACCAAAAGTAAATAATTGAATAAGATAAAAAACAACAACAACAACAACAACAAAAAGCATTTAGACGTTGCACTCAAAAAGAGCAGTTTTTAGCTGATTAAATATTTAACATCAAGGCATACCAACAAACTACAATATATATATATATATATATATATATATATATATATATATATATATATATATATATATATATATATATATATATATATAAGGCCTGAAAATATTTAAATAATGATAATAAATAATAATACAATTTCTTTGAAACCTCTGAACCCTGTTAATTTACACAATGTGAACAAATAACATGGATGCCATTTCTGCACTGATTTGCTTTTGGCATTGTAGTAAATTCCCATTCATAGCAAACATAGGTGACTGGAGTAACATATCTAAAATCTAAGGAGAATAAGATTCCTCTTACTGCTCTAAAAAGCATCATTTGACCATTACAACCCACTTTTAGTGATATTTAGCCCCATTTTTTCAGTTTATTTTGAGGACATTTGCCATAAATTAATACACCTAAAAGATTACAGTGTGATATGCTTCAGTCCTGTATTGTACACTTGGCTTATTATACATAGCTTCATTCTTTACATATCACTTTCCGTATCGTTCAACCTGTTTATATTCTTTACTGTTAGAGACAAGAGGAAAGGAAAGGCCTCGACTCTAAAGGTAGCATGTGGGCTGCAAGGCTTTCAATCCAGGGTGATGCAGAGAGTCAGAAGGTGAAAAACAGTCAGAGGAGGATCTGGAGATCAACAACACCTCAGTGAAACCCTAAGCAGTTTACATTACATCCTATTCTTTTCCCATCGGCCACGTTTCTGTTCGACAGCATAAGGGTTGCATAAATCTGATTTGGGCATCTTGCTCTAAAGCTCAATTAGCCAGCTCAAGTGTTTGTGCATAACGCTGCTGCAAACGATAACGGACAGATGGGGGGAATTTTTCACTTCTGTAAAAATGTCACATTATTCTTCCTCCTGATGCACTTTTTGTGTAATTACTTTGATTAATAAAACAAGATTGACAATAGAATAATGTATATAAATACCGGCAGTGAGAATGGAAGTATAAATAGATTTAAATGCACTGAACTGCGCCTCACCACCTGAATGAATTAGCAGTGGTTAGCCATGGAAAAGAAGCGTAATTGTAACGTGTGGCAAGTGAAATTCATCTCATTATTATGGAAATTTTTTAATCTAAATTAGCAGAGTTCAACGGAACATGTTCTCTCGGCTCCCCACCCTCTCTTGTTTAGCTTCTCCACCACGATGCATCTCTTCCTTTTATTATTTTCCCCTCTCTCTCGCTCTCTTTTTCTGATTTCCCTACAGGAAACACTGGCCTGGCAGCCTTGGCCTTCTTAAAAGCATCATTTCTTTGGAGAGGTATCCTTCAGTTTTGACCTCTGAGATATCTGGCTGACTGCCATTTTCTCTCAACGAGCTCATCAATCCATCCGGTTCTTGAACGGCCTTGATTTTATTGTCTTATGCAACCTATAGTCATCCTTTCATCCGTCATCTTTAATGTCATTTTTGGTTTTCAAAATTTAGTCTTAAGCCTGGTGCACTCTGCGTGATTTTGGCCTTGATTTTGCTGTGTCAGAAAAATTTGGGGAATTGTTAATGATTTCTTTTGTCGTAGTTTGATCGCTGAGTCTGCCATTGCTGTTCGTGCACTGTGCCAGGAATCGATTTTTATTACAACTAATACATTTCTACTTTTTTATTTTGTTGCATGAAGGTCACACTAAAACCATTTCAGAAACTTTTTAGCAGCACTAACAGCACTACATAACATGAACAGGTCTTTAATTTAAATTGAATTTAATTTCAGCACTTCTTCACCTTATTTAGTAGGGCTGGGTTTTGACACAAATTTTTAATTCAGACAAGCTAATTCAATTTCCAGTTTGATTTAAATCTGATTCAGTGTATGTGTGTATGTATGTATATATATATATATATATATATATATATATATATATATATATATATATATATATATATATATATATATATATCACATTTTTCTCAGAAAAAGTAAAACATCTACCAACGAATACTTTAAAATGAAATGAAAATCACTTGGCACTATTATATTTAATGTTGAAATGAACTGATGAAACTGGTTTATATACAAACACTTAGATTACATTCACTTAAAGTTTTATAATAGTAAAGTTACAATATATAATTTCATAGTTTTTACTCCAATTAGTTTTGTTTAAATATAAACATTTATACCGTGGCTGTTCTAAAAGCAAGATTTCTAAATATAGACATAAAATATAGACTAAACAACAGTAAATATTATAATAAATGTGTTATAATGCATATTAGCAAAATGTTCATCTAGCTGCTTGACTAGCAATTTTGTGGTCACCAAATGTGTTTTTTTGTTGTTTTTTGTTTTTTTCTGAGGTGACGTTATGTGGCATTGTTTACAAGCTGTATGTTCTTCCATGGCTAAAGATTTTAAAACCGGATAAAGATTTTGGCAAGATGTACTCTTTATTTTAATATACTTTCAAGATTATTTTGTGCTGAAAGTTCATGCTTATATCACGCTGCCTCTTCTGTTGAACTGATCTGTCACTCCACATTAAACAACATCAAAACAGTGTTTATTTCTTGAATGATGTAAAAAAAAATTCTATTGCTGCGTCTGAAATTGCATACTACTAGAAATCAGTAGGCGAGAAGTACCCAGATGACCTACCTACCGTCTTTCTCATACTACATTTGAATTTGATCGTACTGCCTGACTGTTAAAACAGTACGTCCTATATAGTATGAATGGGGGTAGTATGAATGGAATTCAGACATTCTACGCCCACTGTGTTGTCATGACAGCGTGAAAAAGAAAAAAAACCCTTGATGTGCTCAGTAAGGGTTAAGCGAACTTTTACATCCGATTCACAAAATCATCGAATCAATTTACAATCTGATTGTATGGTTTACGTCTATATATGCAACATGCACAATAAATTAATCAATCAATGGCAATGACCAGTGCTGTGTTTCTATAACAGTTTTAATGTGATATATCCTTTCCCAGACCTAGACCTTCAATCTACAAAGAAAAATGATTAAAACCACACTTGTAAAAGAATGTTTTTATTATGTGATTCCAATAACGCTGTAATGTTTATGTGTATTTATGCTGAAACGTTAGCTATCATTTTCATTCTGTCATTGTTATTTCTATTCTACATACAGTGAACATACTGTATATTAAACAACAAAAATGAAAAACCTAAATTTATTCATCCATGCATCCTACCATCTCTACATATCAGCTGCGCCATGTCAAATAAAACTTTTATTATCTCACTGACTGGAATCTTAAATGAGTGTACATGACAAACATTTCCAAATGGACTATTCATTTCTTTGTGTAAAACTTTTTAATGAGGAAAAAAATGACTGAATGCACCTTTAATCTTCATGCACTGGTTGCTGTCATGCACGATACCAGCAAGGGATGATGAAAATGAAAGTAATTCTCTTGACAGAAACAGCAAAAACCCATATATTTTCCATCCACGTTCATCATTCTTGACTCTGAAAACAAAGCAAACAGATATTAGCAATAACATTCCTTTGGTATTTTTATCTTGACCAATAATTCAAGCAGCCGTCATATAAACAGCACGGCCCGAAGCTGCTTTATTGGATTATCAGCATTCCATTCGATCATCAACAACGATTTCAATCGCTTATGAGCGAGACCATCATACATATGAATAAATGCATGCGTTTAGAGCTCACCTCTTTTTCTCGAGAAAACACATTTGCTAGGTAATAGCTGATCAATAAATGGCCTCCCCTACCTCCAATTACTTCATTATGGGGGAAATAGAGTTTCAAGGCACGTCTTAAAGTTCCTGGTTATATATGGACGATTTCAATGTCAGTCATGCCTTCAAAGCCAAACAAGGCCGTTAGCCACAACTTGTGTGTGTAAAGAAGTACTGTGCATATTTAGTCACAGAACACATGCCACATGACCTTCCTCGAGTGAACTTCACTTTAAGGTGAATTGATTTCCTTTAGTTTTTAGGTCTGCCATAAGATACGAGGTTATTGAACTGGGAGGGTTCATCTCTGTGATATATGACCCATCTTTTGAAAGCATATACACACATGCGGTGTTGCTTACCTTGCAGAAGATGAAAAAAGGGTCTGGTTGGCACCCCACCCCCTCATGTTCACACCACTCAATCCCCCGCCAGACTGAGACCCAGACAAGAGTGCTTGCTATTGCATTCCTTCAAATATTTTTTTTTTTTTCGAGACCATCCTCGAAGGAATCCCTGTTGTGTTCTGTCTCAGCATGAGGTCGAGACCACAAAGAATAATTGTGTTTGTACTTCCGCGCGTACGGCTGAACGTCTCAGCCCATCCATATGAAAGACGGCTTGGATTTGTATGCCATGCGACAGCGTGACTCTGCACCAACTTAGCAAAACAAATGCCATGTTTTAATGGACGGAAACAGGCAAAATGAGTTGAAACAAATGTCAGGGAACGCTCTCGGCAGGAACTTCTGGTCTGAAACATGTTTGGGAATTATTCGTTCCGTATCTAATCTCCTCTGCTCATATCAAACAAGTCTTTTTTTAGAATATTACGTTATCAACATGTTGGCAACAGATGTATGTCAAAAGCACTGCAGCCCACAGGAACTCCAAATGTCACATTAGTCTACATCGTATCTGGGGAGCGCAGCTGTAAACCTGTGGAATATCCCAATAGGTTTCACTAAAGACTGGCCATATATTCACACTGACAGATCTCAATTTTCTCCTATCTATATGAAAAATGTACATTGAAGTGGAACAGCTGACGATGAAGGAATGTTTAGGGTTCAATAGAACTTAGGCTTCATCAAGCATTTCTCACATGATGCGTACAACAGAAAATAATTTGTACTCATACACAACAAAAGACAAAAGAGTCACGATACAGTGGTATGCAAAAGTTTTGGCACCCCTCGCAAGCTCTGTGAAAATGTGAAACGCTCCACAGGGACACAAGATGCATCAAGAGCCTTTTTCAATTTGAGGAAGTAAATTGTACTTAATTTGTCTTCAGGAAACATGCAGGTATCTTCTGTGGCTTCCAAAGGGCAGTACTATATGGAAAAAAAAACATTTCATCAAAATAAGAAAACTTTTAACATATTTCTCCGGTTAATGCATCTTGTTTCTTTCTGGGGCATCAGCGAATGTTTAAACCTGTTTTTAATAGTTGCGTTTGAGTCCCTAAACTGTCCACAGTGTGAAAAGAGGAATTTTAAAATCACACAGTCACTGCTGGAAGGGGTTCAAATATGCAAAAGATGCTAGAAAACTGAAGAATCTGCAGGATTTGGAGGCTTTTTCTGAAGAACAGTGCTCGATATAACCGTTCAAAACAAACAAGGGACTCATGAACAACCGTCACAAAATAAAAAAAAATTGTTTATATCTTCCAGGTTAACACACAGTTTTAACAACCAAATGATTCCCAAACTTTTGAGGGGGGTTATTTTAGTAACCTTTGCATTAATTTGTTTGTCTTGTGAATTATATGTAAACATGCATTTCGTATAAGCTCTCTTATTTTGATAAGATTTTTTACATTGTGTGTATCTGTGTGTATATATATACATACACGCACTATTAGCAAACTAATGCATAAAAAGTTCATCCACCTAGAAGAGTAGTCCACCCCAATTATGGTTCTGCCAAAAAAAAAAAATTACGTGAGCTTCGCGTTTTCGCTTTTAACCCCTCTGGAACAGTGACTTGTTTTACTTACTGTAAGTCTTTAAGTAGTTTACTACCAAATTCAAGAAGAAAAAATAATAGGAAATAGTATTTTCTTTTGCGTGACTGTTCAGTCTCTATAAAGATATCTGTATACAACTAACATAGTGCCAAGAATAAGTGAATTCTGTTGCAAGCAAAATGGTGAGAGAAAAACAAGACAGGGTTTGGACATTAAAGCCTCAGTCTGAAAACCACCACAGAGACACGCTTTCAAAGTGATACCAGCCGAGAATCTTTGTTTTGAACATGAAGAAAGGCTGGAAGGCTCAACCAAGAAGTGGGCCCATTGTTAGCATGTGAATAGAACCGCATTTACATTTGTTTTCTTGGCAGAAGCTTTCGTATGAAAATGACTTGCAACAACATCCATATTGTGAGGTGTTGTGTTGATTAGTTCAGCAGGTAGTGAAAGACACAAATTAAGCAATAGGCAAAAACCGACAATAAAAATAGAAGCAATATGAATGTCATGCTGCGTTTGGAGCATGCTTAAAGTTAGAATTACCGTGTAGGTGTATTCATGCTGAGGTTTATTTCAGGTAGTTTACGGAAATCTGTTACATCTTTAATACCCCAACCCCACCCCCCAAATCAAAGTAGACAGCGTTTATTTTTTACAGTTAAACACTGAAAGAGAGTGAGGCAAGACGGAAGTTGCAAATTATTTAATGTTAGTCAACTGTTTTACTAAAGAAATGTTCCATGACCGGCAGTTATCTTTAGTCAAACAAACTACCGCACTTTTTTGTGTATGTGTGTGCGAGACTAATGATGTCTGTGCGTCAATTAAAGCAGACTGCATATATATTGTGTGTGTGTGTTCGTGTGTGTTGGTCTCCCCCAATGTTCAAGACATGGTTACTTCAAATGAACTATGCATGAGAGCCACTTTATCTACAAAAGAGTACATAATAATAAAAAATAGTATATTGTTCCATTAAAACAAATATCTAAACATCCTTAAACCAAAACTACATTTACTTGGAGCAAAATTGCTTGAGATATTAACTCGTTTTCAGAAAATGTACTGTAATTTGATTTCAAATTATTTTTCCTACTCAACTGTTAAATCGGTTTGTATTTTCTTGTTTTAATCAAACATTTATCCTGAAAACAAGAGGGAAAAATGTTTTATTTCTCAAGTGGTAAGAGAAATAAGCTAAATTAACTACATCTTGTAAGCCTGATTAGATGTTTTACTGGAAAGCAAGCCAAAAATGCAGCTGCAGAAAATGATTTTCTGCAGAGTGAAGGACGCAGATAGAGAAGTTTCTATTCCATGTCTAGTTTGTTGTCATCATTTGTCATGATTTACCTCTTGGATGCTCTATATTTCTGCTTTGCTGTCTGCCTTCTCTTTTGATATATATGTTTGGAGGGAATGGATGCTTTAAAGTAAAAGATGCAAACAATCTGAATCAAAGACTTTCTGATAACATGTAAACATTAAGAAGCACAAACACCATTGCGGAGAAGGAAAAAAACGCCCTAACAAAATAGTGCAAAAAAGTACCAACCATGTAAAACTATAAAAAAAAAACAGAGTGTGCACTACACTGCCACCAAACAATTACTTTGAACAATAGTCCAAAACTATTGACTTTTATTGGTCAGCTAAACAGCAAGCTCTAATCAGGTATATATATACCATAGTTACATATATTTCCAACATATGTTCATATTAAAAGTGTAAATGTCAACTCAAAAGAGTTTGTGTAAATATACTTTAGATACAGTGTATGAAAGCAATGTTATGGCCACACCGCATCCCTTAATGTCTGTGTAATAAATGTTTTTTTTCTCATTTAACACAATAATGACTTTAAATTATCTTTTTGGGGGGCAACTTCTCAACCCAAATTGATATGCAAGCAATGTGATTAAATTAATTAGTTAATTGGTGCATCATGTAATTAATTATTTATTTATAAATGAGAACACTTTAGCAAAAGTGAGCACATTTCCCTTAAACCCCTAAACAATCTCCCTATTTTTTGTTTCCCCTAAACAAACTCCTTATTGGCTACTTATTATTAATTAGTTAAGTAGTTGTTAAGTTTAGTTATGTGGTAGGAATAGGGATCTAAAATATGATCATGCACAATAAGCCATTAATATGTGCTTTATAAGTGCTAATAAACAGCTAGTAAAAAGTGAGAATTGGTCCATAAAGTGTCACCAAAAATAATTACTTGACCGCCATAGTATACCTAATGAAATAAATAAAATCATTTCCAATAGGCATTCACACTCATATCAATGGAAGCTAGTGCAGTGTATATATTCTGCCTTAACTTCCATTGATATGAATGAGAACGCTAACGGATTCTCCTAGATCTTCTCGGCTCAAACAGAGCACTGTTTTGCTAGCACTACTTATAGTGGTCTGAATACACACGCTAGGATGGATAAAAGTATTCTTACACGACACAAACGTATTCTAACATCTAAAATAGAGACACATTTTATCTTTAAACAACTCTAAATCTATCTCTACTGTAAAGTCTTTCAACAGTGTGGAAATAGATACAGTTTTGAACTGGATTTCTTTCTGCTCAGTTGTTTGAGATTATTAATGCATGGAAAACTCGAGGAAAGCTGAAAGCACCTTTGCTCTGTGATACTCTGTTTGCATCCAGAGAGGTAGAGAGAGTGGACAAGGTTAGACATCGCCAGAGACTGATGCAACCCTCCTATACATCGTCAGCATTAACAAATGTCTTGTTAAAAGAACGTAGAAGGAACAAGGCAGCATGTGCTACATGCTAGGTATTCGAAATGAGCAGACCAGCGAGCGATCGATGCACTGATGGATTTTGAAAGTGTTGTACTTCAACGTCGCACCTTGCTAAGCACACCCCCGCGTGTCACAGGTTCGGTTAGCAGCTTATGTCTCACACCACGTCTATAGCGCAAGAGGATAAATCTTTACAGCCGTGCTTTCCTGATTAGATGCAGTTAGCTGCAAAAAAGGCATGAAGGCTCCATACATGACTAATCAGATCAATAAACTGCAGTGTGGCGGTCGACCTTTGGGTGGCACTGCAGCACTTTTGCGCAGTTTCTTTTCTCCCCCGTCTCTATTTGCTTTCACTCTCTGGTTTTCTTTCACCTGGTCTCTCCATTTTGTTTTTCTTCTTTCTTTCCTTGACTCCTGTATTTTTTTTGTTTGTTTGTGTTCTCCCTCTCTCTCACTGCTTTTTTCTTAATCTCCCAGCCTCTCTTTCACATACGCAGCCACCGCGCTAAAAAACCCAAAGGACAATGCACCAGTAGACTGACCTGTTTACTGGCAACATTTTTAATATGCACTTTTTTTTTTTCCTTGAGCATTTAGGTTTACAATATACATAGCCTTGCCCTCATCCCTGGAATAAGAAGATGTGGGTGTTCAGCCAAACATAGTAGCGTTCCTGCCAATCGGGTGGGCAGCTACTAATGTGTTAGCGCTCTAGACCATTTCATCATCCTCTTTCCGTTCAAAAGCTTTGGCCCTGGTGCTGAATCCACAGTGCTCAGCACTGCAATCCAGATAGCAGCTCACATATTACCCCGTGATTTTCATAAGAGCTATTTGCACTGAGAGCCATTATTCTGCCACTTGATAATTTTTGTTCTGTGTATACAGAGAAAAACAACAAATGACAACAGCAAACACCTGTGTAGAAGTGGGTCCGCATGCCTTGAGCTCATGTCTGTGGGTGTTGCGAATGTTTTCCCCTCGCTTAGACTCTGCGCAAGAAGTGAAATATTCATTAACCTGAACATTTTTTAAGGCTGCGCAGATTGCACACATTTATTAACTGGCAAAACCCTGTGTCAGTCATCCATTAATACCGAAAAAGCTTATTCATACGACAGCCTGTTTAAATATGTCAGTTAATATAATTTAATGTGAACGAAAACAAAATATACTGATTCTGATCGATCAATCTACCTAAAAACGCACGCACTACGCTATTTCAGTAACACTCGTTAACTATAAACTTTGACTTTTCCCTGACTCAATTCTTAAATTGCTGCTTATTAATAGTTAAGTTTAGGTATTTGGTTAAGGTATTGGTTAAGTTTAGGTACTGGGTAGGATTAGGGATGTAGAATAAGGTCAAGCAGACTACATGGTTTCATGGCATAGCTGTACCTCGGTGCACTTTGGTGCCAGGAAATATGTACCAATAAGTACATAAGTTTACAGGCAATAATGGAGTTTACAGGCAGTAAAACTCTGACACCTTTTTATTCTTTTTCAGACAAATTTACAGAGTTTTGATTAATAAATCATAGTTTTTGCACAATAACTTGAAGAATGTCATGTTATGACAAAGCAGTAATAATATGCTGGGAGATTTGAAAACTGCTGTCTTTGAACATTAGCATCACGCGTACACTGCTTCATGTCTATGGGTTTTCATAGATGCTAGGTTTACTTGGTAGCTTAGACGATGGAAACTCAGGGTCGAAGACAATAAAAAACGATTTGACAAAACAGTTTAAATCTATGTAAAAGACAGTTGAAATTGCCAACATTTCCAGCATTAACTTTTTGCAACAGTCCATATTTGAATTTTGGTTATATATATGAATTCTGATCCGTCGCAATATGTAACTGAAGCAACAACAACAACAAAAAAAACAGCAATACTTACTATGCTAACGTAATAAAAACATGCCAATGCTCAGATATTAAACCTGCGCCACTCAATGAACATTTCTCTTTGAAACTGCTGCAAAACATGCACTGAAAAATGCACAGATATACATATTTTTTATTAAATTTATTTTATGTAGAATAAGGCATTTGTGTTTAATTAGCTCTAATAAATATAAATATAAATAAAATATGCATGCTAACAAGCACCTAATGTTCACACATTTAACATCTGATGGTACTGACACTAAAACATTTTATAGGAAAAGTAGAGGTAGCAAGATCTTTCGTGCTAAAAAATCTATTTTAACATTTTACGATCACTATATGGCTATATCACTATGTCAACTAATATGGCTACTTGTACATTCATAAGGAGAGCAACACTAATATGCTTAAACCCATAATTGCAAGACATTAGATCAGAGCACTGTGTTTATGTATTTTTAAGAAGATTATTTGATAAATAAAAAAGGAATAACAAGCCCACTGGACACTGGAGCGCTTTGTACGAATTACATAATTTCTGTGTCTCTGCGGCTTATAGGAATCAGATCCTTCTTCCCCCCAATCTAATATTTTCTTGAAACGTTTGCACACCCAGGAACATTAAAACACACATATAATCTCTTCTAGCCTTGTGGCTCAAAACTGTCTCTCTCTATGAACAGATATTTATCTCAGAAATGTTGCAGTGCCAAGACTGCTCACTCACGGCGTGAGCTGTAATCGAGTTGACAACATTCACACTCTAGGGATTAAGTGTAAGAACACAGAAATATGCCAAAACAAATCAAATTCAATCACCTTGTCAGGTAGAAAAATGAAACCACTTAAATTTTTTGGATGAGGATTTCCTTTTTCTGCAAATGCGCACTGGTGGCTTTAGGGTAAGGTGGAGCAAGACAGCCCCTGAGATGTGACACATCCCCTACCTGTAGTTGTACATTAAATATAGATGGCACACGCAGAACCTGATTTTGCTGAGTTCAACGTGTTTTCCTGGATCGACGTCTTTGTTGACCCTGGAGCAACATTGTGATTAACCAATCAGATTTGAATTAGTTGAAGTTTATAGTTTTTTATAGTTTAGGCTTACAATAAGTGTTTTTTGCTTGTACATCAGTGTCATTCATCTATAATTTCCTCTGATTTTAGGCATTACCCATGGGTAAGGTTAGTTTTAGAAATATGGTTAAAATTACATTTTTGGATTAAAATGTCGTTCCAAATGTTGAACATATAGAACATATAGAATGTGTGGCACACATTCTATAATATTCAAATATTTTATTAAATAATACACTGGATAATGCATCATGATCTTGTATGCTAAACTCATTTCTGTTCATCGGTAAATGCTCAGTGATTTTTAGGGAAGCCATAATCTCGTTTGTCTGTCCTCCACTCCTTACAAATGATTTATTTCAATCAATATTGAATTCCTTTTTACAACTAACAAGGTCTCATGTCAGGTGGTATTAATTAATGATTAAATGCCATATACATTAATTAGTCATGGTAGGTGGTGATAGACACACTGATGTCTGTCATTGTTAACCTTGACAATAAGACAGCATGCAATAAAAAGGACGTATGTGTAGTTCCTGTCAAGTGGAACATTCATGGTGAGGGCTAAATTATGGCATATTTTACCATATGCCACAAATATTAGTCACTACACATTTGTTTATCGAGCTGAGTTTGTTTATTCATAAAGTCTCATTAAGAGGTGCGAGGCTTTACAGATATGAGATTTCATAAACTCCAGAAAGATTTTTTCGCATGCAGTTACTATTTCAATAATGCTGTTGGGATGTTTAATCTTTTTAGAAGAAAACTAATATATCAAAGGTAAATAAAGTGGAACTCTTTTGCATACATGGTCTGTCACTTTAATGGATCTGAATCCCGATGAGTTAGTAAATTAGGAATTTCATACCTGACCACCTTAAACAATTATCATGTCGTGCCTTCATAAATAGATCCTGCGGGTTAGGGCTGTGAAATTAATTGTGTAACACAATGACCCAGCGAGCTAAAAGGTGTTCAGCATACAGGTGAGATAGCAAAAGAAAGATAAAGGGAACATGGATCGGGTATGTCCCCTTGTGATTTTCATAATTAAGGCCACAGTATTTTCTGTGTACAGTCTCCATCACCGCTAGAGGCAAGACTCCAGAGAAGCGTTCAAGCAGAGAGCCGAAGTCCAGTCTATTCTCCAGCGACCTGGCCTATGGTTGAGCAAAAGTATTTGTGTGAAGGTCCGGCCAGAGTCCACCATCTGCAGGGGGACCCTCAGGCCTGTACTAGAGTGCCGTTATAATAGAACGGAGCAGCAGCGATTTGCCCGGTTCATGTCCACTGGTACCTCTGCGTGTTCTGCTTATCATTTCTGTCTCTCACTCTCTCCTCTCTGTCTCTGAATCTAACCACCCACCCATATCACCATCTACAAAGCACTCCAAAACAGAGTTTCCATCGTGCACCAAACCACTTCATCTCGCCCCCTCTCTGATTCATAACTCACTACTAATGAAATTAATGAGTAGTAATTAAACAAATCTACTCTCCAGGGTAATATCCAGCTTCTTTTAAGCAGCCTTTGATTTATACAGACTATTTCAATAAAACATGTAGGTCTGGGTAAAAGTAAAATGAAAACAGCATATAATATAATATAATATAATATAATATAATATAATATAATATAATATAATATAATATAATATAATCAAGGCTGTCTTGTAAAATTCAAAATAACAAGTTTATTTTTTGTTATGAATTTTCAGCAGTCATTACTGACAGTCTTTAGTGGCATATGATCTTTAAAATTATTCTAATATGCTGCACAAGAATAAAATTATTATTATTTGCTAGTGAACAAAATGGTTTGAATTTATATTAGGCGGCAATGCTTTTGTAATAAAATATCCAAAAACCACTTGCACAGTGTTAGATATTTCATGCAGTTATGTACTTACGTTATCTCAAAAGTTCTCTAGGATTTGTACATTTAAAGAAATTCAAGATTTAAATAATTAACAGTCATTTCTGTCAATGACACAATTTCCGCGCCATCCTCGGTTTCCCTATGAAAACTACGACAACACCCGTGTTTCAGTGTTGATCATTATGAAAGGAATCATCAGAGGCCACTGAAACGATGCTGTGTGCGCGCGCGCTGACTGAATTCGGTTCGTGAACGAGCAGATGTATGAATACTTTAAGTAAGCGATTCATTCATCAGACAGTGTATAGACAGCTTTATGATTAAGGGGAGTTTTTTTTAAAAGTGTTTAATCTCGCGCTAGACTGAAATCAGCCATAATGGTTTTTTTTTTTTTTGGCATGTAAATGTTCTTTGCTCACTTTTCTGTACATTTTATTCGCTGTTTCAATAACTGTGGAAGGTACGCGTTTGATTCATTAAATTCGATTCACTACCTCAACCGTGAACATGAATCGTGGATTCCATACATTCACATAATTACGCTTCACAGCGCCGTCAAGCTTCGTCTTTGTTATTGATATGAACATGTGACCTCTAGCGGCGAAATCCTACATGTTGCGCCATTAACTAATACGTACTTACATTTAAATTAATCATTTGTTACAATGCACGTGCATTTTTAAATATACCTATATGTAATTACATCTGTAATGTAATCTGTATTGTACTTACGTTTCTAATAACACTGTTGACCCATCGCTTACACCTTAACCCACCCTTAAACCCACCTATATCACCCAGCTCTCTAACTTTACCTGTATCCCACCTCAATAGCAGCAAAAATGTTTTGCGGTACAATATAAACGCATTGTACGTATTTTTAATGCCATCTAATATAAAATGTGACCAACAACATTGTCCCTGTATGTTTTTTTTATTGTTGTTGTATTGTTAATCTGTTTCTGCTTTGTTTAGTTTTTAGTTTTTTCTTTTTGGTTCTGATGAAAGGAAGTTTCAAAAGAACACCGTTCATTTGATACAGATGTTATATGACATTGTAAGTCTTTACTGTAACATTTAATGCATTTAAACTTATTAAATATGTATGTTTCTTGCTTCATAATTAGCCTATTTTTGCACCGTAACAGTCAGTGCGTTGTAGTCGTCCACACCGGTGAGCTGAGATGGGTCAAGACACGCAAGCTTCTGCTGCTGCGCACGTCCCTAAAAGGCATCAGTTTCGCTCTGTGTTTATGCTACGTGACAGCCATTCTATAGATATATTTCTGCTAAGTTGAACCATAGCCTGAGTGTTTTCTGTATCCTCATCGAAAACAAACATTGATGCAGAGCCTCTAAAGCTGTGCATTTCTTAGCTCATCTCAGAAATGTTTTATTTTACAAGTATCTGACGGCAACCTTCTCTGTGCATGTTGAACACGGTGTATTTTCATCTTGAGCTGTCTTGAATATTCCGCTTCTGTCATAGACAGGCCGTGATGGCAAACCAACCCACATCAGCGGCCTCCGCAGTCTCAGAACTCTAAAACTGTTTAAACCAAGAGTAAACAGCAAATTGTAGCACCTCTCTTGGGCTCAAGGATCTCAAACACTCACAAATACCAACTCTTGCAGTTTCACTATGATTTTGTCATCTAGCATAGAGATAGGTGTTTCATATGCGGTTAAGAAGCAAAAGCTTAGGAAGGCGAAAAAAGATATGCATAGAATTATATACGTTTAATGTGATTCTCCTGAACAGAAATGAAAATAAACAATAATCAAAAGAACACTTAATTTTTCGGTGTCTTATTTTTGATCAGGGAAATGATCTTTAGATCTCAACAATGCCTTAAACTTTAATCCCAAAAGCCTGAAATCAAAACTTTTTGGTTTGATTCCAATATTAACTCAAACAGTTCTCATTAAATTCTCCTAAGACCAAATTTTCTGAGCTATGTTTTTCAAAGAGATTGCAGCCCGCTGCTGAATCTACAGCCTCAAAGCAAAGTAAGTCATACTTTAACCAAGACATGAATTGAATGTTCTGAGATAAAAGGATGTATACTGCAAAATAATAAGAAAAAAGTAATTAAGTGCTGCATATAAAAGTATGACCGTTGTATTTCTATTCATAAACAAATGACTCCTATGCCATATATATATATATATATATATATATATATATATATATATATATATATATATATATATATCAACAACAAGAGATAAAGACTGAATTCGAATAAGTTTTTTTAAAATAAATAAGCTTTGCCAAATCTTTAGCAGCCCTCACTCCAGCCATGAAACTTCAGAAATAAGTCTAATATTCAGATTTGCTCAAAAGTTCAAAAGAACAGAATTAAACACTGAAACCTTTTGAAATGTAAAAGTCTTTACTGTCATTTTTGATCAATTTAGCCTTACCATGCTGAATAAATGTAATTTACAGTACATCTGTATCAAAACCCAACCCTAGTCAACAATTTGTCCAATTTGTGTCTGTTTTTATCTTCACAAGGAATTGCAAGAGAAATGTTAAAGATCTAAGATAAATCTAAGATAAATGTTAAACTTAAAACACAAGTCCTCCAATAATTCTCTCGGGCTTTGAAAGAGCAATATCTGAGCAATACATTTCCCACTGTGGCCCTATATATCGTAAATATGACATGTTCAAAGACACGCCATCAACCTTGGGTAGTGTTTATGTGACTTAGTCACAAGCGTAGTCTTTTAGCCCTCGGTCTGTTTTGAACTCCATAGCGCACCAAGGGAATCCGTCCAATCGAATGCTCAGGCATATCTACGCTTAAACAAACAGACGTGAGACAGAACCCGGCAAAAGTGTAAGGATGTGACACACAAAAAAGGGTGTTTGCTTTGTGACTATCCATACTCCCGGGGAATAATTGCTGTTGCCACATGACAGAGAAGATGTGTCATTGTGCCCTGTAGTACTTGAGGTATAATCTCTAGGGGTGTATTTGTAATGCTCTGACATCCTCTCTTTGAGTTTCTAAAAGTAAGCCTTTATATCCCAGTGAAGGGTTTTAGCTGGTGATTTCTGCTTTAAAAAAAAGGGTTGTTAAGAGAAGTTCTGGCACTCACACTTAGATCTGGCTCTGCATTGGATTTCCAGCAAGAAGAACAATCTGAGTATTCGAGAGCTAGTCTTTATCAGCTGTTCCCTTTTCTTTTTATTATAGTTGAGCAGGCTTCAGGGTCCAAGTGAATCCCCGGCAGGGCTTTTCCTGCGGTTTAATCTTTGTAAATGGTAGGGGAAGGGTCATCAGTTTAATCTGAGTAAATGTTGGGACCAGTGTGGGGGCGGGTCAGGGCTTTGTGTTGGCTGCGGGGTCCTCCATTGAAAGTGACCCTCTCCGGCAGATGGACAGGTATCTAACACCTGCTCCTAATGAGCTCATTAGCTAAACTCACCTCTTTAGCGAGAGCCAAGTTGCCGAGACGGTGCCAAGCAGCTCAGAGAAATTATGCGATGGCATTTGGCTGGCACGGGGCATCAGCGAGCCTTTTTTCGCTAACTGTGATAAGAGAAGACTGTGACAGTGTCTTTGTGCCTAATCACCAGCCTGTGAACTTAATCTCGAACGGACAAAGTAGAGAGATATTTAGTATAATACGTAATATGTTCCTGAACAGAGCTTAGACTGAACGTTAGCTGATTATCTGGTTAGTGTGTCAGAATCTGCCTCGGGGACTTGAGCAGCAGTTATGTGTTATTTTTAATTTAAGTCATTCTCAAGCAACACATCTTTTGTGTGTCATTCAATACAGTACGAAGCCTGGTCAAGCACTAAAGGCAATTCTGACATTTAAAATGAACCGATTTAAAAGTGCCAGCAACAAAAAAAAATTCTACACGTATAATATAGTTGTCTGTTTCTGCAGCTAATCTAGCGGACCATGTTAACAATGCCAAGATAAAACGTTCATACAGAAAAACACTTACCTTAAATGAACTGTCACTTTGGATAAAAACATTTGCCCAGTAAGTAAATGTAATTATTATCATTATTTTTTTTATTAGTTTTTATCACTAAAATTCTAGAATGCTGTTTGTGTTCTGGGTGTTCTTGATAATATAATATAATGAGAGACTTATAAGCTACTTTTTGAAGGCTTGTCATTTTAGACTGGAAACACAATACGCAGGACTTTGTTCTATTTTGTACAAAATAAAAGCTTTTCAAAGCAAACTTCTTGGTAAAACATTAAAGCACATTGGTTTGATGAGCAGTGCATTTTGTTTTTCTTATTTTATTGGATATTGACAATATTATCCACAAATAATGCTTTGGTCCCTATACATGGGCCTCAGCTACTATGTACTTTCTTTTTAATTAATAGTTGTGGTATAGTGCACTTTTTGTGTACATACATGGAACAAAAAGTGTTGGCTTCCTGATTTTTTTGCATGTTTGTCACACTTTAATGTTTCAGATCGTCAAACTAATTAAAATATATATCAAAGATAACACAAGTAAACAATGCAGTTTTTAAACTAAAGTTTTTATTATGAAGGGAAAACAAAATTCAAACCCACATGGCCAACACTTTTTCATAACACTCTATATGTCTTCTTCTCCATATTCATATTTAAAAAAATATTTGCATGTAATAACATCTGTTTGTGTGTGTATATATATATATATATATATATATATATATATATATATATATATATATATATATACATATACATACACACACACACATACATACATACATATGTATGCATATAACACTGCATAGTTAAGAATGGTCAAATTTGATTTCCTGGGAACTTTAGCCCTGTGTACACTTTATCCACTGTGAAGTTTACAAAATCTTCTCAATAAAGGTAGAGTTCACTCAACAAAAAGGAAATTCTGTCATCTTCCACTTCCCCTCATGTTGTTCCAAAAATCTGTATGCCTTACTTTCTTCTGTTGAACATAAAAGATTTCTTTGTGTTTCACAGAAGAAAGTCAGTCATAGAGATTTGGAACGACATAAAGGTGAACGATGATAGAATTTTCCTTTCTGAGTGAACCATTCCATTAAGTTGGCTCATATCTGCTGTTTCCTTGGCCACAAACAGATTTGTTCAACAGTGTCTCTTTTGTCTAGGGTGTACTTTCAGGGCAATTAAAGCGCAGCACTTGAGCAAT
Organism: Puntigrus tetrazona; assembly: GCF_018831695.1. Classification (NCBI taxonomy): domain Eukaryota; kingdom Metazoa; phylum Chordata; class Actinopteri; order Cypriniformes; family Cyprinidae; genus Puntigrus; species Puntigrus tetrazona. The sequence continues at coordinate 12,883,072 of NC_056712.1, forward strand.
CAGAGGTTGTCGTATTGGCTGTTTTTAGGATGCTGGAATAATGAATAGTCAGCAGCATAATTTGTCTTTACCCATAATGTTATACAAATGAGTTCCTTGCATAAGCTAAGAGCTAGCATGCTCACTCTAATGAATATTAACAGACATAAACAATGGGGACTTTCATGTTTGTTTAGTGTATCTGATTATTAATTCATTTACATCGGAGGTGAATGGAAACCGATAATTGTGGACATTTAACAAAAGGGAAGACATAGTGGTGTAAATGTAGGTAACTGAATGACTCAACTACACTGGTTAATCGAATACAAAAGTTCAGTGTTGTCATGCAGTAATTACTGCTCTTTGCCTTAGTCGTTCGGTCTGATTAGGGAGGTCATTTGTTAAGCAGCCAGATATCTTCCATATTTATCATTTGTATTGTTCTCTTTATAGTCCCAGGTGTGTTGCACAGAAGGACAGAAGATCTATGGAAAATCTGTTTGTGTTCGGCTGACTGATGAGTTATACGTTTCCTGCTGCAGTCTCATTAAATGAGTGTGGCCCGACTGCGTTTGACACTTCTCTGACTAATTTCCTCACTTCGAAACATTCTCGAGCTAGAGCTGTCCAATCTGCAGCAACACCAGGCCTGTAACAAGAACTGATGTGCTGTACTGTGAGAGAATTATCACAGAAACCCGCACGCCCTGAATGTCATTATCAAATTGGATCCACTTCCTCGTTCCCCGACGGAACGGAATGAGAATGTCAGAATTCTCCATGCGCTTCCAGCGCGTCAGCAGACTTTGGATTAACCGAGGGCTTTCTCAGGCATATGCTGGTTCTGGAAAGGTCTCCAATCTCTAGTGTTGGGCTGCCAGCGTGCTGAATAGACCGTCCCATTTTATTCGCAGGACAAAAGGCATAGCGCATACCTGAAGAGAAGCATCCAAGCCTCATAGCAACAGAGGTTCCAAAGGCCTGAGTCTGTCTCATCACCCACCTGCCCATGCCAGACAGGGTCATGGCTATTTAAGCAGGGTGAGATTGGTGACTCTTGGCGGATATGCCTGGTTAACACAATGTACTGTGGTCTGCTCCTGCCAGGGCAAAAGCAGATTGGGAAATAGAGCAAACAAAGCACATCTTTTTTTACGAACATGTCAAAATTGGCCATCTCAGAATAATTCATTCCAGTGAAGCTAGGAAAGGTTGCCAGGGTGCCTGCCAACATGGAGTAGAGAAAATGGGCGAATATAGGTTTGTTTTACAGTCTGACTACAGATAACAAGGAAAAATGTCTGCCAAGATACTGCCTTCCAGACTTTACCCTGCATGGGAAGTCTTAGAGTTAACCTTAGCCTTTACCCTTGCAGATGGTTTAATGTGCGATGCTGTATGTATGCATCAAATATTTACAGACAAATAAAACAATTTGCTAGGCTTGCACTGTACAGTATTCATTACAAAGGGCAATACCAATGTGAAATTTTATATTAGGTGCCACACTGATGTTAAAGTTGGGTTATCACGGCAAGTATGATGCTAAGTATGCCAAACAGGTATGTTTAATATAAATGTGTAAATAAAATATAAAAATATTCATGAGAGAGGGAGATAGAGAGAGAGAGTTGTTGTCAGAAATTTATCTCCTGTCAACTTCTCTCAAATTGGGTTTATTACACATTACATTGTTTTTGCTACAATAAAAATGTTGTGACAGTGCAATCGGCCATTAAATTCATAAAACTGTAAATGTCAAAACTAGCATATGAAACTATCATTGTTTTGGCCAAATGATACTGCAATTAACTGTATAAAATTACAACATTTAAAATGCATGACAACCTGCTTGACCTGGCATTTATGAAAAATACCCATTTCAACCTTTTGGTTAAAATATGACTTCATTATGTTGAATAACACTTGCCTGAATATATTCTAGTGTGATTTTGTTGCATTTATTTGTTTACCCAAGAGCTACTGCAAAAAAAAAAAAAAATGCTACTGGAGTGTGGAAGAGAGAATTAAAACAAAATATTTTCATTGAAAATACTTTTGAGCTATGCTTGAACCCAACATATAAACTAAGAAAAGTTTATTTATGAAACATGACAACTTCCTTCTGTGATATACAGACTATCTGTATATTGTAAGTGTATACAAAATGTATGTCTTTATGTGTATTTGTAATAGCCTTGGGTTTGAAATTCTGTATTCACATTTTATAACATGCCATATTTCAAACAGAAGCCGAAACACCAATCAATATTGGGAGGTTTTAGCCCAAGATCTCATTTTGTAATGACTTACTTTTATTGACTAAACGTAATTATGTTCTGGTGGTCTGAAGTAGATTCAGAACATAGCAGGACTGCATTAGCCAAGGAAGCTGAAAGGTTTGAACGGAAAGAAAAAAAGAGAGTCAAAGAGAAATGGAGTGAAAGAAAAAAGGAAGCGGGGGAGAAATAGATGGAGTGAGTGAAGGAGCAATGCAGATGGAAAGTTTGTAGACTGAAAGGTGATTTATGGCCCTTGGGAACAAAATCAACAAGTTGAACTTTAATTGTATTCGTTGTGATTGGGGGGAGGGGGTAGTTAATACCACCTCATGATCGATGGCACGGGGCAACGGCTTTGGCTGCACACTTTGTCTTTTCAGCTTTGGCACAGATATAAATCCGGCTGATAAAAGCAATTAATTGCTGTGAAAGTTCTGTGCTAATGCTAGAAATGAATTCTTGGCGCAGATTTAGAGACAAATTTTTACTGATGAAAATATGGCCATGAATCCGAGGCTGCATGTTTAAATAAGCGATTAGCATTTCTGCGATAAGCCCTATCTGGCCTTATTTCATCTAATCAGGCGACAAATGAGCCACGTCCTAATAGATTAGAAAATTTTTGAGTGAAAAAAATAATGAATGTAGTTGGACAGAATAAAAAGTATTTTGAACTTGGCACATAATGACATCTATCATAATTCTGTTTAAATTAGCAACAAAATGTATTCATAAGTGAATATGGCCACACTTTATATTAGAGTATATATATAACATGCTTGTATAATGTAAATTATATTTTTATTAGAATCAGGCATTTTGTGTCTTAAGTTTTATTTATTTATTCATTTATTTATTTTTAATGTCAGTGTGACAGAGGCATTAATAAAGACTTAGTGCGGCAGGCTGCCAGTAATCTGCATTGACATCGGTGATGGGTAAGAAAGCACAAGAGTGGAGAGGTGATCTCGGCATTGTTCTAAATCAGCATGGATAATTAGTGTAGCTCTTATTTAAGACAGGAATTAGCCCTAATCGCACTCTCTCGTTGCATGACATCTTGAACAACAGTCGTTTCAATTTATTCAGAGCCTACAGGCTCATTCACAACTTGAAAGAGTGTAGCTTTTACTTTTATTAATTTTTCCAAGTTAATTTGTTTTCAGAATAGTGCAGGTTGCTTTTTGTAACATACAAAAAGCCTCGGGGTACATAAGGCAAGTTTTTCAATATATGCATATATATATACACATTTCGTATTGCCTACAGAATTAAAAACTTAAACATGGCCACCATCCCTCCTTTACCTTCGACGTCTGTGGAAATCGAACCCCCACCAGATATATTAACTCCACTTTGGCCACCTGTGCAACCAAGACCAGTTCCTCCACCTTCCACTTCACGTCCACTCAGTTCAGCAGTCCCCATCCCAGATGTCAAGTGTACTTTGCCTCCACACCTCCAGATGGCAACCGCTTCATTTAAGCAACTCTGCACCTCCACGGAAACTTCTACCACCTTCCTCAGTGTCACTGCATCGCCTGCCAGGCCACCTTACCACTCCTGGAAAGGACATTTATCAGCTTACTGCCCATGTACGAGGAAACTGGGATCATTTATTTGACTGTCTGAAACAGCAAGAGAAAGCTGTGAAAGAACTCATCCAAGAATCTGATGTTTATCTGGTGATGGTGACAGAAGAGCTCCAGAAAAGTGAAAGTACCTTAGTCTCAGAGGGTCGGAATAAGGACATACAAGCCTCACAGGGAAACTCACAAAAGGACTGTGAACAGCACCACTCAGCTGTTTGCCCTATGCAATGACTTTTTTACAGATTTACAGTTGGAAGTTGGAAGTTATCATTTTAAGTTCACTTTCCCAACATTTGGTACATGCTCAGAAGATGCTACACACGTTGGTATTTGTGGTTTATGAAGACTCATAGGTGTAATGGTTTTTATACCCCTTACAGGAAACGTTATGCAATTTTAGATTTAAAAAAAAACACCATTTAGTATGTTTTTAAAGGCTTTTAAATTATGACTTTTAAATTATGGGGGCAGTGTCCTCATAAACCTTTAAATTATAATACCTCTATCATACACATGTTATTAAACAAATTTGTGTTCCCATAAACAGCAAAAAAAAAGGACACACACATATCTGTTTATATGTGTACACAAGGTATGTGAGTTCTTTTTGCAAAAATAAACACATTTTTAAAAATAGAAATTACTTTTTTAATGCACAATCCAAGTAATATCAATCAAACTGAAATTGAGTTGTTTTGATTAAGTAATAATAAGTTAAACAAATACAGGTATCATAAAATTTTTTTCGTAATTTTATTTATTTATTTTTTGTTTGGCAAAAGCTGGTAACTCCACATTTAAAAAAGCACTTGTTTAATCTTTTCAATCTCCTCAGATGATAATATAGATGCCTGACAAAGGTTGTTGTGATTGGATGTGATTGTATGGATGTGATTAACTGTTATATACAATACACTTAGCCTGTCCTGTTTTAACACACTACTTTTACAAGGTTCTGTGAAAATGTTTCCATTTTTATTTTCCTTTTATGCCCTGAAGAATATATTGCAGATTCATCAAGTTTGTTGAAATTATCTATCCTCGAAACTCCTCTCAAATAGCATGTTAAGCTTAACGCACTGCATTGTTTTTTCTTTTTAAGGGGCTTTTATCGATTTTTTTTTTTTTGCAGGTGAACATGTACATTTTGTGTATAAAAGGATGGCGTGGCATAAAAGGACATTTCATGGTGCCACCTGCCATTAGATTCGATTTCAGCTCTGTCTTTATTGCTTTCCTTGATCTGAAGCACAAAATATTGGATATGTAGAAGCGTCTAGCCTTTTTGAACAAGGTCAATTGATTGGCACGCCATCATGAAGTATTACACTGACAACCAATCACAATTAGCCATGATCAATGGTGATAATCACAATGAAAGATCAAACCCCTGCCCCGTGCAACCGACCCTGACAACAGCACTCTACCTTTGACATACAGAGCTATTTTTGGCTTGTGGTCTATTATTCTCTAGCACTGAGTCAGTGTTTCTATGGAGAAAGAGAATTTTTTTTTTTTATTTAGACGTTCTAGACAGTTTAGAGCTCTGTAGATGCCACACCAATCAACAAATCATCTCAGAGAAAGAATGCACAAGAAGCAAAACAACAAAAACAAGTGATAGTTCAGGATGAATAAATTGCTGCTTGTGACAAGGTAGAGCGGGGGCAACCCAACAGTACAGATTCAGGGGTGTGCGTGATTCCCATCGTGTGACCAGATGACAGATTTGGAGAAGTCGGTTATAACCGGCCTTCAAATCACTGTTACAAGCCGCTATTGTTAAACATATGAACACTCCTCTGCAGCATTTTACCTTTTTCATTTTTTGTAATAACCACAATCTAGTTTTACCAGATGGTAAATGGGGCAAAAATGTTGAAATGAAGCCTTAAATATTTAATTGAAGCAATTCTTTCCAGAGCAAACATGCACTCTGTGTAGATTAGAATCATTATAGACGCTGGGCTCCAGACTGTGAAAACAAATAAAAATGTGCAACAATAATTTGTTATCTAGTTACTATTGGGAAAAGTTGGGAAAGTTACTGTTAAACACTGTTAATGAGCAAAATACTCTTTTGAATTGGTTCTTTTCAATGAGTGAGACAAACCACTCACAAAACCTTGATTGTTGAGTGAATCAGATTAAATCAAACTTGGTGATTTGTTAGACTACTTGAATTATATATGTTACTGAGTTTGCAAATTATATCCTATAATAAATTATTCCCTAGTAAATAAAAGAAAAGAAAATGAATGCATTTATTCCATACTATAATTTAAATATAGTTTAAACATTTAACATTTGAATTGCACAATATATATAAAAATGATATAATGATATAAAATGATATAAAAATGAACTATATTATCATTATTACTATATTATCAGCAGTATTGTGCGTAATGCATATTTCTTATTATATATATATATATATATATATATATATATATATATATATATATATATATATATATATATATATATATATATTTAGTTGGACTTCAGCGCTACTTCCACACAATTAAAGTGTATTAAGTACAAAATGAGTTGTTCTCCCCAACCCAACCTGCAAGATTGTGCCTTGGAAATGTCATTCAGCACAGATTTTGTGTACACATTTGCACCATTACCTGATTTGCATAATTCCCTCGGTGAATTGGGCACAAAAACAACACAGACCGTGTGTGCAAACAAACGGCGCTATCACCGGCCGCAATTCATTCCTAGAGCATTCCCCTTGAGTTTAAACTATGTTATTTCACAATCAGCAAATGAAGTAGCGGGGATTTACAGCAGGGATGAACTGGACTCGTTCTGATGTAGTGGCTAAAACCAGAGAGTAGCTTGTAGTCTATGAAATATGCAGGGAATTCACTGCCGACGTGAAATTCATGAATTTAATATGCATAGCTTGGTTTTTTTGTGGCAACCACAACACCGTATTACTCAGTCGCAGATTCACACACACAGAACCTCGGTGTTAAAAATTGAACTTTTCAGGAAGTCAATTACTATAATGGCAAATAAAAATTACAAGTCTAACTGGGCAATATTTTCCGTGACTCTCCTGCTTTCTCTTTCATTTTTCCTCTTCGTCTAAAGGTTTTGAAAGTGTTTAATGATAAGAGCACCTGCAGGGCCTGCAGTTAATAAAGCACACTCATGCATCGGGATATTAGTGATATATCCTGCAGAGCAGGAAGCCCCTTTTCTTTACCTCCCCGCAAACTCCATTTCTGATTCTGGGAAAATTTATACATAAAAACCTCCACATCAGGAGAAACCAATTACTCCGGCCCAGAGCCCATCCCTCTACACAACAAACTCTTTTATTGATCAGGTAATAATTACCACGGTCACATCATAAAGTACCTGGAACAGATTGGTCGTTCAGGTTATCGATTCTCCCTGGCTCTCCTTCACTTCTCATTGTATGACTCCTGTACAGAGCTTGATGATATGGGCTGTGCTCCACACTGCTTTCGGGGGTTGCATTGGCATGCCTGTATGGGGTTTATACATTTTATTTATCCTTTTTTTTAAGCTTGCGTCAAGGTGATTTTCAAGTATATTCCAAGTCATTCTGTTCTCCGGGCGTACTTTTGGCCTGTACGTTGCATTCTTGCCCCCCGTTCTCTTTCGCTCCTGTCATGAATGCCAAAATGCATCTTTATTATTCTCTAAAAGCTAGTTATTTTTACTTTTCCTGCCCCTATTTTTGTCAGATTCATTTCCTCAAAAAAGAACTATTGTTTCTCGGTCTCTTGCTCTTGGTTTTTCCATCTCTCCCGCTCTCTTTTGCTCTTTTCTTTTTCTAGCGCTGACCTTTCCTCTTTCAATGGTGTAACTCCAGGGATGCCTGAGAATGCACCAGCTGTGTAGAACGCTTCATTACCCAGCTATCTGCAGGCCCGTGACCCTAACTCCTGCTGCCCACAGCAACTCTCACCACAGCACACCCACCCTGACCCCACCAAACCCCTTGCAAACTCATTTGCCCTGCTCCAATTGAACCTGCCAATCTCTAATTTTTACAAGCATAAAGAGTCCTGTATGGTTGGGTGAGTTTTCAAATTCACCCCAAACTAAGTGACGGCAGACGTGCATAATTGAGAATCAAAAACTCAAAATAGTTTGGCTTCCGCTGAAGATGTTGGGCGAGCAGTTCATTCGCTTTGGGAAAATAAGTCACTCGCACTTGAATAAGACTGCAGGGAAATTACTATAAAATTTGTGTATCGGGTTTCTTTCTGTTATGGGTCACATTAGGTTGAATATCTGAAACTTTTAAGTTAGCTGTTGTGCAAAATGTTCCACCTCGTTGTGTAGATTCTGGAAAATATGAGTTATGTAAACTGTATGTATTTACTGTACGTATAAGTTTCATTGCAGGTTCTAGGGATACAAATGAGTCTTTGTTGGGTCTCTGCAGGAGGGTGTGATTGCTAATCAGAGCCTATATAGAAACGTGTTATTTCACAAGTACTTGAATACTGCAGACGGACACATCTCGCACAAACAGCGAGCGGGGACACAAAGTGGCTGGCCACGCAGTCGTGTTTGTTAAGATGCCTAACGAAAAATTCAAGCGTCATAATGATCAGTAAGGATGAGTGATTCTACTGTTGGATGCGGAGTGTGTTAATTGAACGCTGTGAAATAAACATCTTGCAATTAGCACTGTATTAATGTTCATGGATAAACATGCTAATTAAAGTGTTGAGTGTGTGGAAAACATCATGGGATGGAAAACTTCACAGCCAAGCATGACACCATGCCTCCCTCTTCCTCCTCCATTTGCCTTATGGAGCGTATGATGTTACAAGAGGAGACGTATATGGCATTTGAAATGAAAGAAATTCACTTAGAAAACTGAACTGTTAATTTGCAATCACATCATGAGCAAAGCGTATATTGTTAAATTACATGCATGATCACACAACGCATCTATAGGCTCATCTAATATTCTGCTGATGTATTGAGTATAAGAACACTGTCTGAATATATTTTATTATTATTTGCTAGCTCAGATGTCCTCACATGACATGCAGTTTTCCAGTTCATTGAAGGTCAAAGTCAGGTAAAAAACAGGATATAGTCCTGTGTGCTTTATTGTACACAAATGTGGTACCTATTTTGGCAAATGTTGTACGTCATATCGGTATTCTGAGAAAATAATTTCCATACAGCACTCGGTATACATATTGCAAAAATAACAAGAATAGAACTGTGGTATGCCATTCCAAACATAGCCATAAAGAGTGAGAGATGGAGACTTAGTGAGAAAAGGATTTAGATTGAAAGACAAAAGATTCACCTTAGCCATCTGCAGTGAACCTGATGGGGCAGGTGTTCAGGTGTCAAACAGAGTCAGGTGGAAACCAGCTGAGACTTTGTTCATATCTGCCTATTTTTGACTGTTTTTTGCCATTCTACTTGCTATTTTGCAGTAATGGGGAAGGTACTTTTAAAGTTACTCGTCTACTAGTTTTAAACTATTCAGCCGTACAGACAAAAAACAAGCTGCTAACAGAAAGTATCTAATTACATTGAAGGTATGTAAGGGTACTCCTTTCCATGTATCCCATATCACAGCTTCCATCGGGGTTGCCAGATTTGTGCAGCAAAAGCCACCCAACTGCTACTCAAAACTTTTAAAGGGGGTCCCCAGTAAAATCACATTCCATGGGGTAAGATATACCTGGAAACAAATAGGTACCAACGAGTACATATCACTGCAGTTTCCGAAAGAAACTAGAGTCATAAAAAAAGACATTCCTTTTCAAACTAATTTACAGAGGAAATCTTTGCGATTTTCACACAATTGCATAAAAAAATATCATGTTATGGCTTCGAAACAATTTTAATATGCTGGGCTATTTGACAAATGATGCTTTTGAACATTAGCATCACACATAGCTTCATATCTATGGGTTTTCATAGACGGTAGGTTTGTTCGCTAGCTTGCAAAGCATAGAGACGCAATATCTATATCAGTGTAATAAAAATGTGTCAGGGTTCATGGGATGATCCTGTGTTATAGCACCACTCAGAGGACATTTCTCTTTGTAACTGTGGCAAAACGTGCAGTAAAGCACATAAAAAATATGTGCAGAGGTACATATTTTTATTGAACCAAGTTGTTTAAAATATGTTGTTGTTTTTTTTGGCAAGGTTCCCTGGTTTAATTCGCATTCCAGGGGATAAATATCAGTTTATTGGGGTTGTTTCAACAAGCTGACATGAATCATAATACGTGGCAACAGTATTTAAGTATCCCAATTTCACAGAAAAAATGCAGAGTTGGCAACCCTGGTTTCCATTTAATTAAGCAGCCTTGATTTCTGTAGGATCATGTGACACTAAAGACTCAGCTTTACATCACACGAATAAAGTTAGCACTGAAACTTTTAGTTAGTTGTAGTTCTGAAACACTGTTTAGTCACCACGCAGCATTCAGGACCGTTGCTAGACACGAGTGACTTTGGAGGCAGAGTTTCATTTCATTTCAATTTAGGCAATTAAAGGAAAGGTCAGGTGGAGAAACAGATGGTTTGCTTACAGCACCGCACCCAGCCCAAAGACACAAAAATACAGTTGACATTTATCCACAGTCTCCAGTGGACCCGGTTAAGTGTGTCAGGCAACGAGAGAGAAATTAGACGACTGATAAAAAGCTACACTTGGAAACGTGTCTTATACTGTGCCGCCGTGTTAGATGTCTATCATGTTCACTCAAGGAGGCAACAGCTAGATTCAAAGTAATCATTTTTCACAGGGTAGGCAGTAATGACTTCTGGTTAACGAGAATACGGTCGGGAGAAAAAGCAACAGATCATGAACAAGCTTTGGGGAAAAAAAAAAAGCTAAGGGAAGAAAATTTGAAAATTACGATTATGCAAATGGCGAATTTAAATTTCAAATCTAAATGTTAAGGCAGGGTTCCCGCAGTAAGGGCAGCAGGTAATGATGCCACTGGCGGGAGAAAGTGTGAGCCCGGGAGGGGGTAAGGGGAGGGGGACTGGAATTAGAAGAGGCATAAATTTCTCCTCGTTAGGCGATGGATAATTAAAACAAAAGGGAAGCTGCTCGGAGGCAGAGGCAGGACAGAAAGTCTCCCCTGAGGCGGGGAGGACGGAGTGTGTCTTAACGTAGGCTAGACAGCAAGCAGAATGTTGTCTCCGCAGAGCAGCAGGAAAAAGACATAGAGCTGTTAGTCAGAATGCTGCCTAAGGGCTCATGGCTGTTCTTTCTTCCTCCCTCTCTCTCCCTCTGTCCTTTCTTTTCTCTATTTCACCTGCTCTTGTTCCCCTTTCTTGTGTGCAGCTTTATATAGCTGGTCCTGATGAGCTAATTTAGCACAGTGAAGAGACGGGATAATTCTTTTCCTGTGAACAGGTACCTTTATGTGCTTCGGCATCCAGGGACTGTGAATATGCAGTGGGAGTCGTGCCACCTCCTCTCTCCATGGTAACCCCAGCCTGGTCCAGCCAGCCAGATGAGGACAAAGTCTGTGTGTGGGTCCCTGGCTTTCATCCATTCATTTTAGCACTGCAGTACTCTTTACTTGATGCATATTTTGTGCCTGAAAGATCAGATCTGTGCGAAAAAATTTGCTAGTACATTTATATAGCGCTTTATACAATGCACATTGTTTCAAAGCCACTTCACAACAACAGAGTAAAACATAACGGTATTAACGCTGCAAATTTCTTTGATGATAAAGAATGTTTCATTTTGATTTCAGCCCTGAAAAGACAATAGTGTCTTTATTCAACTCTGTTTTGTTAATTACTGATTCAGCTTTGTTTAATAATGCCAGTGTTGCAAAGGTGATCAGCTATGGAACAAATTTAATGCAGTTAACATTACTGGTACATTTCAAAACTATATCATATACAGCATATTGTTTTGCTCAAATACTTAAGTAAAAAAAAAAATGTTTTACATATTTTATGGTAAATATGTACTTCAAATATTTGTTTTATTAGCGAGATGTGTCACTTGAGTTTCATAACATTGCAGTTTATCAATTATTAAACTTAACATTATTAAAGCTCAGTTCAGCTATCAATAGTGTCACTATGCTCAAGCTTTTAATTTTGTCTTCCAACATGTATTAATGCAATTTTATTTATGTATTTATTTAACATGGCATGGAAAATAACAATAAAACCAGCCGCTACACTTGTCACTGTTTTTTTAAAGTACATCCTAACATTTCAGAACGGTTGCCTCAGTGAAATCTAGCTCTGAGATGTGTGGGCTGAGGTAACATAGCCACATGATTTCCAGAGCTTTCACCACACAAACAGAGTCTGTCATATCCCTTCCCTGTTTAGAAGTCGTCAGGAGATGGGTGGCCTCCGGGTTCAGCCAGAAATATGGAAACTCGAGCTTTGAGTTACTGTGACCTGGGCCAGACCAGACCAGATATAAACCCGGTAATGTGTAGACATACTCGTATTAATGAGAAAAGCCACTGGGAAGACATTTTATTAACCAATTGCCCCTTAATCCAGGAATGACCTTGCCAATCCCTGAGACCAAAGAACCAGCTGCACTCCATATGTCACTCAACACCTTCTGGGCTAATTGAACTAAGATCTAAATGCACACACACTAATACACACAAACATGTGCACGGCCACTTCATGTATTCAAGCCAAATACCCCCTCTCAAATCACATGCATCATAAAGTTTTATGGCATACAGTCAGATAGAGAAAGTACACAGCTGTCTAAAGTAGTGTGCTTGTCTGTATAAAATTATGAGCTACATAATATTGTAAAGGGAAGGTGCTGCTCTGTTCAGAGCAATACAAACTACACAATACCAAAACAGTGCTAGCTTATGGGTAATATCAATAGCTATAGTTAGCTGAAAGACTATTCGTTTGGATCAGCTTGAGAAAATAATAATAGTAATAATAATATTATTATTATTACTACTAAGCAAGAGCTTTTGGGTTTAAAGAAAAATCATATCTGTACATATAGAATAGTAATTGAGTCAACATAAAACAGAATTCACAAGCCAATTTACTTTCATAATGTAACGCATTATGAAAAAGCATATTCAATGGAGAAAAATAGTTCAAGGTCCAGTTTAGCCAATTTTCCATTAAATATCATGAAATGACTATGTAGGATATTTTAAGCATTCATTAATCTAGGTAAATTTTAATTTACGAATGTGCTTGTTAACTGGTGCTTATTCAGAATGCACTTAATTTATACAACTTGAAAAGTTTAAAAGCATCTGTATGTGGACATTAACATTAATCAATGATGTTATGGAGATTTTATCTTTATAGAAACCGATCATCTAAAGAGCAAGTTAATCACAGATTCTTGGAGATAATGTACACCAATGAATCTTGCTAAAAAGACCATTTGCATTTACTAAGAATTTATATGGCGTCAGATTTCAATTCATATAGAGTTTGCAAAGGGATTTTTTTGCTTATGGTTAAGTAGCGATGTTCAGATAAAGATGAAAGTGTTTAGTTATGACTTCATTCTCACTCCTACAGGTCAGAGCTTGAACTTCAGTGACGTAACCTCTCTTAAAGCCCTTCCACTGAGGTCTCAGCTGTTATTCTGCATCTTGAACTCTGGGTGACCAAATTGTGTCCTCCTCAATCCATTTTGATTCTTCCTCACTGAACGAGATACGCCATCTATCACAGAGGGATCACAGGCTTTGTGTGAGGTCCTTATTTCATTCTTATTTCATGGTCTTGCTCTCAAATTTCCCATCATGCCCTCCATCTGGCCTGCACCCCCAGCAGGTGGCATAGGAAGGCAGATGTGTTTATTCCGCCATCAATTCAGGCTGAGGAGGAGCAAGTTCTGTTTTTGGAAGTTTTTAACGTTGGCGCACACCTGCGAAAGTTTGGTTATTCTAGTATATTATCTTTTTATATAACTCGTATTAAACTTCATCCACATGCCAATTTCTTGTTTTCTAGATTTCTAGATCTAATTATTCGATTTCATTTTAAGATAAGGAGATCAGATTGTATCCGCTTCTGTGATAAAGCAAATATTAAGTCGATATTCATGAGGTTGAGTAGGGCTCTAAATATAGACCGTGTTCCCGCTTTTTCCTCGGCATCTTGTGTTCTTCCTCTAGTGCATAAGCAAAGGGAAGTTCTGTTAGCCAAAGTAGATTTATTCGTCATTAAATGACACAGAATAACTGGCATTATCCACAAGTTCCATTCATTAGAGGCCCTAATCACAGAGAATAATTAAGCAGATAATAATGACACTTTGCAATCTGCAAAATGAAAACCAGCTCTTATCTTCGAAACCAGGAAGCATTTTAATGAAACTATGCATTAATTTTATATCAAACTAGGATTGTAGTATATACAAATGCTACATCAATGTCTAGATGTATTACCTTGATAACAGTTATAATGAGTACAGTCTTCAAAACAACCCCAAGGCCTTTAAACAGCACTCTTAACCTTAAAATGCCTAAGACTAACAATTCATATAGATGCTAATTAATCTGCATTGTTTAGTATTGTAAAGTAAATACAATATGGTGAAAATATTATACTGGTAATCTATGTAAACTTAATTTTCACAAATAAGGCTTGAGCCAAGCTCTAGACTATAATCTGAGCTCTTTTAACTGACATAAATTTGCACTTATTGATCTTAAGACATGTCAGTGCCTTTATAAATATATTATATGTCCTAATTAGATTATGGTGTAATACTGGTTTAGGCTAAGCCCTCTCTTTGAAACAGAGCCATAAATTTGCTTAATTCACAGCAACCCATTTGGCATTAAACATTTTGGTAAACTCAGATATGTGAGTTTCATATTTGTTTTACAGTTTTACATCTAAAACTATCATTGGCTCATGTCGATCTTTTACACTTCTAACAGAATCTTATGTCATTGTGCAAAATGAATCAGTGACATTTATCTGTGTACACCAACAATATAGAAACATACCAGATAAAAGGACATCTCCTGTGTGAAAACACAAAGGCTACCTCAGATGGCTTCACAAACTCAGTTGCAAACTACTGTTGTGAAGTACACTAAAGGCCGGTGATGGGATTATAATATGGAAATATGAAATATGTTGACGTCTAAAGCCACTTTTTGATAGACAGATCTAAAATTAATTTAGGTGCGACAAAACAAAAAATTGAGGTCAAAAGACAGGCTAAACATGTTAGAGAGAGGGAACATTCGTACATCATGCATCAGTAAAGTAAGTGACTTCCCTCATTCTTTAGATGGCATTTAGTTATATGCTGTCATTCTCTATAACTTGCACTGGCTGGGTTTTCATGGTAATGACTCAAAATAATCATAGTGCACTGGGGCAGGAATTGTGCGCTGACCATGACACGCTCAACAAAATCCAAAAGAGATGGCAAAATAAGAGAGTTGTTGTTCGCCTTTGACTCACGTTTTGAGTCAGAAACTTGCTGCTTTTTTCTAGGAAAAGCTGTAAATAGACGTTCAGGGGTAGAAAAATTAATAAACAGTTGGAATATTAGATTTCTTCACGAGGGCAGAAATTAAACACCTCTTTCTGCTGATTGGGCATCTAAAAAACAAACCATGCCTACATCAGTTCTTCCACATTTCCGCAAGGCAGAATAAAAGTCCTCAGCTGCTGCAGGTGTAACATTTATTTTTTTCTCATCACATAACCAGATTAATGCTCAATACAATCAATTTGGGGGGGCAGAATGTAGACATCGCATTCATCGACCAGCGCCAGAGCGGTCAGCAAAAAAACATTTATTATAGCCTAACTGTTACTGTATTTTCCAGTCACGTTTTTGAAGCATGTTGTGATTTATTTATATTTCTGTGACTTAAATGATGCATTTTTTGAACAAGGTCTGTTTATTTAGGATTTTATAACATTCAAGAAACAGACTACCCCAACTCACCCTTTTACCCATCAGACATTAAGTAAGAATTACTTTTTACAAAGAAAACGGGAAAATGCTTGTATTTTTTAGTGAAAAGAAAGTCTGATAGATTGTATACAATTTCTCGGAGGACCCTTGAAGAGTATCTTGTTTTTTTCCAGTTTAAGTGCATAATCTCTTTAATCCAGTGGAGGAGATGGGTCTTTCCATTTAAGCAATATTAAACTTCTGGCAAAGTAATGTGCAATTATTGCTCCTAAAGCACATGTTTTCTGTTGTAACACCAAATATGGCAATAAAAGAAGATGGGCCTATTGTCGGACCCATTATTTCTAAAAGTTCTAAAGCATCAAAAATTAATTTTTTGAAATTATAAAAACTTGAGCATGTCAAGAACATATGTAAGAGGCTTGCGGGAGCTTGATTACATCTGTCACGAATAGGGTCTACTTCCGGTCAGAATTTAGATAATCTGACCTTCGACCAATGAAGCCGTTGACCTACCTTAAATTGCAAAACCACATGTCATTGGCATATTGATGATAAATATATATGTTTAATAATTTACTGACAAACAGACTCTGAAATTGGTTCATTCAAATCTTTCTCCTACTAATTTTTAAAGTAATCTATTTTTTCCCAATTGTGCTGGTTAAAGAGAATCTCCCCCTACTTTGAAAATAGAATCTGAGAGAGATGTATGGGGATATGAAGGAAACATCCTTCAGTATGTGAAGCCAAAAAACTTGCAGATATCTAAAGAAATGGGACATGGGAATCTTAAATTTGTTAACCACTTCATCAAAGGATGCAAAAGTATTATCTATGTGAAGATCTTGTAATACATAAATCTCACTCTTAACCCAGGTATCAAAGGTATCCATAGGATTAGGAGAATATTGTGAGGCAGGTCCAAGTATTGGAAGTTCAGAGTACATTAAAGAGGATATGGAGATGATTGCAGGAAGTCCTTTTCAAACTAAGCAATTTAAGCAATTATCAATCTTCTCACTATATTTCTTCTATGACGCATTTAACATCAAATAATCTAAATACACACTTCTAGTATAGGTGCATCAAGTAGGCTGTTTATTTGTTGTGTAGTTTGTGGTGTGCCCCAGAATGATGCTCAAGGAGACATTTTGTTGTCATTTTGGACATACAAATTTAAAAATATACTTTTTTTTAACCATACAACCATTAATGACAGTAGCCTATTATTTCCCGTGCTGAGCAAAATGATCCAAATGAACATCAATTAATAGCCCAGACCTACTCAAAATTAATTAAAAACTCAGCAAAACTAGTTATGACTGTTTATTTGCTGCACACTTTATTACTGCGTTTAACTGTAGTTTGTTTGTTTGCTGTTTAGTTTACTGGGTTTTTTTAACCCATCAACCAACTAGAGGAAAAACCTTGCTATTTTAAAGACTTATTCCTTTTTTGAAACGCACACACACACACACACATACACACACAGGATATTCTGCTCTCACTTTGCAGAGATGATGAATTTCACTTTTTGCAGCGGATGCAAATTTGTCTTGCAATAATTCTATTAATCTCTAAAATTTTATTTTGCTTAGTATTTAATCCATTGCAAATTAAATCATATAACTTTTATTAGAATAAATTGTAGATTCTCTGGCAAAATGGCAAAACCTTTATGCTAATACAGATAACTAAACATTGGATTACTGGGGTGGGGTAAGTTGTAACACAGTTTAGCATTCGCTTGCATAGAACTGAGAACTTTTATGTTGTCTATATGGAGGTTTTTCTGCATTTCATTGTCAAAGGAAATGTGGGTAAAATGTGCCCTGTGCACTTTCTAGATCTAAGCCTGCACTCTGGGGTTTAAAACAATGGTTTGACACCATTGTGAGAAAATTCATACATAGACAAAATCTCTCACACACATTTACAGTTTTTTTTGTTAGATCTACATATTGTTTACCTCTCTACACTAGAGCTGAGTGTTCAGTAAACATAAAGTTAGGAAGATTTGTTCTGTTAGTCTGTTTACACACACACATGCACACTCTACTGCACTGAATAAAAAGTGCAACATTATTTTGTTTTGTTCTTTTAGATTGTTAAAAAAACAGCTTTTTGAAGCAAACTTTATGAGGAGGCTGCTGTTTTTGCTTTTTTTTACTGACTGTTACAACTTAACCCAGCATGTGTTACAACAAGGGCACTCCGTGTATTTAACATCGACTCAGAAGGGCTGTGATATTCTTACAGAGGTTTGAATTGGTGCCTTTTGTAGAGAACAAATGTGGTTGATTTGCATACAAGTTTGAGCACTCTAGCTCAAAAATTCAACAAAAGTACAGATGTCGAAATTTTTCTACCCCTGAACGAAAAATTTTAAATTCAGCTGAATTCTTGCATTTTGTTTCTTGGAAAGAATTTTCAACGTTTTTCAAATTTTTCCTCAATATTAAAAAATGAGTGATTGCTCGGTTCCCGATCTTGGTTTTCTAGTTTCAAAAGGAAAATCTGTCAGCTGCCAAGTACACGGGCCACTTCCTTTGTGGTGCAGTACGTCTCATTCGCTTGTGATCCATGGTTACTGGCTCCCTGTTGTCAATCTCAACTTTCCTGACTTAAATATTGACTTCCACAAAAACCATTTGCCCCTTTTGTGTGGCCATCACATCCTAGCTGGCTGCTAAACTCTCATGACACATCTATCATGGTATACAGCTGTATGAGTGCACATTAATTATCTCATCACTCTCTGTAGTGGAGGGAAATTACGACGGCGTCCAATGAAAAGTGGTTGAGTGATGCACAGATGGAGGCCCGATACTCCCACCAACGTCTTGAAAGGTTTCTTTAATTAACAGTCAGCTCATGATGAAGAGATTCTGCTCTGGCAAAAACTGTAGCCCACAGCTGCCCAAAACTAATTTTACAGTGTAGTTGCTTCCCAGAAATAATTAATTTCTCTACATGAATCCAATTGGATAGCCACAGTAACCTTTCAGCATGACTAGAAGGCCATGCATGGGCAGTGATGATTCTCTGTGCCGAGGTATGAGAAGAAGAGTGTCCAAATTTGGCTAATTTACATGTCATCCACATTCACAAAGTACTCTGGGGTACAAAAATGTATTTATGCAAATAAAACGGATTAAATTGTGCTTGCTCCAAAAAAAAAAAAAACAGCTTATAGCTGTTGCCACAATATCAACACTGAAAAAGTTAACTTATGCGTCTCACGTCTGAGATGTATTCAAATGCTTCTGTATTGTTATTCAGAATGAGTCAGCTTGACAGGTAAGGTGGGGAAATGTACAGTTTGGCCCTGCTAATTTAAATTTAGTGCTGGCTAATATTCGCTTTTATTCCTCAGAGCAGGAAACTGATTACTGTCAGCAGAAATTTTAAACCTGAGCTACCCACTTCTTTTTCCATGTATCTATCTACTACCTTTTGTACATTAAAAAACAACATCCAAAAAAAAAAAAAAACACACAGTGGAGAATGACGGGTCATTTTACAAAACTGGTGCTTCCTGTCTTATTAATTTGCATATGCATAAACAACAGTGAATAGCTGATACCAATTTTTACTATGAGTATTTCTCGAAACACACATGTACTCTACTCATGTCGTAAGTACACCATCTGGCTGCAAAGAGCATCTTTCTCAATTAACAGCCAAGAACATTGGAAAATAGTGTTACAATCCTCCCCGTCTGGTCAGCAATGGTATTTCTAGATTTTCTTCTTTTTTTTTATGTTGGTGAAAAGCTTGTGTGAATATCATAATCAAGAAAACATGCTGATTCAGATGAGGCCAGCTGTATAATTTAATATGATGTAAAATTGTTACATAGACAGAGAGATAGTTTTGTCATTTTAAAAGGAATGCAAACTAAGCTTTGAACCACACATAAAATCACTTTCTTACCTCAGAATATTTTTTTTTTTGATCATATATATTGACACAGAGACTTACAACTTCTCCCATTAACTCAAGAGGTTGCTGTTCAAGTATGAATAAGATTCACCCCTGTGGTTCATTACTAATTGATGATATTACAACTTCACCCCATGTTACAACATGCCCCTATTATTAAATCAGTCATATGTAATCACTAGAAATATCAATAGGGATTATGCAGTACAACCGCCCATACCAGAACCTACGTTCAAGCATCGCTTTCTTTTCTCCAAAATTGTGCTTTCTTACTTTCTGGGATTAATTTTTCTATCATGTGCAAGACATGATGTTCTATTGGTTAATTAATGCAAAGTCATCAGCGGGGGATGGGGAACGGAGCTTGGCTTGCAGACAGATGAGCCAAATGGTTCTTTGTCAAGGCCGGCTGGGAGGTGTGGAGAAAAAAAATAAAAAACGAGAGAGGAGGCTGTCAGATTGGTATGTGACTCACCGGATGTCTTTTCAGTCTGAGGCTGGAGTATGACCTTTTGAGAGCCCTGTCCACCCACAGCAATCCAGCAATACTTTCCTCAGATAATAATTTCTCACTGTGTCTGCCTGTCGTTCACGCACAGAAACACAGGATCATAAATAAGTTCACCCTGGAAGGACTGCCACGGGGAGAGGGAGAAAAAGAGCGCGAGGGAAAGAAGCAAAAGAACGAACGAGAGAAAACAAGCTTGTAGCAGCAATCTGAATTTCTGTGAAGAGCGTTCCATCTTGTTCATCATAATATCTGGGGAGGATGTGATGTGTCTGTGAAATGCTTCTCGGCAGAAGCCGAATTTTTGAAAGCTATCTGAAATTAGAGTGCAGAAATGGCCATGTTCTCAATAATATCACAGCAAACATGTGCCTGTAAAAATTGTAATCAAAATGTGCATATTTACTAAAACACAAAATGCAACATCGCTATATGTACAGTCAGTGTATTGGATTCTCATCAACCTGAAGCAGTAATCAAGCACATTTCTAAAACTGCCTGCTTTCTTGCCTTTGACTCTCAGACAAAGATTGAAGATTATATAAGTAAATTAAGATTATTTTAGTGAATCAATCCATTAAATTAGTCAGTAATACCATGAATAAACCAATTAAAATACCACTAGGGTGAATAAATGGTGACAGACTTGTAGGCTGGTATATGTCTGGTAAAATGTAGCATGTAAATGTAATGGTGTAATGTAAATGTAATGGTAAAATGGCTTAGTAAAATTATAATTTTGAAGGCCCTATCAAATGTTTTCCATTAATTTATTGAATTGTTTTATTAAATATTAATAATCAAAAGTGAGTCTAATTCATTGATTTTATATAAAAATAATAATTTATTAATAATGTTTTATATGTTTTATTATTTCAGGAACACTGTTAGGTGTATTGATATTTTTCATTTTAAAATGCTCATTTGGTGCTCACAAAACATTTCTTATTTTAAAAAATAAAGTAATTATTTTGGAAACTATATTTTTTAAAATATTTTTAAGCCTTTTTTGATAAATAGAAAGTTCAAAAGCATTTATTTGGAATTTAATATTGTTTAAAATCAGAAATGTCTGTAGTCATTTTTGTTCAATTTAATGTGTCTTTGCTGAATAAAATAGCAATTTCTTACAAAAAACAAACAAACAGTGGTGTATGTTGGTGGATCACCCGCAAAAATTGAATGGTGCTACAGTCGGGAGGACAGCTAGAAAGAGCCTGGAAAAAAGAAGCATTATCAGATACAATAAGATCTGATTTTCTTGAAGTTATATAGCAGGAAGCTGAGTATGCGGGTGGTTGTTGAGATGTTGAGCTGGACATTGAATACTGCACTAAGATTCCTGACTGGCTCTATTGTTGTTGAGCACATACTTCACAAAGCATCAGCTCTGTATGGTGACAGTGAGGCACAGTGTGAATTACATCTTATTTACTTCCTCTTTCACCATTCCAAAGAAACAGCGCCGCAGACGCTAGCACTACAACTATCTCCATGAAGAGTCACTTGAATTACAGTCACAGAAATATAGGCAAACGGGTATGAAAGTGCCTTATGAAACGAACTGCAATACAAAATTATTTTAATAATACCGAATGTCAACAAATCTCCCAGCAATGTAAGCTCGCACAAAGGCTGGCTAATGAAAAGAGCTGCCCGGGGCAGGCTAAGCAGTGTATTAGCACTGAAGAGTAACAACACACTAATGATTACAATTATCAACGTTACTTTCCATTTCGCAAAAGAAAAAAAAAAAGTCTTCCTTTGTTAGCTTTGAAACCCTTTGTAAGCCTTTAAATTGGAGTAAGAGGATTGTCAACATTGACATCAATGGGGCAGAGTTTTCTCTAGTGGGTGAAGTGAATCTGGGTTTCAGCTATTATGCGTGTCCCGCACACACATCGTACCGACTTTAAAGGCGGGCTGTCATGCATGTTTTATCAGAAGTAAAAAAAAAAATACACACACAAAACCAGGATATATCCACAGCCTGGCATGCTTTGACAGGGAGCAGCCCTCCATCAAGATGAAGCTTTGAAGCAGTCGGCATGATTTGGGTGTTGAATGCGAAAAGCTTAGATGTGTCTGTTGACCAGCTAATGAAGGAATTGGTATTCCGATTGTGAGGTCCGAATGTGCCGTCTGACATTTCGTCTTTCCCGTCTACACACCGGCTGCCGACTTTACGGCCGAATCGGATTGCGGTCCGCAGTAAATTTCCGCCGTCATACTCTTACATGAGCAAATGAGTTTTTCCCATTTGTAAGAGCATGGAGGCCCAATCTCAAGGAACAAAGACTGCCGACCGAATGACTGGAACTCGTAAAAAAGCACTATGTATGTAAATATATTTTATTGCACCACTCTTGAACTTAACTTTGAATATAAATAAGAGGGATGAAGTGTATATACATGCATAAGCTATAAGCCTGTACATCTAGATCTGCATTCGTAGAGGATAGCGATCTGAGAGGAAGCCTTGGATTGAAATTTACATCTCTACAGAACATCCCTGAACTTTAGAGGACCCAATGACACGCTTATTGTTTACTCGTGTTCACTGCTCTTTATAATGTGGCCCCAAACACATATTTCTTGTAGCACCTCAGCTGTGGGCATTCAAGCCCAGGCCAGATGAACAGAGAAGTCTAATGTAATACCAGCTCAGTGACAACAGTAATGGGTCATAAATCCCAAGTTCAGGTAGGGTTTGATTGTAAATCAAAGGCCCAGACTACCGAGCTGATTTAAATCCATCAAGGCCTGGTGCAAGGTTTTAAAGGTTTTTAAAGAGAGGCCGGATACTTTATTGCCTGGGAAATGGTCTGTCCTTAGTTCAACACGTCAGCACATTGTGGGAAGAGCATATGGCACAGTGAACATGGGACGCTTTTAAATCATGTATGCTAATCTGATAGCATTGGGTCTGGTTTTGAATGGCATTTCTCGTCCAGGCCGATCTCTGTGACCACTTGTAGAGAGATGGCATTTGAAAATGAATGCTCACTGTCAATGACAGTCTGGCTTAGCGCTTTGAGGTGAGGTCCTCACTACCGTGGCATTTGGCGGTTCGCTTCTTTTCACAGCAAGGTCACGATAAAGATAAAAATAATCTCCTGTGACAAATTTGTTTTCTAAAGGCCTCACTCTACTGCTCTATCATCTTTTTTGAAAAATTGTTCCAGATAATGCTGACTCAAAGGGAATTCTTTGATCGGTCTGATGAATTGTCTTGTATCTGTAATTTAAATGGCTCTACCGTCCATTTAAGGAGGAAAATAACTGTATGAAAGGGCCTCGTGGGATTTCCGTTGAATACTCACAGCTGTCTTCCCATAGATTACACGTGCCTGAGCTGCCAATGAGGAATACAAGACACTGACTGCTACCCATAGAGCAGTTCCAGATTTAGAAAAATGCATGAAAATGTTATCACAATAGACTGCAGGTCTATGCCTGGGCACCCACAATGCAGTTATTCCAATAATTTCAATGCAGATTGAATGTTACTATTTCAACCTCTTATTTTACATTAGCAACTTACTACCCATAACCATAATTGCAAACAATCCAGAGCTTTCTAAAGGTGATATCAACCTGAGGTAATGGCCTGCACACTGACAGTATGTAATCAGACAGGTACAGTTACGGCGTTGTGTGAAACACCCTGTGATCACTCCATATCTGTCTTGTAAAAATATTATTTTACATTTTAGCACCTCAGGCATCTCAGTTTAATACCTCAGTACTGTTTCATCAATCATACAGGGTCTATGTGGATTTGCAATGACAATACAGATAGATAAATATAGATAGACAAATAGACATATTGACAGATGATAGATAGACAGACAGATATAGATAAATAGATACTAAAATCTGTGTTATCCAAAATAATATACTGAATTTGTCTTTTATGTGTCATAGAATATATGTCTTGATAGTCCATATCAGCATTATTATTGTGCCATGATTGTAGTTATTCATTATAAATGTCACTTTGCATGCTGCCTTTTATAATTTATACTGCACAGTGGTTTAGGCAATTACGTATCTGTGAGCATGAGGTTATTATAGCAAAAAATAATAATTTGCCTCCTAAAAAATTATATGGGCGTTTCAGCGCTGACAAGACAAAGTCCTTTGCAAGTATTTTTACATACAGTAGGTATGAATCATTGTGCCTCTGGTTTCTCATGTAACCAGTGATCTAAACTAGGAAAACAACTTCATAAGGATGTATTATTTCAAATGTAAAAGTGCAAAAAGATGTCTGAAAATGGAAATATATTATTATATTTTATTTATTTAAAATAAAAAAGGAGGTCCCTAGTGACATAAAAGATATATTAGTTTGTTCTTCTTGTGTGTTTCCATGTTCTTTCCAGTGACATGCACAATGAGAAAAACCTCTGGCCTCAAAATGTTCATCATTACCTCAGCAGCACTCAAAGATCATTCACTTACAAAAGCTTTAAACTTTAACGAACATTAAATGTCTGTAACCCTGTTTGTGCACCCGAGGAAAATTATAGGCTCCTTGTCAAAGTATAGATGTGAGGACATAATAATCAATGCAGCCTCCAGCCTAAAATATTACTCATTCAAAGTTAACTTGAGAAGGGTATGCTTGTTCCCAATAGTAAGATGCTTTCGGCATTATAGCATTCAGTTTTAATGATAGGAACTGTGAGTGTACTGTAATCTCTTTAGAGGGTTGAGGTCTTATTCATTCTGAAGAATCCTGGTCTGCCAAAGGCATGAATTCAGAGATGGTGAGGTGTATCGGGCCAATAGACCTTCTTTGTTCACCACATCTGTGGCATCTTGCAGTCTGAATTTTAATCTGAATTTCAGATGCCATGTCATGTCCTATAAAGTTCCCTTATGATTTCTCTGTGCGCACAAACCACTGCAATTGGAGTCATAACATGCTCCGGGGGCAGTACACACAGTACACGTTGAGAAGAGTGTTTTCCCTGCATTTGTAACTCACTTTTGTTGAGGTAAGAAAACAAACCCGAACAGCCCACTAAAATCTGCCCTTGGTTGGTGGCAGCTGTATTTTCTAGGCAACAATATCCTTTGGCAGGCCTCCTTGCCAAAAGAATCACACACACACACAGTGGCAAAGCTTATCTCTCCAGCGTCTCTTCATCATGAAACAAGCTCTCCGTCACTAAAACTCAAAGAAACAAATTATGTTTGGGTCTAATTCAGCCTTTCTAGAGGGCCAACAGTTAGATTTGTTGGATTTCAGATGGCTACGTGACTCAAGTGGAAACAGCACAATATTAATGAAAGCACACTGGGCAGTAATCATTAATGTAGTGCTCTTGGTCTGAACCTTGGTTTGGTTAGTTTAATGTATTATCCCCAGTATTTGGTCAATATTTGTCCTCTCTATATCTGCCAGTGGTTCAAATTTTTATCTGCTCCTCAACAACTTGTGCATATATACACTCACTGGCCACTTTATTAGGTACACCTGTCCAACTGCTTGTCAACGCAAATTTCTAATCAGCCAATCATATGGCAGCAAATCAATGCATTTAGGCATGTAAACATGGTCAAGATAATCTGCTACAGTTCAAACCAAGCATCAGAATGGGGAATAAAGGTGATTTAAATGACTTTTAACGTGGCATGTTTGTTGGTGCCAGACAGACTGGTCTGAGTATTTCAGAAACTGCTGATCTACTGGGATTTTAATGCACAATCATCTGTAGGGTTTACAGAGAATGGTCTGAAAAAGAAAAAATATCCAGTGAGCGGAAGTTCTGTGGGCGCAAATGCCTTGTTGAGGCCAGAGGTCAGAGAAGAATGGCCAGAATGATAGAAAGGCAACAGTAACTCAAATAACCACTCGTTACAACCAAGGTATGCAGAAAAGCATCTCTGAACACACAACATGTCGAACCTTGAGGCGGATGGGCTACAGCAGCAGATGACCACACCAGGTGCCACTCATGTCAGCTAAGAACAGGAAACTGGAGTTACAATTCGCACAGGCTCACCAAAATTGGAAAATAGAAGATTGGAAAAACGTTGCCTGGTCTGATGAGTTTCGATTTCTGCTGCGACATTCGGATGGTAGGGTCAGAATTTGGCGTCAACAACAAAGCTTGCATCCATCCTACCTTGTATCAATGGTTCAGGCTGGTGGTGGTGGTGTAATGGTGTGAGTGATATTTTCTTGGCACATTTTAGGCCCAATAGTACCAATTGAGCATTGTATCAACGCCACAGCCTACATGAGTATTGTTGCTGACCATGTCCATCCCTTTATGGCCACACTGTACACATCTTCTGATGGCTACTTCCAGCAGGATAACGCGTCATGTCATAAAGCGCAAATCATCTCAGACTCAAATGGCCTCCACAGTCACCAGATCTCAAACCAATAGAGCACCTTTGGGATGTGGTGGAATGGGAGATTCGCATTATGGATGTGGAGCTGACAAATCTGCAGCAACTGCATGATGCTATGATGTCAAAATGGACCAAAATCTGTGTTCTGAAGGCAAAAGGGGGTCCAACTCGGTACTAGTGAGGTGTACCTAAAAATTGACCGGTGAGTGTATGTATATGTGTGAGTGTGTGTGTATGTATGTATATCACAATATAGTTTTTTTTTTTTTGATATCCACACAGAAATTTCCCAATTCTTGTCACCAGTGTCAACATAAAAACAAAAAAATACAAAAAACAATTTGTATAAAACTGCAAGTTCTGCAAATGCATATTACTTCTATTCTGTCCAGGTAGCTGCATGAGAAGAGGACAGAAATAAACCAAAATACAGGCACACTGTAATTGGCTAGCTGAGTCGATGGTGAAAAGAGTCTTAAACAAAGGTGCTGTGACATTTAGAGAAGACCTTTGCTTACCTCCAGAGCAACATTTTCAGCTGGAAAATGGACTCTGCAGACGGAATATTGAAATCCACACTGTAATGTGATGCCTCATTCGTGAGAGGCCTTTTACACGGTGGGGAACACGAGTAATGCCGGCATGCCACACAACACTGATTAAAGTCAAAGTGTCCATCGATGACTTCAAAGACACAAGAAGAAGGAAGAGACAGAGTAATGGAAGCCGTACTACCGTACGTCTGCCACGCCACCACTAATGGCTCTAAGATTCCTAGTCATCTGGCAGCATAAATTTGCCGTCAACATTTTTCACAATTAATGCAGGACAGATCTTAATATAGAAGGTAAACGGCGACAGCATGGCTGCGTCGGAGCCAGACAGAGTGAAAGATGCAGGGGGAGTGAAATGGAAAGCCTGTTGAAAGCCTCTCATGCTGGGGTGAATAAACACTCTCCCGCGTGCTCAGAGCCCTAAAGAGTCTGGTCCTATGAATAACCCATCTTGCTTCTTAGCTGCTCTGAAATTGCCTGAGATGAGCTAGTAGCATGTCTGTTTTTCTCGGGTCGGGTTTTCTATTTCGTCTTCTCCCAAAGGCACCTCGATGATCACGGCCGAAGAGACACATCAAAAATTCCACCAACTCACACAGGGCCGTTGGCAGCAGGAGAGGAGATTCTTTTTCTTCAGAAATCCCTCGACCAGCAGCGCACGCCTGAGTGCAGGAGATGAAATGAAACAACCCACCACAGAAACATTGTGCGGACCATTTCGACACAATATTCGCCGCTCTGCAAGCCTGCTGTGAAAACCTACGACCTATAGCACCATGGCCCCTAATGAAGAGGATGTGGACACCTGTGATGGCGGCCATTTTGATATTTGCCCATTTTGATATTTGCCCATGGGGTGCAATGCCTGACCTCTCTCCGTCGCAGTCTGTTTTCGATCTCTCGAGTATGCATCAGTACACAATATTAAGGAGGCCCACTGTGGCCTAGGGCCAGTGCGAGAGTGTCAGCTGCCATTCCTGAATTGATTAATCTTGATCATCC
This sequence comes from Puntigrus tetrazona, assembly GCF_018831695.1. Taxonomy (NCBI): domain Eukaryota; kingdom Metazoa; phylum Chordata; class Actinopteri; order Cypriniformes; family Cyprinidae; genus Puntigrus; species Puntigrus tetrazona. The sequence continues at coordinate 12,911,225 of NC_056712.1, forward strand.
ATTCAAAAAAAAAATTTCTTTGTGGGGTGGGATGCTTCTGGATTCTATATTTCTGAAGATAGTCAGGACTCGTTCATTAAAAAATGATGGGTCTGTGAGAACAGGCTGGGAGTGATTTCTGCGGAAAGGTACTATAGATCTACAGAAGTACTGAGAATTTAAGATGTCCTGATAACAAAATATGGATGTATATAATGTTCAGTGGTTTGATTGTTTAGTGTGTGGCAAAAGAGAGAAGTTGCTCGGATTTTAAAACTGTTGTGTTTTTTTTTGTTACTGAAGTCAAACCTCTATCAGAGAGGTACAGGCAATTACAACAAAAGCTTCCATGCATGAAATCCTAGCTGGCTCTTATTGATAAATTTCCGAACACTTCCAAAGACTTTTCAAATTACCTCTCCCCTTATTAAAACTTCTCTCATACATTTTAATTTTAGTCAGAGTTCACTGGATGGGAGCCTACATGCACTTGAGAGGATAGCGGATGCCCACATGCACAGACAGGTTTCATTTATCTCTCACAGAGGAGATGGAAGGTGCTTCATTATACAGAGAGAGACAGAGAGAGAGAGGTAGAGAGTCAGGGAGGGAGCTAGAGAGATGCTAACATGCACATTTTGAAAGACTGAATCCGCTCTCCCTCTCTCACAAGCCATTTCTTCCAGCATGGATGAGTGCCATTCTCTTTCAACCCTCTGAAGGTCAGATAAAAACTGTTTTTGAAGAGTGCGAGACCGCAGAATCTTCCTCATAACATCCTCTAAGGGATAGGTTTCATTGCTAATCAGGCAATAATGAGATCTTCTGTCTCAGGAAATAAATATTTTCCTCAGAACTAGGCCATTGCTTTCAGAATACATTTAATAAAGACAAGGAGGATCTCAGAATGAGTGACATGCATGCACATTCTGATTTTGCTGAGTTCGACGTGTTCATAGGTCAACATATTTTGCATATTTTAATCCAAAAGTCTTTTCCATATCTTTACACCTAAACCTAACCTTACCTGTGAGTAATGCCTAAAATTAGGTTTAAAGATGACTGACGCTGATGTACAAGCATCAAACACTGATTGTTAGTGTAAACTTTACAAAGGCTATAAACTGGCTCTTCAAATTTGATTGGCAAATCACAATGCAGTTTTAGGCTCAACAAAGATGTTGAACAAGGAACACGTTGAACTCAGCAAAATCAGGTTCTGGAGAAATTTAGTCCATGTTATCTACAAACTACAAACAAAAACAAACAAAAAGCACCTTTTCTATTTTCAATTTCAATATGTAGCTGAGTGCTAAATCAGAGTAAAAAAATACTCTATAGTTTGTGAGCTTGAATTTCTGTAGGTGAAATTATAAAGGCGAAGAGAATAATATTTTGCTTTTATTAACCGTCAGTTTTTGAGAACATCGCCTATTAAAATTCAGTGTTAGATAGTTTTAGATATTCCAAATAAAACATGGAAAAATAATACTTTGAGTGAAATTTTCTGTTGAATTGTACCATGTACCACCTGAGGACACTCAGCACACAACGATCTGCACTGTTCAAGTGAATAATTACAGGGAATTTTATGTGCATGCAAAGCAGGAAATGCAGACAAACATCCTCCCCTGGCATCATCATCATCTTATAAATTCATTCACAGCAACTCTGAACATATTTACATCAAAATGAGTTTCCACAAAGGAGCATTTCAGGAGTGCGTAAGCTCGCTGTCTATGACTCTTCAGAGGCTGTTTTTGAGCGTCATTTATCATCAGAAGAAAAGAAATTTTAAATGCATGTTTGACCGTAAAAAAAAAATGAATATGCAGAATAACTGAAAGAATATTTTGCTTTGAAAAGTAGTGCTAAAACATTGCACAAAGGATTCTTCTAAACTGTACAGGGTAACGTTCAGTACCAAGCATCATTATTGTCAAGTAAACACAAATACTTCTTCAACCAGGACTTCTAAAAATACTGGAGTGTGTGTGTGTGCACGTGTGTCTGTGTGTCAGAGAGAGACAGTGTGAAGGGTTTGGCCAGGGAGTCATGAATTAAAAATGGCCCCATGAAATCTCAAACGTAAAATAAATATATAACCTAATGCATCTCGCAGAGTTCTTTCCCGCCAGCACTCGAGGCGGACGGTGGTCCCGGGTCTTCCAATGCGGGACGGGTTAAGTGATTCCAGCACCATGCAGGTGCATGTCGAGAGCAAACCACTTCCTGCACAGCGGAGAGAGGCAAAGCTCTGCGATAAGGGGGGATAATAACTTGTGTGCATTGAGTCTAGGAGATAGACTGCCTTCTGTGCATCTGGGCAGGCAAAACAGGGACGAAAAGAGCAAACAAAAGCAGCTTTACTTTGATGTTGTCTGGTGTTCGGGTGAAATAAGTAACGTGTCACAGGAAGGCTAGTGTTTACCCGTGTGTTGGGACTCTTGTCACTGGTAATAAAGGAGATAATAAGAGATCCAAATGCTTCCAGAACAAATACGGCAGCTGTGTTTTAGCAACTACCACCTGCTCACAAAACACCTTCATATAAGTACGGTATACCTTGACTCGCAGAGTGAATGACAACTGAATTACAAAACCTTATTATGAATCCATCAAATGATTGACTTCTCAAAGGACACGTTCGCACCTCTCATGGCAGATGTTCTATAACTACACTGTTGTGTTTAAAAGAAAACATAGCATGACTAACTAGAGACATATTCAGTCAAACACAGGACCCCAAACAGATTGTGATTCGTTTTTACAGATCATTTGCAACTGAGGCTTATTAACCTGCTAGCACTGCAGCTTTTATCTACTTAAGAGAGTTGCTCCCAATTTACGCCTTTTAACCTTGAAAGACTGTTTGATGCATTGCATGGTTATTGGTAAAAACTAATTAAACATCCGTGTTGGTGGCCTTGTGCACATTCTGGATATGGCAGCTGTTTCAGAGGCATTGCCTAATCTTCCTGCGTGGGAACGGTTATATTTTGTGACAGGAACAATATACAACTGCTAAGACTCGGAGGGGTCTCTAGGGTTGAGTTGAAAGAACATACAGTACACATGCATTTATAAAACCTACACATTTATATACGCACAACAAGACGTCTGCAGATTTTCCAGACTCATTAGCATTTAGAAAACAAAAGAGCTTGGTTTTCATGCAGAAGTGGATTCTGTGTGGAAGGTGAAGAAGTTCAACACATAATGACTGTATGTTCTGGATTCAAAAAGACTACTTGAAAATTAACCTCTATTAATATATATGCCACACTCATGACATTTCTGTCCTTGCATTTCATAGATGCATCTAGTCTGTCTCCCTTGGTTACTTTGTTAATCAAATAAATAATTGAGTGCAGGAGTGTCTCCATTCTTTTTTTGCAGTCTTTGTTTTTAGAAGTATTTTCGCATTTCATTTTTAAGCTTTCAGGTTTTAATTTGAAGCAAAAAAGCATTTGCAAAGAATGCAGGATGTGTACCACACTTAATATTTTACATTAATTGTAAAATATGAATATTATCCATACAAAAAGTTATTTCAGAGTCAAATTTCTGTCTTTTATAGTGCTTCACAGGTGCTCAAGAGTTTTTAACACGAGTAAAAATTAAAATGACAAGACCAAATGACAAGATAATATTAGTAACAATGCATCTTTTCTATACATTCAAACCTTTATACCATACCAGACTCTACCTTTCGTGAAACACAGAAAAAGTCAATCACAGGATGTCATTAAGCAGATTTTCTTTACAGTGAGTTTGGTAATCCATACAGTTGATAATTATAAATTGATAAATATAAACATTATTCATATTCCCAGTGTTCAGAAGTCATACGATATTGTTGTGCAAGCAACAGACTAAATTATTAGATCTACGTTCCTCTCTACTTTCAAATATCATACATATTTAATTGTGGTGTCTTTGGATGCCAGGTAAAGCAGTAAAAGTTTTGTGTAACTTAAAAATAAATTTTGTTCCCAGGTACAGATACTTTAATAGTGAATATTCCTTGTTTAGCATTTTATCTAAGGAGATTCTGAACTTATATTTCATGTAAAATAATAATATTATAAAAGAGCATGATAATTAGCCCAGTTAGTGAACTGCTTTTATTATTTCTGACCCCCTTCATCCTGTGCAGTTTTGAAGAAATATTTCCCACAGTTTTAATATTTACTCTGAAACTCCTAAGATAAAAGTCACTGTTTGAACTTGTGTTGTGGTTTCAGCCATTCTGATCACAGCTTTGGGCCCATGTGGCAAATCTTTCAGACAGGGGTGAGGTATTGCGATCAGAGCCCTGTTTGTTCGCCTCACACCCCAAACTGTGCAGGCTCTCCCATCTCAGCTGGATGTTTTCTCTTTTTGTCTGACTGCGATTTTGACCCTGACACAGGCAATCTTCTCCAGCTGGGACCCTCTGCTGTGCTTCCTGGGAGAGTGAGGTGTCTGTTTGCTGTAGGTCTGCTAAATTGTCATCAGCATTCAGGGCTTTGGAAGCTCTTGTTTCGCTCGTTTAAACACAGGGAGACACTCGGACACCACTTATTGGAAGAAATGGTATGGTGATTTTTAAAGTCAGGGTTCATGTAGGATGTTGAATACATTTGACTGTATAAATGTGATTAAAAGGTGCAGTGTGTAATTTCTCTAGCAATGTATGCCTGTTAGTCCAATTTCACACCTAAATTGTATTTTATGACAAATTATTGATGCTGTCAAAATGTATTTGAACTTTTCTCAGTGCATTAAAATGAAATAGGTGCGGTCATGAACGCATCTTCCATTGTCAATGGTGTAGTGATTATAATTCGCCATATTACAATAATTACCCATACTATGATTCACCCGTAAAATTTCAGTAAATGTGACTGCACCTCAACAACTGAAAATTTGAATGCAATAAAGACAAAAATTCCGAAGATTTCCATCTGTCTAATGTGTTTAGTCTGTGACTCCCCAAACCTTATGATAGGACATTAACAATACCCACCCACAATGCCCTGTGGAGAGAGATTTCCTGATCAGCTTTTAGCGCACTTTAATGAGACTAATTAGCAGTAGCAATCCTGAGATTCAAGTATTTAATTAGATCGTTCAACATCCTCTACGATATGAGCAAATATAATCAGTAATGTGACATAAATGTCAAGGACATGAAGGACAGAGTGGACTTTTGGTGGACTTTGATCTGCATTGTGTAAAGAGGACAGCGTATACCTAGCTCGGCTAATCGTGCATTCAGTGCCGCCGCTTGGGAAACTGGCATCCTCTGAAGCCTCTCGTCTGTGAACGCTCCCTGGGGTATCCTCTCGGCATGATGAAAGGGGAGCTGTCCAGAAGCAGACAGATGTCCGACTGAGTTTCTGAGCAAGGAATTGTTAGATAGCGCTCTCCGTTTAACATATACATGGATCAAACGCAATCCAAAATGGTTTGCCAAAGTTCTGTTTGGCATCTCTTTGATGACTACTTGTGGCACACATCCAGTGAAAAACATCCAGGCACTGAAGTTCAAGGCTGAAACAGTGAGCTGTCCCGGTCTAGAAGTCAGCTTAATGAAATTAGCATGGGTCCGTGAACCATGACAGACGGCTCTATTGAAATGAGTGGGGCTTGAGTCGTAAAAACTGGATTTTTGTTGGAATGCCAGAACCAATTTACCATTTACAGGCAAACAGCTTGATAGAACAAAAATGCCAAGCATGTTTAGTTTATTTATTTCAGTGGATGTCAACTGGTTTCGCTTCAAAATCAACTTTTATGTTAGACATCAAGTAGCGACTGAGCAGAACAGTACAAGAGTTACTAAAAATGTCCATAAAATCAAACATTGAACATGTATTAAAATTATAATGAAAGGCCCAGCAATATTCAACACTTTTATTTTTCAATTATTTGTCTTACGCACACAACCATACATGGCATGTGAAGTGAAGTGAAACACTTTTTTGAACTGTCTGCACATAGAATAAAAATTAATATAAGAAAAAAAAACATAACAGACAATAAAATGCAATTTATGTTAACATCTTGTAAATATAGAGGGTGACATTTATATACTGGTGGTAAAATTCATAGCACAAAAGTGACAAATAAATTTACAATGAATCATTTACAACAAACGATATGGGAAGTGCCTTTCCCTACCTTTTATAATAGAATACGAATGCTGGATTTTATTATTATTACATTTTCTTATTTGTATTTTATTTGCCCTGCTCTTCGTGGCAGAACAGACCTGGGGACATTTTTGGGTCTTGACTCACTAGTTGAAAACCACTGCTGTATTCTTCTAACAAGAGAAGGACGATCCTTGTCCTCCGCCATCTGACAGCATTCGCAGTTCATACAAGGAAGATTATTTTCACACAGACACTGGGATGCTCACATACACACAGTGGCAACAAAGGCATCAGGTCTCCTCTTTGAGGATTGTGATTTTCTAGTCTGTTTCAGAGCATGCACCCAGAGGAAAAGAAAGGTTAAAGGAGGCTACGGGTTTCTGGTAAACCGTGGTTGTTAACAGGATCTGAGAAGTTGTGTTTTGTCTGAAGGTTATGTGAGGAGATACACAATCCAAACGCACATTTGAAATTCTTTTTGAGCTTACGGGGTCTTTAATCATTCATTGAATTTTAGTAAGTTGGTGCAGAAAATTAATTCAACATCATTGTGCAAGTATGAGCTTGTCAAAAGTAAACATTTTCCCTGAATATCCCACCAATGCTAAAAGCCCTTTGGTAACCCGCAGAAACCGATCTCCTCCGTGACAACTGGGATAAATGGTTCAGGATTCCAAGGGGTTTTCTTTTATTTCCTCTGCTCTCAGGTGCCAAGGGACTAGGAAATTGGGGTCAACATGTATTACCACCCCTCGAGCAACTACTTTAAGAAAAGTGTATTATTTAGGAACACTACAGCGGGGCTCTGAACCAGTTTTCTTAATCTCTAGCTCCAAGGTTACCAGTTCATTAGTCTCTAGAGATATGAACAGCATCATACTATCTGCCCTTTAGCTTTGATTCTAAATTGTTAGTTCAGATAATTCACTAACCCTTACGTAAGGGGTAAGCACTCTCTGTTTACTCCCCCTCCTTTTTGCCTGACTTCCCACCGTAGTCCCTTGAAGTATATATATATATATATATATATATATATATATATATATATATATATATATATATATATATATATATATCATCTTTACTTTACAGCGTATGTGATTAGCTGAACAGACTGTACCGAGCCAACCCCAAGCCTTTGCCCCGCAGATAATGTGCTATATGAGTACAGCACACTTACTGTATCATACAAATAATTAAAGCAGTTGGCAAGACTGATGCAGGCATAGGATGTGTAAACTATACAAGATAATTAGAATACCGGTGCTTTGGGCGAATATAGCCACACTAATTAAATACAGTGTTATCAGTCGCAGAAGGAAAGGGGGGTCCCTTTAGGGACAATTAGAAAATGAATGGAAACTGGCTGTGAAATGTCACAAATATATTTTTATATATGCATATACATTCAATAATATACGAATAAAATGACCAGCCATAGTGCAGGATTATGACTGAGAAGAGGTAGAATAAAATGGGACAGAGAATGTGTTTTGTACTTAATTATGTGCTTGCGTCTCATTAAATTGCTCTTCTTTGTCTTTCCTGATATTCTAAATCCCAGGGCCTTTCCAGACTCCAGATTAGGGAAGCTGGAGAAATTAACCTCGCTTTCCCAAAGGAAAGCATCCTCAGGGATGTCATCTGTTCAGTAAGTACTAAAGGCAAACAGCCGCACAGAGACATATATATAAACACACACACACACACTCAAACATATTCCTAAGAGGCTAATTGCATAGGCTAAGAACTTCTTGTCGCTAAGATACAAGCTATTATATAACGTAAAGGCTAATTTCGGTGTGGGAAAGGGAGCGGAAGCTTGTTACTGCTGATCAATATTATGATAAAAATGGGAATGAGAAAATATGTGTTTGAGGCCAAGAAGCTATAATGACAGTAAAAATAGACTTTATGTGGAAGTTGAGTTTTTAGTCATTATGTTATTTCTGTTTTACAATTGAAGGAAATGATTTGAGCTATTAATTAACAGGTTACAATATGAACTTTGTCTAAAATTGATGTGCAGACGTCAACTGCATTATCTTTGACTTCAAGTTTTAAGGTTTATTTGTCTCTGTCTGACAGAACAACTTGTTTTTTCTGCATAGCACTTGTTTCCAACACTACTCATGCTTCCCAAAAATCTTCTTTTTTGCCATGGATGGTAAAACTGAAAACTTAATTGATTAGGCTTTCCTCAGGCTTCCTAGTGAAAACCATTTTTGTGCACGGCAGATGTATTTGAAGCGAAAATTGCTGTGACCTCTGTGCATACTAATGGCGTGTGCGCTTTGTCTTTCACATAGTGAGAGAATACCAGATGGTATGATGCTTGGATAACATGTTTAAGCACATAATTTTGATGTGTTATCAGCTAAAGTGTCCGGCCAGTCTATCTTTTGTTGAGTTCCACAGATATGGATTCTTGCACTAAATTATGCACAATGTTTATGTTTATGCACAATGATGCATAAAATCAGCATAGTTTATTGGCTTTTTAAAAATCAAAATATGAATCAGCACAAAATGTATCACGCTAAACAAACTGAAAATGGATCATCTCCTTTTAAGTACTCATTTGCATTCCAAATAAAAATCATTTTATGCCTGTCGCCTTCCTTCAGTGAATTTTAGCTTAAAGGGATAGTTTGCACAAAAATAAAAATGCTGTCATCATTTATTCACGCTCATGTCATTTCAAACATCTTTGACTGAACACAGAAAAAAGGCTTGGTTGTTTTTTGTCTTTATATTGAAAGTCAACAGGGTCCAGTATTGTCTGCAGCCTGGTGTTTTTTAAAATATCTTCTTTTGGACTCCATTCATAAGTTAATTAAATTAAAATGTTAAATCCACACTACTTTCTAAGTAACTAACTACTAGGTTGTTTATAACTATATATTATTCGGCTGCACTAGTTTATAAGTCAGAACCCAGGTAAAAAAAAAAAAATAAAAACTAGTTTGTACTTAATATACTAAATTTTTTTCTTTAGTACTTAAGACAGAATTAAAATAAACTTTAGCAGTGACCACATACATATTTTAAATACTGAGATTATCCATCATTTTATCTTCCTTTGAAATCACTAATGGTAAAAAATATGTTTCCTATTTTTAGATATAAACAGCATTCTCAAAATGTAATTTTAATTATTATTTAAGGATCAATAAGTACTGTAAAAAAAAAAAGAAATGCCAAAAAGTGCTAAAAAATAAACAGATAAGTTATATAAGATATATTGTTCTCTCTCTTAAGATGTATGCAACAGTAAATGTCAGGAGCATCATATTTCTTTAAAGGATTGAAGGTTGTGTAAAAGAAGAGCATGTTGATGCAATTCACTGCTATTTTATTCCAACTGTTAATCTTGATTTGTTTCTGTAAATATTTCGTTTATACATAGAGTTACACTTCAACCAAGTGTAATGGTGCAAGAAAAAAAAGATTTAGTAGTGCGTAAGTTGTGCCTGTTTACATCAAAACTAAGCTGCTTTTGTGTAACTGGCTCCTGCAGAGGAGAGAACGTTATACAGGCTTTATACAACATGAGTAATGCTGACAAGTTTAATGTTTTGGTGAACTATCTCTTTAAGGTTTGTTTACTGATAAAGAGAAAATGCATTAAAATCAGTGGTCGTGCATGTATGTTGCTGCTACTTTTTAGCTGCTGCTCTGGCAATTAAAAAAAAAAAAAGTTTTATTTTCCAAAGTATCTGATTTCTAATCTGATGTAGAACAGATGGAGTGGGCACACTGACTTCAGCACAGGTGTGGGAGGTACACTATTCATTACAGGATAAGGTGTCTACTGTGAACTCAAGAGTTTGATTCGGATCCATTTGAAAGTTTCCTGGACAAACGTTCCACTCCTCGTGCTGCACACTGCACTGCGCAAAGCATCCCCATGGTAACAGGCATGCTATATCTCTCTTCTCTTCTCTTCTCTTCTCTTCTCTTCTCTTCTCTTCTCTTCTCTTCTCTTCTCTTCTCTTCTCTTCTCGACAGTTTGGGGTGGGGGATGTACGCGGGGGCGGAAAGAAAAGTTTAGAACCAGTAAACCAAAATGCTCTTAAACCTGTTGCTAGGGGCAACTGCTCATGACTGCAGAGCTGACAAAGCAGGATGCTGAAATGTCTCTTGTTTAAATATGGCTGAGCAGATATTCTATGGATCATAATGCATCAGTGTCACAGCTTAACATTTTTAAGTGCCATTATTTGCCTCGGATCGGATTTTCATAAGGACCATTATTAATAATAGTATACAAAATCACCCCCTCCAAAAATAAATATTACAATAAAATTAAATAAACAGATTAAATAAATTATATAATTTAATCATCCCCATTTTGTGGTCTCCAGAAGTACAAACTGTAGACAGGTTTGAAAGTACATGAGGGTAAGTAAATTACTCCTTAGATTGCCTAATTAGACATCTTTTCAATTAGTTAATGAAACACTGTTGATTTAATCACATTCAATAAAACAGAACATAAGCAGGTCTTAAAATAGATCATTTAAAAACCCATTACATTTTAGATCAATTTACTTCAAAAACATTGTTTTGTCATTGCACTCAATGAAATAATGGTCAGGACATTTTTGCAGTTGATTATTAATGAGTACAAATAGATGTTTAGTAAAGTGTTTTGATGGTTTTTAGATGACAGATAGAAACAAGTTCACTATGTCTCCTAATTTTTAAATATCAAGTCCATTTTTCTCCCAAGCTTAGTTGAATTTATGACCCTGCTGTGCATGTTCTACTTTCAGATGTATGCACATTAAAAATCTAAGCATATCTTAAACACTGATGTGAATGTTAACGTATTCGTAAGATCCTGTTCACCTCTCCGTCTATGCTGTCATCAAAGCTGTTCTTACCGTGTGAGGATTCATAATAACAGAGGCAGCTGAGGTTGAAGTGTACGGTCAACCTTGACGATGACCCCTTTCTCCAGCACTGTCTGTAGTCCTGTAAAAAAAAAAAAAAAAACATTTTGTGTGTGTGTGTCTCTGTGGGGAAGCATCTCTAAACCATTACAGAAAAAAACGTAAACTTCTGGAAGCCCTCCACTACTTCATTTTACATATTTATGTAGCTACAAGCATTTTATTTATGCATTTCCTCTGTATAATACATGCAGGAAGGCACCATAATGTTCATGAGCTTGATCAGCAAGAAAAAACTGACATGTGACTGCACATCTAGCTAAATCATAAAGCCTAGCAACAGCGTCTGATGTGCTCTTACAGCATAAACAATTGATTGGCACATAAAAAAGTGCATTAAGTGAAATGTTCCCCATCCAAAAACTTGTAGATCATCACTGAGCGACGCCTCAATGGGGTTTTGATATTCTCGAAACATTAAAATGTGACATTAGGGTATAAAGTTCTCACTGAGGTATAAAGATCTCATGAGCTCTCTGTCGAAGTAACTGATCAACACTGCTCTCATAAAAGCCATCTTATTTGACAAACTCTTTCAGCTGAAACAATGAACTATTGTCTGTATATTGTCTGCGTGGGTTCAACCGAGAATCTTATGACAGTCACAACACTCAGATAACGGGCAATAAAAATAACTGCAAAGAGGTTTTCCTGAGCAGTCAGTGATTAAAGATGCCCTTTCTACAGCACAAAAGATGAAGCAATCCAACCTGAGTTCTTTTTCTGTCATTTTTGTTCATTTCATGTTGCCGGTTTGCATTGTAATGCATTTTATGAGCAAAAAGAGCCATTTTTCCCTGCTTGTCATGAGCAGTGACTAATCACAGCAATGGGTTGGCCTTAATTAATGCGTCACATTTAAATTGTGGTCATGTGACATCATACACCCACTACAGGCATAAATGTCTCTTTCTCATCACATAATTCACATATGTATACATTTAAAGAGGATGTTAAACATGATGGAAAATGTCCTTGAAAAGGGTCACCCCCTTCAGCTTATATATATATATTGTACATTCCCACCGGCGCCTCTGTGATTTAGTGTGAAAGGCGCTTCTTGTATAGACTCTTCGGAAGAGCAAGGTGATAAAAGGGAGGTTCCTTTAACAGTGATTAGCAGCGAAGCTAGATTGCTTCAATTAGCGTGTAATCGTCTCTGACATTAGAGGTGAATGGCCTGACGCCTGAGCGATTCTCAAATACCATCACCCTCCGTTCCCTTCTGAATATCAATGATTATCTTCATGGTCATGGTCCTCACTCCTCCAGTGTCTTCCTTCAGGATATTTCTGTCCTTTTTGACGGCAGGATCATATCTTTGCATGTCACTTACATCATTTCACTTTTGTCATTTGCAGAGTCGTTTCAATGCTGCCCTTCGAGAAACACTTCTGGTTCATCAAAGACGGATGTCAGATTTTTGACAATTTAAAGGTCAGCAAACTGCACATGTCTCCTAGATTCAGCAGCCGTAATAGGGACATAAAGTGAGAAAAAGAAAAAAAACCCTTTGAAATATATTTAACTCACCCTGATATTTCAGTTTAATTTATTTTTCATCTTCACAGTGGGATCTAAATGTCTAAGAAGTATAAATGTCTCATCTGGGCGTTTTTTTTTATTTATTTAATGCATATATATATATATATATATATATATATATATATATATATATATATATATATATATATATATATATATATATATGCAGCAATTTAAGAGAAAGGTTGAATTAACATGAACATGAATTGGAATGTCTGATTCAGCGGATGCACATTGGACATTTACTTACTTATTAAAGTAAACTATTTTGTGTTCAAAATTTACAACATTTATATAATAAGCGAGTACACCATGCATCTACTTTTGAAAGCATGTTTTTGGCTTGTCCTAAATCACTACAGTGAACCTATAATAAGTGTTATTCTGACTATTTAAACTAGTTGCTGCGGAATAGCCCCATACCTACGTGCTTCACCATAGACGTACACAAGAGAGTTCAGGACCGCTTTAAGGTTTGATTTAGATTTTGAACCCTACTTTATTTCTGTTCATATATCCTTTGATACACAATTACCTCAAAGTGTACTCTAGATGTTTGGTCCATGTCCAACTGAAGGTCTTTGATGGAGCCCTAAGGCAATAGATAAAATACAACCCTGAAGGACTTTATTCCAACAGAATTTAATAAAAACTTAATTGAAAACTTTTTTTTTTTTTACAAGAGCTATACCTATACATTATATATACAGAGGGTCTTGGTGAACATGATTTGGATTCAGTGTCAGATTGTCCCCAATCAAAATGAAAATGTCCTTCTCTGAATCAGATCTGTCAGCACTTCTGACGATTGAAACTCGTCTCTTTGGTCTTCCTCCAGACTTTTTAATTGCTATCTCTCCTTATTTGACCCCTCATCTTCTTCTCTAGAATCCTTCCATTAGCATTATACAATATTTTGCCAAAGCCAAGATGCTAATTTTGCTTGCTTTCAGAAAGAATAAATATAGGCTATATAATAGTTAAGTATAAAATAAGTAGAATAATGTGTAACTTAAAAAAAAGAACGAATCTACCTATCTTCATTTCAGTTTTGTACAAATGTTAGCTCAGAGGTAAAATTGTTAAATGTTTACAAAATGCTAAGCTTTTTTTACATTTAAATCAAAAGGTTTTTAAAGATCATAAGAAGCATAATTGTGTGTGTCCAGACTCGACTGGTGCTTAAAAGCATTTTGTGAAAGCTGAAAAACATAATAATGTGATACTGTGTTAATAAGATAACTAGACAATAACATCTGTGTTGCTCCTTAATTTTAAAAGAAGACAGCAAGTCTTTAGAGACAGAAAGCGTCTCAGTTTAATTGCTTGTTCGCTGTCAGAGTACTTCTGTTCTGTTGTACAGCAAACACTTGTGGCTTTATTGTAACATGATGCTGGGTCCAGCTTTATCTTTATATGTTTGATCTCTGCGCTCCAAGCGTCTTCTAACCATGATTAAATCTCAGCGCAGATTAAGATGCACACAGCGCCGATAACTGTAAATTATTATTTTACTTCCCAGTTATTAAAACCCAGCTGTGTGGCCCATGTATTACTCAGGGATTCAGTGTGGTTTTTGATTAGAGTCTGGTGAGTGATGGATGGCTTCGGCGCTGATGAGGTCTATTACTTTCACATGACTTTGTATCTCCCCGTGGTCAGTTGCTGGGTGGTAAAGTTGTTCGGATATATATCTCGGTTTTTATGAGGATGGACACAGGCGAATGGAACCCAGCCAGAGTACCAAGACGAATCTCAAAGAAATCCGGCAGTCTCATTCAGAGTTGGATGACAGTGCTGTAAAAAGCCTTCATTTTCTCTCTCTTATATTTTTCTCACTTGCCAGAGAATCCTCTCTTGCATTGCTCTGACCTTTTGTAGTTATTTTCTGTTTGTCATGCTGATTGTAGACATTGGGATTATTGATGTGTGTGTACTCACAGGTCTTTGTCCCTGCTGTGCTTAACATTAGTCTAGCATCTTCAAACTCATGTATTATAACGTCCCACGCAAACTTGAGATAATCCTATAATCCCTGTTCATTGAATACACTCACCTTATCACTTCTGCTAGTAGATGCCCACACTTGTTTGCTTGTATCTTTTATGTCTCTTACTGAGTCACTTTAAATAGCTGGAAACAAGATATATATATTGCTTTTCAGCATTGAAACTGTATGGATTCTGTATATTACTGGCAAACAGAGGAGGTTAGTGGAAGCATTGTATTTCAAATGAGCATTTCTCTATCTCTAGGTGAGACATAAAAATACAGACAGATATTGATTGCTCAGTACTTTTATTCTGGGCACTTAATGTGAGGAATATTCCACATATGTGTCACCACATGGAGGTCTGCAGAGGAAGAAAAAAAAGGTTGGTGGTTGACTAATGTTCATTTTGGGCCCTGGCAGTTGAAGTGAACGTATACTGATTCATTAATAATTTTTGAGAGCGCACAATTTAGCATGGACCATTTATATAAATGTAAAATAAATTTGTGTGAAAGTTTAACATGCCAAGGCCAGTGAGTTAAGCATAAACAATGAGGTGTTCATTAATTTATAGTGCCTGTGGTACTACAAGACCACTAAAAGACAAAAATATATATTTTTTGCTTTAAATTTAAACTGCAAATTATAACAGTCAGACTGTTTATTATCTTGTTTTGCTTTCATATTCAGATCAGAAAGTCAGTAATGTTGAACCTTAACAATATTTTGGTAAAAACATGTTTTATTTAGAATAATTTTTTTGAAGGGCTGTACATTTTCAATAAGCATACCTGTTAAAAGCTTTTTTATGCTAGCACAAAGTAAAAGCCAGAATACCCCATTTTGATATCATAGGCTCTCTTAACTATGACCTGACATTACAATAGAATATTGCAAAAAGTGCTTAAAAACATAATGTCGCGCTTACATGCAGAAAACGCGTGAATAAATAAATTAATAATGTCTCTTCATTTAAATTCAAGTGTTGTGATAAGTGGATAAAACAGCAATGAATCATGAGAAGCACTTCAAATAATTTTGAAATGTAGCCCTCTCTAAAAGCTAGAGAGAGAAGAAAATTACAATTCATCATCAGCTTTCGAATCTCACCTTCGATTAATTGCGTCCTCGCATGGCATCGCTGGAAAATACACCTCCGCTTTGGCCCCTCCAGACAACCAACTGATTTGGAGTCACTGAATAACAGAGGAAAAGGTGAAATAAATATGTTCTACCTAATCCAAATAACTGTAAATAACATTCAAGCGTAAGTTTTTGTTCCTTTTCCACTTCATTTACTCTGAAGGGAAATGATGAATATTAAATGTGTTTACTTTGTCTCTCCTCTGTTAGGAAGAGCCCGGCCATAATGACACTGCCCAGATTGGGTGGCATTATTAATTCCACACAGAAAAGCAATCCATCAATGTTCTTCCAATCTCTGGAAGCTGCGATCCGGAGAGTGTTAATTGTGAAACACGCCGGGGAAAGACAGGAAATGGATTCAACAATACTGGATTGGTTTTGACACAGTACGTTTTTATTCCTCGGATCACTAGGGGGAATGATACAGTTGTTAATGATCCAATTAATCTTCGTCTAATCACTGCAAACCAATGGAATGTAGCATTTGAATGTGAAATGAACGTTTAGCGGATTATAATTGCAACCAACTGTTAATGCTTTCGTCAGGTTAGTTCAGCAGGTATGCACTTGTTGTGTCTTAAAGTTTCTCTCATGATTTCATTCACTCCGTATAACAACAGCTGAAGCTCCAAAGTAATGTATTTCATCAGCTTTACAGAGACGGTAACTATGAACTACCGTTGTAAAAAAGATTATTCAAAAACCTTGGTGTCCTTGTGAAAATATAATAGTAATAACAACAACAACAACAACAATATGGGTTTTTAGAGACACAAATAAAGATATTTGTAAATAAAAAGTAAATACTTTTCATGCTTTTAAAATAATATTCTTTATGGCTGGAGAGTCTTTCCTTTTAGAATGATTGTTCTCTGTAAGCCACTTTTTTTATCCTGAATAAATCAATAGAATCTCCTCAGGCAGGCTTCAAACATCTGTGCCTATAAGCAGAAATGTACAAGGCATGCACTCGCACACAGATAAATTGATTAACCGGAATAGAAGGTTTTGAAGATTTTCAGAAGCTGCGTAGGCCAAGACATGTTGTCAACACTTGAAAAGCCAAAGTGCATTTTCTCTCCCAGATGTTAAATTGTGAGACTCAACAGTGAGAAGTTGCAACAACTAAACATTGCAACGTTATCATCACCGGCATCATCACCTGTTACATAAAGCGTATTAATAGACTGAACTTTGCAAACCATCTATGCGTTTTTAAATTCTAATTCAATTGAGGTATAGGATGCACTTTGAATGAAAGTACAAATAACTTCATAATATTGATTTAGGATGCATTTACTTGACAAGTACAGTGACTTCAGATATTATTTGTGTTTTCTGAAAATATTATCTAAATATTTGAAGGGTAAGAAAAAAAGTCTAAACAAGAATATATTTCTTATGCCGCTGGCAGATATTTATACTTATGTTAAGCAAAAACGAACAAAATTTGGACTTTTTGTGATTAGAAAACAAGACGTAGTCATAGACATAGACATATAATTTTTTTAGTAAATGCATCTTAACTTGTAGTCTTAATTTATAGACATTTCTAAATACTAAGGATGAAAATAAAGTTTTGCAGTCTGAAATTGAATTAAAATTAATTCAAATAAATTCATATAATTTGTACCTAGAAGAGAAAATGTATTTAAGACAAACTTGAAAGTTTTGAAAGTTTTAGCAATATACAATTGCAGTTTGATCATTTGTCACATTTATAATCAGGCTCAGTTGAACTTTATATGATGTGCACTCAGTCAGTCACTGTCATCTTCCTCTTCTTTACTTATGTTTTATAATTATTATCCTTATTATTTATACCTGGTATGACTTAAGACGCCATAAAGGGCGGTTATTAAAAGAACATTTAATCAGAGCATGGGACAAGCAGTTCAAACCATTATTCTAATTGACTGCCATTTAGACATAATATATCATACTGTACATGTTTACCTTTGACATTCTTTTAATGTACTTAAGAGTGCTATAATACCATTTCCTGCTTGAGAAAATAGTCATTGTATGAATATTAATGCGGTATCTCTCTAGGCAGCTCATTTAAAATGAATGAACGCAAGCCTTGGGCAGAGATGGGCCTGTATAAACACCAGGAGCTCATTAAAACTCAATTGTTTTGTAATGTGCACCTGTCTAAAAGAGTAAAGAGGTGCAGATGTGGAGATGGACCGATCTAGGATCAGAGGTTACTGGCGTAATGTTCTTTAGATTTGAATAATTTACCATCAACCACTTCAGCAGTGAATGCCCTTTCCATTAGGCTGATTTTGTGGAAATTGAATGAAACCTAGAATACAGTCACTTACCTGGGAAATGGACAAATAGTACTAGGTGAACCAATTATACATACATTTACATTTGTAAATAGGCATGTATTGGCATGGTCTGAAATTAGCTAGGTTAGCAGTTTTTTTTTTTTTATATTTTATTTTATTTTAGAGGAAAAACATGAATTGCTTAAACTCCACACAAATGTGCGTATCTGTTAAAAACAGAAGTCTCAGTGTTTCTAATCTGCATGTTATAGCAAAAGATTATCCAAATGTCTGTTCTCCCACACTTATTTACACTAAATCAACATGTCATTTTTCCAGCGAGAGTCAGTGTTACTCACGCACGGAGACAAAAAAAATACTTTTATACATCTTGTTCCATGTCGAATGAGTAACAGCCAACAGAGCAAAGGATGAGCTCATCTATGTGTCTTTCCGTAGCCTGCGCTTGACAGATACGCACATGCAAAAGATATTTTTAAATCGAAACATCACTCCTACATCTACAACACGTTCCCTGTCAAATTACGTTCCACTGGCATATTCCATATACTTTTACATTCTTGTATCGTTTTTTTTTTATCTTTCTGTAGTTTTTCAAATTGATGTGTTATCCCTCTTCAGCTGAATATTCTGCTCTGGCAGCGAGTGGAGTCTGCGAGTTACCATGGTAACCTATGTTTTATCAGCAGGGTAGTGTGTTGAGTCGTCAAACAGTGCCGCCCACATGGGTCTGCGAGTCTGGAGATCATTGCCGTGTTACAGTCCTGTGAGTGAACCGCTGTATCCCATGATTCTCCGTGCACAGCACTAATGCTGAATTAGATTTGCTTCCTTCGGCTGTGTTCATGCCGCATCTAATTCAGGTTTTCCAGCCTGTAGGACTGACTGTCCATACTGTTATTTTCAAAAGTAATTAAACTAATTTTGTAGTTGACTTAAGGGGAAATGACAATTAATTCACTATTTTACTCGTCCTCGTTGTGTTCCAAACCTTTATGATTTTTTTTCTCTTCAAAATGAGGTCCAGAGTAATTAGTCTAGACCTTAACATTTATTAATGAAGGAGAAAATAAGTCAAAGAACAACATGAGAGTAAACAGAAAAAGAATTATCATTTTTAACTGAACTATATGCCTTGAAATATTATGTTCATACTAGCTGTTATTTAGTCTTTGTTCATTTTCATTCACGACACCTGACTATAATCATTTATCAAGACATTACTTTACTATTTACATATTCATGAATATGTTGTGTCCAACTTGTTGCTCATTTACTCATTCACCCAATTAATAATAATGAAATGTCATTCATTATTTAACTCACAGTGTGAGTGCAAATGAGTAAATTAAGAAACTGTTGCCGTCATGACCGTGATTTGTGGATAATCTGGTTTTAAAACAACGTATGGAGGTTTGGACTGGTTTTTTTTTTTTTTTTTGAGACTACAAACAGCTAAGCGGATTTTAGCAGGATAAACCAAAAAATTGGATTGTTTTGGGTCTGTCTAAAAAAAAAAAATCCTCCATCTCTTGTCGATCCAGTGTAAAATGTCATTCTGTGATCGCTTACTCACGCTCATGTCATTTCAGACCCATGTGACTTTGTTTCTTTTGTGGAACACAAAAGGTAAATTCATGTAGACTGTTTCAGTTGCTGTTTTCGAAACTCCCGTGACCCAACAGAGAATAAAGCAGTATGGAAAATGAATAGACAGATGGAAGAACTAACACTTAAAATGCCAATTTTTCACAAGTCGGTATGATTCTTTATGATTTTCATGAAATGTCTGCAACATATTTTGGTTAAAATTCCTTAAAAGTCATGTAAAACAACAACTATTTTGTCTCATCAAAAACAGCTCTGTTTACAGCAAGCCGTTTCGGTGCATGTCTCTTTAAATGTTAATGACCTCCTGCTCACCCCTCCTTTTCTGTGACTCATTACAGCCAAAAATAATTATTCCACTGCATCCTCAGTGACTCTGATGCTGAGAGAAAATGAAGACTCTTATGTTAATTTTTACATTCAACTACAAAACACCTACACTGCTTACAAGACATGTTTCTACAGCTGCTCGAGCATGGAGAAAATACAGCTGGTATTTTCAGCTGGCTGAGGGCAGAAACATGCTAATGCAGGACAAAGTTTATGCAAATTTACATGGGGTATGGAGTAAAACCTTTATCCACATTATTTCACACTTGTCTAGCACAAATACGTCGCTTTATAATTACAGTCTACACATTTTTCTTTATTTACCCTAACAGAATGCAAGTGAAATTTGACAACATGCCCCATACGTTGGGCGCATTGTAACATCCGAGGGGCATGACCATAAGACAGTTTAAAATGTTATCTGATCGATTAAAAAATTAAAGACAAACTAAAATATTTTTGTCAATAAATTTAAATATTTAATCAAATAAAATAAATTTTTAAAAAGATTAAAAATGAACAATTTTGGAGTCCTAGGAATGGCTGCAACACAAAGCTGTACAAAACAATGTGGGCAAACAGATGAAAAACACATTCAGGAAAACATAAAGATGAACACAACACTCCTCTCCTCGAGACACAGCAGATGAGCCAAATATAAAATGTATGTATATATATATATATATATATATATATATATATATATATATATATATATATATATATATATATATATGTGTGTGTGTGTGTGTGTGTGTGTGTGTGTTAGTTTGTGTCTTATGCTCCTCTACTGCTCAGAAAATCTGATAATGGCTTGATAATTGAGATTGTTTAAAGAATGGTATATCAAAAAATAATGGAGTGGGTTTTTTTTTTGTGTGCCACATTTATATACAAACACTATGTAAAAGTGAATTTTGCATCCAATGTCCCCTTTAAGCTTCAAAAAAGACACTAAAGTACCATAAACATAATAAAAGTGGTCCGAATGACCATGTTTCCAACATTTATATACATGTTCTGAAGCCATATGATAACACACAATGTAAGTCCAATGTATTTTACCAAGGTCCAAATGACTGATGTTTTCTGGCCTCGCTATTGAGACCTGCATGAGCTGTATTTTGTATTTTGTCTTTCCTTTAGACATTTATGTTCAGTAAATCTTGACAAACACAGACAGTGGTATATATAATGTAAAAGCTACTTCAAGGGCATATATTCTTTAGTACATGTTTCCTTGAAAACAGTTTGCTTTAATATAACGTTTTACAGCCTGATGTTGTCTGCATGTCTTTGGTCACAGTTCACAGTATTTCTGAAAACAAAGCAAATGATCTAAATCAGAACTGCTCTGAAGGAAAACACGATAAGCAACAGGTTATAGAAATATCCAAATGTTCGAAATGCTTCTTGGGAAATGTTCTTGGCATTCAAGATGTCACTTAAACATACACTATGAAATATGAAGGGAATGATCATTATTGTTTGACATTTTGACTCTGCTGCGGTTGTTTTCTTTTTTCCTAGAGTCAACTGAAGTTGTCGGCATACAGATCACCATCAGTTCAACAACATACAACATCATTTTCCTATGGCACATCAAGGATTCATGCATCATGCAACAGCGGTCTGTTAAGGTAAACGTTCAGTTCGAAATACTCAGAATTCCCTTGAGCAAAGTGCTAAAATCATGAAACTGTGACAGAAAAATATGGCTTTCAGCAGGTCAGTGACCCTGAGCTCAAGATTTGACAGGAAACGACTCTGCGCCCTTGTCACTCTCAAGATGGCGAATGAGTCTGTGACGTTTTTTTGAAGATAACTACACCAATGAAAACTTGATGTTTGGACAGGATCTAGTGCTTTTTTATTGCAATTGACAAGATGATTTATGCCCATTGATAAAGGGTTTAATGACTCTCTGCTGCCAAGTGAGTCAAAAGGCACTTTAACCAGTATTATGGATTAAAAAGGTATGAATTGTAATGCAGTACATCTGACTTTTTAGATTTCATTACCATTTCTCTTTCCTACACAGGAACAGAGAGCAGTTTATATGAGTTATCCCACCTCTTTGAAGCTCTGCTCACACAATTTAATATTCCTTTGGATGTCGAATCTAATAACAACGTCCTTTAGAGTGGCATAATTTCTCTTTACTGCCCCGGTTACCTGCCACCCATCCAATAATGGCATCAGAAAGAAAGAATTACGCAAGGAAATCTATTGATGGCATTTAGTTAAAAAGCAAGAGAAGACTAAGTCTCTGAAGATAAATTCTCACAAGAGACAAACTAATAATTACATGTCGACGTGGACAAACATGTTTGAATTTGATGTGATTTATTTTAGCACTCTGGATCTTGTGGTGTGTTTATTGAGTGAGAAAGCAGACCTGTCGTTTTTTTTTTTTTTTTACACGCCCCACAAACTCACGATTAGCACATACGTTAAACTTCACATGCGAGAGAAAGCACTTAAGCCTTGGTGCCGCAGACTAACAACGTTTAACCCTGAGGTTAACATCATTTTAAACCCTAGGTAAAGGCCAGTTTTAATGCTGCATTAAGCAACGTTTCACACTTGTAATTTTAAAGGGGGTTTAGCACCTCTTTTAACTCTTAATTGAACACATTCGCCTTGCTAGCCCAAACATATTCCATATGAATCAAGTTAAGCAACAGACAACCAAACAAACGGCTTCAGTGCTTACCTTAATAAATATTTATGCACTGTCATTAAGGTAATGGCATTGTACAAGTGCACTATTCACAGTCAACCATGATTCATTTCCTCCAAAAGTGAAAGTGTCTAAAAACAGAGGGTTACTGAGAGTGAGAAGTATTTGGCTGATTTCAGCAAATCTGCCCCCTTGAGGTGACCTACATCAAAAAAAAATCCTTATCGTGAACTGTATTTGTCCAGTCAGTCGATGCTATTATGTTTGTTTCATCTTAGCAAATTGGTTCATGTTAAACAGTCAGCACTCTTATATCAGTTTGAAGAGTTCATGCATTTTGCATTTTAAAACAATGATTTACTGATCTCTGGTGTGTTTTTTGGTTTTACTTAAATTCTCTGTATGGTTTAAATGACTACTAAAAATATTTTAATATATTTATTATTATATTAACTAAAATATAATACATATATTTCATTAAAATAATTAAATAATACTTTTTGAATAAAGGAAATATTCCAATGCACTTACAATATACAATTGCACTTACTATCAATCAACTAAATTAACTGAATGTTGCTTAAAAAAAGACGTTGCCTCCTCATGTAGCTTCAGTGAAGTTAACTTCTTTTTATTAATATGTATTGTATATATGTAATATGTATTATGCATTCTATACTGTAATGTATCTTTGAAATGTTACAGTGTAAAAGTAGCTTCCCCTTGGACACATTGAAACACATTTGAATTAAACTCTAGATGCCTTTAAAAATAATCTCATCAGTTACACGGTGTGCAGATTATGAACTGATTTTCTTCCTAATGTTTTTAAAGTGTGTACAGCAAGACCTTGTCTCTTGGTAGGACTCTTCTTTTAATTTTACCCACCATAGAGAAAGGCCTCAGCTTGTGTAGCATCTGTTTTGAGAGCCGCAGCAGGGAGGCATCTAAAACGCAAGGTTCACTTCATCCGAAAGCGTCGCATGGCCCTCAGAACGCGTCCTTAATATGATCACACACTGTTACCTCAGCCTCCTCTGTTTCCCCAGCAGGGATTCTGCTTTGTTTTACCACAATTTCACTTTACACCCAACGTGCCGAGCCCAGCTCGCTTTGAATTAACTCTCCGCTTTACTGCTTGCCATCAGGAAACAATGCACCCCTTCGTGTGGGCTCTTCAGGCAGCGAGACTATGCCTGAGATGCTGCTGTGGAGAACTGACAGAAGCCGGAATGCCGCGGTGCTTTCAGTGTAAATACAGCAGAGATCATAGTGTTCTGGTGTTACTGTCGAGCTTCTCCTCTTAGCTGGGTCAAGTGATGGTCAATGAGTGCGGGAAAGATCTCGCTGAGGGTTCTCATGACCTGCTGTTTGAAGAATGAGACTGATGTTATGCTAATGTACACCTTGAGATCTGATTTAGGTTTTTTTGGGGTTGGGTTAGACAAAAGCCTTTAAGTTTTTGCCCATTGTTGCAGCTTTAAATACAAGACAATTTCTTTCAAGTGGTGTTTGAGCTATTCTCAGGACATCTCCACTGTCTCGCTGTGTTAATATCCTCTGGCTCCGTAGAGCAATTCATGCTGCACAACAAATTCATTTTTCCCCTTGTTCTTCCTCTCATTATATGGTGGCAAAGCAATTAAAATGCCATTTTACCAGCTGAGTAGTAAATTGTCTCTTACCTCAAAAAACATAG
The DNA here is from genome assembly GCF_018831695.1 of Puntigrus tetrazona. NCBI lineage: Eukaryota > Metazoa > Chordata > Actinopteri > Cypriniformes > Cyprinidae > Puntigrus > Puntigrus tetrazona. The sequence continues at coordinate 12,935,606 of NC_056712.1, forward strand.
GCCCCACTAGCTCCTGAGGTTCACAGCTTAGTCTTATCTACAAAAGACGTGATTGAATTAAGATTTAGTTTTATCTACTGGAACCAGTGGGTCAAGATTTGGTTAGCATGGCTTAGCTAGTGGAGGTTATAACTACAGAATTTACCAGCAAAAAAATCACTACTTTCCATGAATAACTATTAAAAAGCAATCCATTCCCATGAAAAAAAATCAATTTGGGCTAAGTGTTTAATGAAAGGCTTAAAACTATGCATGTGCTTTTGATGCCATCAGTGTTTTTCAGAAGCGACTGATTATTTATTTTTTAAATAATCCGTTAATCGTATTAATATTTGAACCATATTGCAGAATATTGAGAATATGCATGTTATTTTGATGCCATCTGTGGTACCTGCAGCACGTTATAGACCTATTTGGCTGGGGTGTCTAAGAACCTAGTGGTATTACAATCAGGAGGATTTTGAAAAACTGCAATCCAATTAACGCTTTAATCCAGTCTGGTGACACTTCACTTTCAAAACTGTAAAGTTAACCTCCGACTGATCTACTGCTTCTTCCGACTTTGATGAAGTATTGATGCTGTAATCGTGACAACCGTCAGCTGATTTTAAAAAATGTTTTACCCTTTTTTAATCCATGTGTGTTATAAATAAGCATATCATTATTAAACATGAAAAGTGAAATGTTTGCATAGATCACAGAGAGATAAGCATATGGTAATTGTTTTGTGTAAATCTGCTGTACAGGGTAACCGTGGTTTAATGACACCCCTCTAATGTGACACACTTCACTGAGTGTCCCAATAATGAGGCCATCGCTTCTCTTCTTTAGCTAATGCTGACAGAGTTATGGACTACGCTCGCTCACTGGCAGAATATTTTGAGTTAAAAAAAAAATGTCTTACGGGTTAAATGAAAGAGATGAAGCGTCTGGAAAAGCTGAAGGCAAACAACTGTTTATTAGAGGATAAAAAAACCTTCAGAAGAAATTGTTCCGCTTCAATTTTCTATCTCCCAGTCAGGCAGTCGGAATAGATGGACAGCAGGTTATTCTGGACAAAAACCAGAGAGGAAAAAAACGAGGAGAAATGTTGAAGGCTTCAGCTTTTTTTTTTTCCTGGTGAATAAAATCACCAGCCTGAACAGCAGTAAATCTAAAACTGACACAAAGTCACAGAGCGACTCCGTTATAGATCGGATAGAATGTATTAAGCTAACTGCAATATTTCATACTAAAGGTGCTGTGCAGTTTGTGTCAAGCTAGCAGAATCATCCTGGACTAAGAAACTCCTGCATTATGAAGCTGCTTTTTAACATAAGGATAATTATATAGTTTAGTTTAGAATTAATTAATTAATTTCTAAAAATACCTTTTATTTTATTTGGACCCTGGGAGTAAAGCTTTTATTTAAATCAGGTATAGAAATCCTTCAAAATACAGTCAATTGTAACTGGCCGGAGTACTGGTTATTTGTCATATAGAGATGTCTCTGCATGAAAGATCACCATGACTTTAATCTAAAGCAATGGATTTAGCTATATTACAATCCTTGTTATAGACGAACGTGTCTCATATAAAAAAGAAAGAAATAAATGCTAGTGTCTGGTCTGTAAATTTATCCAAGTTTAAAGTACTTCATCGTCATCTTCTGAATGTAGTGTTATAACGTTATAATTTTATGTTATCGCATTGGGTTTGATCCAAGCATTTATGACAAAGTGAGGAAACTGTGATTACACAGACTGCTTTGTACAGTTTGTTATTGCAGTGAGAAAATTGTGATTTCACAAGACATTTTCTCAAGTTTTTTTTTCTTCTTTCTTCTTTTGTGTTTTTTTTTTTATGAAGTACAATTACATTTTCACAGCATTATTATTATTTTTTTGTGATAGACATTGTTCGTAGTTTTAATGGAATAGGGCTGATGAACTGGCGCATGTTGTTTCCTGTTAAATGGTGTGAACCCAAACTCACAGCAACATGCAGCGATAGATTTTAAAGCACTCCACTTGTATTCACTTTTTCCTGATGTAAAAATGAGCTCGTCCATATTTAAACTCTTTGGGAACAGCTTCTGGTGTCATCCTCATCCAGCTACAAAACAGTTAAATTAGCGTGTCTTATCGTGTTATTTTAATGTATTATCTTAATTATGAACACACTGGTTTGTAGTGCAAACAGTTTTACTGTTTACTGAACGTTGTTATTCTCTTCGTGATGCTTCGTGAGGCTTACCTCCGCGTTGAGGAAAAAAGTGGATAAACGATAACTGTTTGTGTGGAGCAGCATTAGGCCTACTGAACGGAGCCGCTCTCGAGACGCAAGCAAGCAACCTACACTCATGTATATTCTGTATTAGATCTGTATTGCATAATCGTAGCGTTTGTGAATTCACAATTAAAAGCTTGGAAAAGCTAATGTGTTTATGTGTTTCATAGATACTTGTCCCTTAAATGCGCCACTTCCAGTAATGTACAGGTTAGTCGACTCGAGGATAGATCGAATAGACCAATAGAATCGGTAAATCACTACATTTTTCTCCAATAAAAATGTAGTATAACATTTCTCCAATAAAATCTCAGGATTGTGGTTAGTTCACCCATGTCATCATTCACTCACCGTCAAGTTGTTGCACACCTGTATGAGTATCTTTTTTTTCTGTTAAACATAAAAGAAGATACTCCAAAGAAAGTTGGTAACAGCTGCCCATAGCCATTGAATTCAATACTTTTTTCCATGCTTTGGACTTGAATGAGGATCACCTTATTCTTGAGTTAATCATAAGTTATTAATCTTGTGATGCAAAGTAACTTACCAGTCGAAGCCATGGAAGATTCTGCTAACTACGCCAGTGTTAACATTTACATAGACAAAAAAAAAATAAAGATTTAGGTTTATTAGCCTCTTTTGAGTGTCAAACCAGTTTTAATTAGAGAATTGTGCTCAATCTTTGGTGAACTGTGCGTTCTGACCTTTGCTCATACTGTAGGGACAAGCTGAATAAATGTGAGCATTTGGCATTTTGTGTTTAGAATCGATTATTGCTATATACTTCAAGATCTTGCATTGTGATCTATAAAACATATTTCTCTTAGCTAAGCTTTGCGTCCTGTAAAACATTTTTGTTAATTGTGATTTACATGCACTTACAGTAATCTGTTTGTTGAAATGTCTGCCAAGAACAGCAATGTAAATGCTAATCTATGGTTTCTATTTCGATGTATAAATGCACATTTCCAGAATATGAATAATACATTAAGTGTTCAATTAAACACGAAAGAAAGGAGAAGTGGCTTTCTGTTGGGTAATTAAAAAGCTGCCTGTGACTATGAATTCACAAATAAAGTGTTTTAATTAGTGTCTTAGTGAAAAGAGGTGAGCAGTGATCATGGTGTCAGGAAGTGAATCAAACAGATGTAATATATAACACTAAAAAATAAGATGAAACAAAAAAAAAAATGTATTTTTAAAACTTGATATGCTATACCGCTATCATTCATGAGGGATTGGTATACATACAGGGATCCAGCAAGTATTGGAAAGCTTAAGCCATACTAAAAAATAGATGAATGTCATTGGATAGCTAAATATCTAACATAAAACCATTTGCAAACAAATAATGTTGCAGCTTTTCTCAGGATTTTTAAGTGACTTTTAATCAGGGTTGAATCAAAGGACTGTGGAGCCCGCATTAGGTCAGTTTATCCACCAGAAAGTGTTGTCAAATGCCAATTTTGAACAGTACGTTCTTTAATTATTTGAAACCAAACCAAGTGTTGCAAAAATGTCCAAATACTTTTTGAACTACAGGAATGAAATGGTAGGTTGGTAAGTACTTGCATATATTGATGACCTGAAATTCATTAGACTGAATGATGCATTTAAATCCTAGTCAGTCTGCGCCATCAGAGAGAAAAAAGGTTATTAGTACTGTGATTTCAATCAGTGACACTCCTTGCAGTGCAGTATCAGTCTTTGATTAGAACGTGCTGTGAAGAGATCTCTGTCACTAGTGCTTTGAAATAAAGTGGGAATTTGGATCAGATTGCATCATTTTTCGAGAGCTACAGTCAAATCTGCCCATTGTTTTAAGGATTTCCGTGGAATTTGAGCAGACTAAAATAATAGATAGAAATAATTTTTTTTTAAAAGTACATAATGAATTTGCCATTCTACAGCAACTTTTAGTTGACTTGCACACACCTAGTGATTTTATTTTATTTCTTATTTTTTATACTTTTATGCCTGGTCAGTTTGCGTTGATTAAGCTGGTGGTGCACAAAAAACAAAACCAAAAAAAAACTGCAATTCAGCTAACATTGCAAACATGAGTGCTTGTTTGTGTTAGATACAGCAAAATACAAAAACAAGATAATTTACCCTCCATCACCGCAGTGCTGGACCCTAAATTGTGTTCTTTTTAACGTTATGAAAGTGCTTTAACATTATGAAAGTCTGCACCACCGACTGGATATATGCCCAGTCATAATGCTCTTCTCCATCATTTGATGAATAACTGCTGCCATAATCACAAGAAAATAAAAACTAACATTAATTGCACCAGACAAATGGTGCAATAGGGTTTTTTTTCTGAATAAGGTGTGATCTGTATTGAGCTTAATTAGCACAGAAGGGAGGCGTGTATGTACTGAATGACAATGAATTAATTGAAATATTCACGACACAATGCTGTTTGACTAATTTAGTCCTTGGCTAAATTGGATTGCTGGTGTTTAACTATGAACATGCAGGTTTTTTGTAAAACACAGCGCATCAAGCATTGTCCTAATTCATGCTTGTTTTCCTACAGTATAAGTGATTTATTGCGATAAACACTGATTTCAGAGTTGCAGAAAATAAGACATATGAAATTCATTATTTAAAAGCTTTCTGTGCAGTTGGCAGCCTGTCTAACAATGGTAAGCCGTTAAGATGTGAGCTCCAATTTGTCCATTAAGGGAAATGGAAATGCATTCCCAGGAATGAAAGTAAAAGTGGGATCTCTCTTTTGTAAAAAAAAAAAAAAAATGCATTAAAATAATGTGCACCTTTTAATAGTGCATTATGTTGTTCAGTTTTAGCACTGCAACATTCTGATAAACAGAGTATCTACTCACAAAATCTCCAGGTAAAATGCGATTAAATATTCTCAGTAGTATTTTGCATTATTCTGCAATATTAAGACATTCAAATCAATGTGTGCAAGCAAGAGTGGAAGAAAGCAGATAAGACTGGAAGTTCTTACGCTGAGGCAGAATCTGTGAAAGGTATTCTCCATGTGCAGAGAAACATTAATCAATACAAATTACTCCAGAGGGCTCTGGTGTGATTGTTACTCAGAAAAAAATATGAAAGGGAGAAAGACAATAGGAAGGAAACGTTCTCTGCTGATTTAGTTCAGTAGGCCTCCATTCATCCTGGTGTTCAATTGACTTAATGTTCTTTTCAGAACATCACCTGCATGTTCCCTTCAAAACAGTTAATAAACATAACAAAGCACCTTCTTTTGATGTTGCTGTCCTCTAAGACAGCAGTTGTGAATGGGACACGCTGTTAAGTCAGAACTAAGAGGCCTCCCTGGAATGCCTTGCAGGAGGTTTGGGGCGGAAGGGAGCTCACTGAACCGAGATCAGTCGTAAACTGTTCCCGCGTCAGACAACGTGACAAACTGATGTATCCCCAAAGGTAGCCATTGTGCTTAGATCGGGAGATGCAGTAAACTGCTTTATCCTGAAGGCTAACTGCCGTTCCTAGATCAGAGAGCCCAGTGAGCAGGTTTTATCCCGAGAGGTTATGTCTGTTCTTAGATCGAGGAACATAATGGATGGCTTTATCTTGAAAAGTTCTACTGTGAACACAATGGACTGTTTATCCCAAAGGAGATACTCCTGTTGTGAGATTGGGCAACATAATGAACTGTTTTACTTTAAAAGGATTTTAAAGTTCTTAGATCGGTGAACAAACACAACCAACTGATTTATCTCTAGAGGTAAATGCCATCCCTGTATTCCTTTTTTTTTGCTGGCACTTACAGACCTTGAGAATAAATCCCTTTTGGTCCACTTGATACGTGGAAAACAGGGACTGTAGCCAAATCCACTAAGAGGCATGTTATCGGTCCAGATCATCTAAATTTCACAGTTCAACATCTAAAACTCTCAGCACAAACTATATAAGCATAAATTGGCTTCCTCGAATCCACAGCCACCCTGATGGGTCAAATTAAGCCAGATCCTCGCAGACATGTAGCCTGCTGCTTCTACATGCTCCCCTGGGCAACTGTGGTCCCGTGCCAGAAACCACATGATGAATTTAGGCCCAGACTATCCTCTAATGGCTGGATAGAGAGGCTAAATGTGCAGGGAAGTGGTGCAGCAAACGCTCTTGCTCTCCGTGCCAAGCTAAGAGCCTTTCCACTGTACTCCCGAAGGTCAAACTTAAACAGAGGCTGTTAAATCACCTACTTTACATAAGACACTTCTCATCCTTTCATTACCACTGGACACTTGAATATCCTGAATGGTAGAATTTACTAAATGGCTAATTATTATTATTGGACGGTGAGGATCTTTTATATTTTTGGCTAAAGGAACTGCAGGATTCGACCTGAGCTCTTTTACTGGTATAAATAAGGAGGTCTGTTATGCCTGAAAAAGCTAGATTAGCATTGTGGTGGTTCTTAGAAGCAGGGCTCTGAACCTGTTCAAGGAAAGAAACAAAAATCAGAAACCAAAACAAAACCAAAAACAACTACCAAGCAACTGACTATGTTTAGAAAATGCTGCTCTACATGAAATCACGCACATGATGGAGTTTATCGCTAATTACGAAACCGGCTTCACTGAAAAGATGTGCACCGAACATCAGCCGGTTTTTATCATTCATCCCTGAAGTTAATTAAAACATGAAGTTTGAGCGCTCAAAGATTATTTATTTTTTTAATTGTATTTATTTATTTTTTGCTTCTGTAATCAATGTGAGCCAGCTAATATTTAGAACCTAAAAGTGCTTCGCTTGAATATAGATCGATTTTTAGATGGATCATCGCAAAGAAAATTCTTTTTGTCAGTATTTCTCCTAAGACAAGTCATCTAATAAATCGGTCTGGTTGTTATCGCAGAATAAGCCCAACAGTGTGATCAGGATGTGAAGCGAGGGTCTTATATTACACTGAAGGGGCTCATTTCACTACCTATTATTTAGATAATTTAGATAACAGCCGTTATATATAGCAGACGGCTGTTATCTAAATGATATATATATATATGGAAAAGTGATTTTTTTTTTAAGTAAATTTTTTAAAGTATTCTTTCTACCTTTAACGTGCCATTTCTTTTTAAATTAATTTAGAAATTATTAGCATTCTTTCTGTACTATTTTTTATTTAGTTCAATATAATATTTAAAAAATTCTTATGTTTTAAGAACATTAAAATGCTATTTCTCTGCATTGTCTTATTGTATATTAACATGTTCTTGCTTTATACAGTATATACACAACACACTGATGCTTTATCCATAAGTTTACTCCTCTATTAATATTAGTCAAATAACAAGCTGCTTGCAATCATATAAAAATCAACACACATATTCAAGACTACAGGTAGGCTGGGTTATAAAAGTAAAATATTGTAGCACCAACGTGTATTACACGGTTAGTATTCATGTGTTTTAATTCATAATATTTAAAAAAGCATATAAATTCATTAAGCATCTTATCTTTTAGAATTTAAGAGAAATGTGAGGCTATCCTACATTTATAAGTATTTTTTTGTCATTTGAATAGTTTCCTTTCTTTCAGAATATAAGATATAAAATGTATTATTTTGAACTGCCATCGGTGGAGACAGATGCTTTTCTCACCCAGATGTTGCCATGCTAACCAGCTAAACTTTGACCTCTTGATTGAAATCATACAGATAATGCTAAACCATGCAAATCCAAATAAAATGTAACATTCAGTCACACAGGTTGATTTTTTTTGTTTACAGGTGAATTCTGTCTGGCACAGTTTTCAGCACAGACCCTCACTCAGACAATTAAGAACGATTAATGGTATAAGTAATGTCATTTTCGCAAGTCCTCAGATGAAATATTTGGGTTGGTAAACAGCCTGTTCTCTAATGTAGTGGGTTCTTGTATATATAAGCATATTTTTTGCGACACCAACAAAACAAACATGATTGATAGTCGAATAGGTCTAGTATCCATGACCATAACAAATGGTATAATTAGCATAATATATTCTGCCCCCGACATTCTGAACAAATTCTCTGTTATGTTTTATTATCCAAATGTTTTCACCTAACTTGATATGTAATATACTGTGGAAAAGGGGCATTGGCTCTTTTTTATTCTGTGCTTGGCTCTGTGTGATTTATAGGAACACAGCGATGGTGAGACGAACCAGTTTCTTAGCAGCATTTCCCATTTCCAATATATATGTATAAAATATAATACCTTCTCACCATTGTGCCATCTACTGTATTCTAAGTTATTCCCCAAAGAAAACCATGGAAGGAAAAATCCATAAACAGAAACAAATGCAAATTTGCATGAAGAAGCTACATCTGGCACCCCAAATCTCTTGGTCAGTCTAACCTGTTCCAGATAAGTAATACATTATGTTCAGTGAAGATGTCATTTCGACCAGTTGAATGTCAAATCTCCACCAGGAAGTGTTAATGGTAACCGTCACACCTTTTGTCTAGGAGAGGTTTATAAGGCAAATTTCCACTTCCAACTTTTTTATGGATTATATCAAGAAGCAGTGAATATACCCTCTAATCTCAAACCAGATGCCATTCAAAAACCCCCACCTCGGTCTTCATAGATCTGCTGTATACAATATTTCATGCTGCTAAAAAGACCAGTATACCAAAGCAAAATTCAAAATTGGCTTACTTTAGTGCTGTCAAAATGAAAGGCGATTAATTATTCTTTACCTACATAAAAAAATAAAAAATACAGTTAACACAGGAATGGAGCTTGGGTTTGCCACCACACTCACAACTGCTTGATAAGAACTGCATTAATTTAAATTATGTTATATGTTATTAAACATATAGGTTCCATATGCTATTAAAAAACAATTTTTTTCTGTCTTGTCAGCCATTGTTTTTTACCGATTTGCGAAATTATTACTGTGTGAAAGAAAATATGTGTTTGCTATTTCATTTTAAAGGTAAATATGATGTTTATTACAATGGGTTTATGTGAAAATTGTTTTGTTAGAAGCTGTTATTTTTATGTAGAATCAGTAATGGATATGCATGTGGCATTATTCCAATATAAAAGTATATTTAAAAACGTTAATGTTAGGTGGGATTAATCAGTTAATTTCAGAATAAATTGTGTGGTTGATTTATTTTAACCGATTGACAGCACTAGTTTAATTTCAAATCTTTGAGTTGGATTTTGCATTCATTAATCTGCCATTCTCTCTGTCCGTAAACCTTCAAGGCATTTTTCAATATAATTCAAACAAGGCTTTGTCAAAACATTCAATGCTTTGCTATTCTAATTAAGAGAATACAGTTCATGAATTTTAGTACATCTAACTTTGAATTTAATTTCTGCATCTTGTCTGGTACATCAGTTTAAATTCAGTAATTGAATGGAAATTTATGGGTACTTTCACACTTGGTTTGGTTGCCTGGTCCAAGCTCAATTTCGATTGATCCCCGCTTCCTCTGTCCCAGCTGGATTGTTCACACAACACGTTTTTGGGTTCCCAACCATGGTTTGCGTCATCACAGTTGCAGCTGTTTACCCCTGTTGCTTGGTAACAACTACACAGAGAAGATGGTGAAATGGATGGATGGTGTTGCTTGTCTCACTTTTTGTACTTTGAATTTAAAAAATGTGATTGTGCTTCCAAAGCTCAACAAAGAACCTCATCTGCATCTATTTGTCACTAAAGTGATACAAATGTACAAAATAACAGGCTCAGGAAAGTGAGCGTAAATACACAATTCATACATGATCAAGAGTGGTTCACGTCCGTGGTCCATGACCCTGAGTGCCCATCAAAACTGCAACAACATTCATATTATCACATTATTAGGATAAAATAATGTTTCAGCTTTCACAATATTGAAATTAAATTATGCATTCTAACGTCAAACAAACCCATGTGCGCGCCAGTGTGAAAGAAATTTTCAATTCAATTCTGAATGCTGCACAATTCTGCAGCTCTGGATTCCCAACAGGACTCTAACTTGGTTATCTAGCAACCCATGTTTGTTCAACCCAGGGGTAATTTAGTTAATAATACCTACATCTCAAGAACAAACTTATATTACTACTCATATTACATAACAAAGCATGTTCATGTTTTATTCCACTAAAATGGCCCTGAAATGTCATATTGTATAAAACATGATTTACACATATGAATAAGTCACATGTTGTGTTCTTGAGGGAAAGGGTGATGCACTGTGGGTGTTTTAGGTTTCCCATCTCTGACAGCTCGAGGGGCATAGAGAGAGACTGAATAAAACATGCTTTGTGGCATAGAGTGATTGTTTCCACTGTAATATTGATTTGATTGAGGCCGGAGATGTCATTTACTTGCGAAATTTTGAGTGAGGGCTCTGTTGCGAAATGAAAACACGACAACGAACAGCTTTGAGATGGGACGGCGGCGCGCTGATGTGATTTGATGAGACAAAGATGTGATGGAGTGAAGTATCTTGTGAATCATGAAATCCCAGCGCTTACAAGCATCTGTGTGTCTGCAGGGGCCCCGGTCCCTCTGTAATCTAACAAGGACAACAGCATGAAGAAAACAATGGTGAAGAAACACATTGTTATTAGCTCTATTCCAAAATCTAGAGAGCTGCCTTGCCGCCACTGCCTACATAGGCATCTGGCTTCTGGCTTCTGAAACATAGGCATCTGGTATCCTAACTGACATGGAACCTCATAAGTGACTCTTTTGGCAGACTCTACATTATATATATTATATGTATATATATATATATATAGCTCCTTTCCAAGGCTCGAGGTCGCTTTCCAAGGAAATAAATAAATAAAAACATTAGGGGCATTTTGGCATAACTCAAAAAAGTTGCACACTTGCAACTACAATTTTTAAATGAAGATTTTTACTGTGTATACACATGTATATGTGTATATATATGTATATATATATATATATATATATATATATATATATATATATATAGAGAGAGAGAGAGAGAGAGAGAGAGAGAGAGAAAAAGAGAGACAGAAGTTGGGCATAATGGCTGCTAAAAATTCTGCTTTTAGCTACAGAAATAAGAAGAATTTCATTTGCCAGTGTACATTTCACCTGATTCACCTCATTTCTTTTTTTCACTTAGCTTGTTTCATTGTATGCTGCAATTGCCTTTTCTGTAAAGGATCCATGTGATGATGCCACCTATGATGAAATGCCCAAAATGCTCACCACAGGCAGCTAAATAGGTTTTGAAACAGAGCAATTATGTTTCTGCCATCATATGATAAGATATCCCTCAATCTGGATTTTATTCTGGGCTGAATTGAGCAAGCATTTCGTCGCAGCGCTTATTTAAAAAAAAACAAAAAACATGGACAAAAATGAAAGCCACGGCATTAGGGATCCCACATCTGTTTCAATTACATTTTGTGACATCTTGTGTGTCATAAACAACGCAGTGCATTTATTGTTAAAGTAAGATCACACGGCCCATGCTGTGCAGGAAAGAAGGGAAAAACACTCAGGCAGAGATAATGCATCCCGGAGAGCCATTCCACTTTCAGGCAAATTCTTCACAGCGGAGCGTTCACTTAGAGAAGATAATCAAAAAAAGTTGCATTCAGAGCAGTACAAGCTGTAAATTATAAACACAAGCAAGACCTATATCTTAAACCGAGCTCTGTATTATGAACGTGCAAAATCATTCATTTTGCATGTTTCGAAGCAGGTGAGAACTGAGAGTTGTCTGCAGATTAAAACAAATTACAAATCAAATCTGGTCGACGTAGACATGTATGTGCTGCTACTGTCACAACAGCCAAACAAAAGCTTGATCAACTCACTTAAATCTTGCCAATGAATCAAATAACATTTATTATTTTATATAAAACATTTATTACTTTTTTAATTTATTACTTTTCTAATTATAAAAAACAAAAAAAAAATTTATGCAGTCTTTTTATAATAAATATTGTGTATCATAAAATAATAATATCATAATATATTTCTACTGTGTCATGGCCTTGTGGGCTACACACAACCATTTGTAGTTAAAAATTATATAAATTGGTATGGAATGTTTTTTTTCTCAACAATGTTTATTTTTTTTCAGCTGAGGAAAGAAAAACATGAACATGTTGGATGACACTAGGAGGGTAGTACATTATCAGGAGATTTTATTCTGGAAGTAAAACTAACTTTATTCATTCAAAAACAGTCTGATTCATGACAAATGAATTAGTTGTTTTAAATGAACATACAGTGTGAACATTATTGTCCTATTCACAAACAAATGACTCTTATGCGGTGGTTATTTTAATAAACTGCTCATAACAACAGCCGTGTTTCCATTCGAAACATAATAGTTATCTGATCACAAACGGTCGATGCTAATTACGGGTAAAAATGATGTCTTAAACGTTTCGTGATCACAGAATCAAACCTGTTAATCTAATGAAAGCGTTCTGAGGAAATTTCACAGCGAATAGAATGTGGCTTTGCCCATTTAATCATTCGAGCATGGCTTAAAAGCATTTTTGTGAACGTGATGCGCCTGCTTGTTAAAGATACGTATTTGCATACAAAGACAAAATATAGACAACCAGAACGTAATTTCATCTTACTGAATATTTTGGCCTTTCTATCAAATTAAAATGCGTTAAATAAAAATGTCACAAGAGGACACACCTGGTCATTATCACAGCATTGTAGAATCACTGTAATGAACCATGATTACGCTCTATGACAGCGTATGACTGTCACCATGACAACAGCTTTGAGACTGACAGCTCACGAAATTAATAGCATACGAAGTGGTATGTTTTCTCTCGTGGCTGACGCGGGCCCGTTGTGCCCAGCACATTAAATGGCTGCCAGTCATCACTAATATTCATTAGTGTATCCAAACAGTTGTAGACTTTCTGAGATGGGAGAAATTAGCTGGTCTTTTGACTCTCAATAGGTTCTGCTCCTCACTGGCAGCTGATGACGAGTTCAGTGAATCAACAATGAACGCACATTATTTGCGAGTGCCAGAGAAGCAGCATGAAGACCAAAGACTCACTCATTGTGTCAAATGACAAGTCAGTTAGTCATGAGACCAAGTATGACCGTTTGTACCCGTCCACAGCACGGGTCAGAAACAGTTCAGGTTTTAATAGTTCAGTGATGTACAGAGAGGCCATAAGCACTTAAGTCCACTCTCTGCTCCCCAAGGATCTGCCCCAGTTTGACCCGTGATGACCGCTTCCTTCCCCAGCAGTGTTTAGTTAACAAAACCGAGCCTTCTCTCACTATCTGTCTCTGACTCTTCTTCCGCTCCCAGAATGCAATCTGTCAAAGGCCCATTGTCCCAATCAGTACCAAATAGAACGTGAGTGTTTCTACCATGCATAATAATGTTCCATTTACTCTGGCTGAAACAGATGTCCCGGAGAAACGCCAGCAGATTGCAGATTGTCACGGAGAACATTGTCAAGGTAATAACCTTGTTCTCCTCTAACTGGGTACAGCTCCCTTTCCCTTTTAGTTAGAAATCACACAAGTGGAACAATGTCTCATGTTCTGGCAACACTTTGATATTTTGGCCTCTGCAGAGATTGGTTTCATTAAAAGCTTGCCTGAAAACAGGAAAATGTATGTCTTATTCAGTTTGCAAATTATAGAACAACTTTCAGAGTAATTTTTTCTGTGTGTGTGTGTGTGTGACATTTTTAGGCTGTACTCATTTCGGTGACAAGCGAAAATTTTTTGTGATATGTAAAACTGAATATTTCATATGCTCCTAAAAATTAGGGTTCCAAAAAATGTAGGCTTTTACAGGGATGTATTGTTATTCAGTGAACAGCTTTAAATATATATATATATATATATATATATATATATATATATATATATATATATATATATATATATATATTTAAAAATATCTTTTTCACTATAAAGAACCTATTGTAGAATGGAAAATTTCTTCATGGAACAATAAAGAAAATTTTCAGGTTAGATTTTCAATCTAATGTTAGCGTATTATTTGACATTCACTTTCTTTTGCTTTAAAAAATTGTGAATGGTATAACTTGTATCAAATGTCCTTCTGGGTTTGATTTAGAAGTAACTTATTGGAAAAAACAGCTGTCTTAATGGCTGTGTTGACTCTCACTTCTAATCAGCACAAAAGTTTCAGATTGGTTTTTAGCAATCACACAAAGCAGAATGTGAGGGTTTTAATGTCAGATTGATTCAATCTGTTAACTGTTAATAAAAAAACATGTTAAATATTTAACTGCTTGCGTTACACATAAATTTGAACAACTCTAGTAAATGTGTAATTAATAAAAAAGTAACATTATTTATTTATTTTTCAATTTTTCAGATCATTGTAAGGAAAGAAGAATATGTTTGCTATGGTTACCTCATCATGGGAAATTATTCAGATTAAATATTTAGTCTAATAAATGTGGTCACTTAACCAGCTTGTAAAAAAATATATATCTTTAAGACCCCCTAATGTTTTGTTTTGACTTGCAGTGGATGGGGTCACATCATAAACAAAAACAAAAACCTTTGTCCTATTCTTTTGTACAGTTTACAGTCTGGCAAGTAATTTGAGATGTAAGCATTTATGTCTGAAGCACATTAGTAGCTTGAAAGACAAAAAAAGAAGAACGGTCGTGAATGAAGAGTTCTGTGAAAGAATATTGAAGGTCATGCAAGAGGAACTTGAACTCCGTCAATATTACATCTTGCATCTTACGTATCTGCTCCGCTTACAGAAAAATATGCCGCACGTCTGTCATCTGATTGTGATAAGTGATAAGGAGGACACTGTTTTATATTAATCAAATCTTTTTGCGCTTCCATTGAATTCAGACAGACAAGTCTCAGCATCCTTTAAGTGAGTACTCCCACATGAAATTCTCATGTGTCTTTCTTTGACCTGTGTTCCATATATAACAGAGAGAGAATGACATACTCCCGGCTTTCAGGTTTGCTGTGTGGGTGTTTAACCTCCACTGAGGTAGGGAAGTTCATCTTTTCACACACTTACTGTAGGCTGGTGAAGTGCCATAATAGATTGTTGAGCTTTGTAGGTACAAAATGAGTTAATACTTGGAAAAAGGTCATGGTTATCAATTAAGAATCATTAAAGTGTAAGCGCAAGTTTTGCTCTATTACTCATTTACAACTTATTTTAGTCATATTTAAAATGGTCATACATCATTAATTTATGGAGGACAAGCAAGGATAACCTGCAATTAATTGAATCCAAAATAAAGTTTTTGTTTACGTAATATATGTCTTTGTACTGTGTATACTTATTATGTATATATATAAAGGAACACACATGTAAATATTTTGCATAATTAGTGTTATTAAACATAGCACACTTTTTTCCTAAATATAAAGGTGTATTTATATGTGCATAATAAATATGCACAGTACACACATACACGCATTATGTACACAAAAACTTTTATCACGATTCAATGTTGCCTAGCACTGTCTTTTTTTCTCCCATTACACAGCACTGCATCTTTGAAAAAAGGCCTAATATTACCTAAATTGATGGTGCTGAGTTAGGAAAAATCAATAAAACCTTCCATCACTTTGCAAGCTTTTATCACAATTCTGTCATGTCCTGTCACTGTTCGGATTTAGTAACACGCCTGCAGAACGCATCTGGGTCATGTTAACATTTTCCTCTATCACCGGCCAGGATTAGGCATTAATTTAGAATCATTCATACATTTAAATTGGCAAAGAATTGAACAAATAGTTGTAACCTTGCTCAGAAGGAAACAGGAATCATGTCTTTGTGACCGTTTTTGCTGTTGATTAAGCTATAATGCAAGACTTTTTCTCTTTTAGAAATGATTGTCAAAAGCAAAAGTTCTCTGAAGCGCACATTATATTTTGTGAGAAAATGTAACGAGCTAGAACAAGACCGACTAGACCCACTATTTTTGGAATAAACGCCCTAAAATTTGTAAGAAGCAAGCATTGAATTTCATTCAGCTAGTATGACACGGGACGGTGTTATGCATCATAAATATATGTGCAGAGTGTGCTTGAATTTAACCTCTACGTCTTTGAGGAAATGTTTTGCACCATCATCTATCTCTCCACTCGCTGCCTTTCTGCATCTTTTCTAGTGCCAGGGTTAATTAATACACTGGGAATAGCTGTAATTCTTCCCTCCTGTCTCTCTTCCCCGTGGAAGAGGCCTGGGAATATTGAACAGGCTTATATACGCAGCAGCATGCAGGTGTGATATATGTTTCTTCTCCATAAACAAGCCCAACTGTTCTCTCCTTATGTCATTAGGTTTTAAAACGTCAGTGTTTAATGTCTCCTAGTCGTTCCTCTGTCTCATCACCACCGTCATAACAGACATGAAACAGATGTTTGAGTTTCTAACTCCCAAACGATTCCGTTTCCGACGCTCTCTTCATCAATATTGAATGAGCACATCAACCTTTTACAGATCTCAGGAGGGATCCACGTGGATGAGTGATGGCTACCTTGTTTGAATATACAATATCATTATGCAACATCTAGTTCTTACCGTATGTTGATTCTCCCATCTTTTTCCATAAAGTATACTTCTCAGTTTGTCTAGAGACAAATCTATTCATCAGCTAATGAGTCTCTTTTTTTACAGAGAAACATCTAAACGTGCTTTAAACTTTTTCTTAGTTTAAATCAATAGCAAACTGTACAGAGATTTCCCTAAAATGGAAAACAAACTCAGTTCAACATTCAAGGTTTTTGCCATTTTGTAGTAGTAAATGCATTTTCCATTTGTACAGCTTTACTCGGGACCTTTTTAAACCATTTAAAATGGTCTCGCTAATAATATGATTTGTAATTTAAAACGCAAAACACCAGCATTTTCTTTAGTAGTGGACTTCTGGGTCACACTGTATTTGAAAAATATGACCGGAGCAGTGCTGAAGCCGCATTGTGAATTGCATGTGGCATAATGCACTGCACCAGCACAAAGTCATCGAATACGGTCGCCCTGGAGTGCTTAGCTCAATCTTTGTGTTTTTATGGTGCTGTGAATCAGCACGGCTGAACCAAAATAGGCAAGTAGGTCAGTGGTGTTTCTATGCTATTCATCAAAGTCCCGCTGGCTCTGTCTATGCAACCAAAAACTTAAATGAGACATCCATGCTTTTCTCTTTCCATCACACTCATCAAAAGGCTGTGTTTCCTTTTATCCAGACTTGCTGATGACATTTTTCATAATTGTTCCTGATTCACTTATGTCTTTTTTTTTGTACAAATGTGGTCATAATTTAGTTTCACAAAGATTAAAAAAAAAATAATCCCAAACTCAGAATAAACAAGCATTTTTGACCATTGTAACAATAATAGACAACATGCCAAAGATTATGTCAAATGTTATGTGCATTTCAAAACTCTGGGGGAAAAGCAACTAATGTCAGACTGAAATGATTAGGAATCTAGTTATCTAATCTAGAGGAAGATTTATGGCTTACAAAAAATTTAAGATCATCAGCATTTGAGGCATGATGTTCATAGTCATAAAATAAATAAAGAATGAATGGATTTACAATCCATAAACGTTAAAACATTTAGCTGCAAGACATTATGTGTATTAACATGATTTTACTAGGAACAAATGTTTAATATCATATCTGTTTAAAGTTATATACAACTGTAACACTACTCCATAAACACTAAAATAACCTTTGATGCACTAAACATCCTTTTAGCGCAAATAATACAAGTTTCAGCAACTGATGTAAAAGTTTTTTAATATTATTATTTATTTATTTAGATGAGTATTGTCATGAATTTGGTCAATGAACTTTTGTTTACCATAAGATGTCATTATTCACCACATGCACTACCACAGCACAAAGACACATCGCCCTGGAATTCATTTCCCGTACTCCATTGCACAGATTGGTTTCACCTGCATTCAGTTACACACTCTCCTGATAGTCTGCATCAAGTCAAACATACGCTACATAAACCTTGCACTTTCAATCACCACAGATTATTGTCCTGCATTTATTACTCTCCCAGTGATAGCTGCAATACGGAGCCATCTCGTGGTTTTTAGTTTAAGTCAGTTCATAGCCCTTGTCTTTTTTATTTGTGTTCTGACCTCTTGCCCCTGTGTCATGGTTTAACCCTTTGCCTGCTGTTTGTACCTTGTGTTTATCCCTCTTGTTTTAGCTCCCTGGATTACATTTACAGATCTAAGACCCCTTCATTCACTCCTATGACTTGCCCTGTATATATATCTGTTTATTGATATTTGACTATGGATGGTTTTAGTTAAAGAGAATCACCCACCCACTGCAATGATATAGTTCAGAAGTGCCAGGACAATTTTTAATATAATGACTGGATTCGCCTGAAAGATGTAAGTCTCTAGTCTTCTAGTCTCTGAATCTTTAGGATGCTTTGAAGGTAAGTAAAACTAAAACACAGCCTATTTTTTTACTTTTGGGTGAACTAACCCTTTAATTTTAATAGATGGCCTTTTCCAAACAGGCAGGAAGTTTAAGTTATGAAAGTTACAGTATGTTTTAATACCTCAAACTCATTTCAAAGGATCAAGAGAGGATCTTTCATACCCCCCATGAATTGATTTAAATGGACACAATTATATGCGAAGACTGTATTGTGGCAGGAAGTTTTTAGATATAAATTTTTCAGCATAATTAAACATTAAAACAGAGTGGTTTAGTGTTGTATGGTGTATGGTTTTCTTCAGTACTGTGCTGTGCTTTTTTTCCCCACCAGCATGAACGCCAATATAGATGAGAATTACCTCTATTATCCAAGGCCTATAACACCGGGCTGCTCTACCATCTGAATGAGAATGAGAAGCCATAGCTGTTCTGTCTCTTTTTTAATTAAGCCTCATTTAACTTTTCACAGGAAGAGAAATTATTTCTGCAGCTCATATTACTCACTATTAGAAGCTATTACGCCTGCCAGTGATTTCAGACTTAGACAAGATGGGGGTCATTGCAAGTCAGCACATTGTCTGGTGTAGGTTCAAGGAAAATTAAAGAAACCGGTAATTATGAAGTTTTTTAGTGGGCACAAAATGAAGGCAAACACGAAGAACGACTTGAGAATTAATAAACGATTTCTTTTATCCTCACAGAATGTCAGGATTGTCATGCAATAATTGTGGAAATACCATCAAGGCCATGGCAACCAAAATAAAATCTCAGAGAATGTGAAGTACAGATCACTTAACCTTTCCAAACAATGCTAGTAAAATGTTAAACTCGTTAATGCATCATCTGAAAAATTGGGATTCTTCTGAGAATATGCTATAAATAAACCATTATAACAGTAAAATTTCTTCCCAAATTTAAGACAATGGGGGTGGGGTCTATTTTAGTTCCCTTTTAATCAGTCACAATGCGTTACATCATTGACTAATATTATGGGGTCCCACCTCGGAACCGAGTCACCTCTGAGCTTAGAAGAAAAGGCCAATGAATATCAGTGAGTGGAATTTGCATGCCAAGTCACTCCCCCATATATATGGGTATGTAAGATGACTTTGTTGGGCTGAAATTTTTGTCTTCTGTGAAGAGGGTGGGAGACCTGCATGCATTTTCAGTCAACGACTCATGCCTTAATATAGGTGGCAGGCCCGGCCCTTGCATTGCTGTGTCCCGTTCGTGCCTTGTGCCTTTACATGGAACACACTCTGAGTTTCAGGAACTACAATCAGCCCTATGTTTGTTTTGGGGTACAGCATAGGTTGAATACTGTCTTTAAACGGAGGTTGGCTCATTGGGTGGTGGATGCCATCACTTTGGAGTACCAGTCCCAATGTGAGCCGTGTCCCCTAGGAGTGAGGACTCATTCCACTCGGAGTGTCGCCTTCTCCTGGGCTTTGGCACTTTGGGATTTTACAAATCGCACATAGAGCCTATATCCTCCTACGTTTTGGGAAATATCAGACTGGTGGGTGTCGGCTTGCAGAGCCATTTCTTAGGTGTCATTGCATCTTTTTCCCAGTTGATCCCCTTGTAAACACTGGCTCCTCCGTTGCCTCAATGTTCAGACTAGTCGGAGCAGTTAGCGCTGTACACGAACCTGACATCCATACCTCTGGCCTGTAGTGTGTTAGAATGGTTACATATTAAGCTTTAATTTGTCCTGACACGCTCGCTTGCTTGAATTTGTACCTCAATTACAAAACGTATGATGTCAGTCAATGACGTAACATCATAGTGACGGACTTAAAGAACTGCACTGAATTGTCGGGCTGCAAATGGGCTCCTCACCATGAACTAAATAAATGGTTGCACTCCACCATCTAATATACTCATATGTATGGTGGAGTGATTTGGCCTGCAAATTGATCTTGCCATTTTTCGTTGGCCTTTTCTTCTAAGCTCATAGGTGATTGGGGTCCCAGTCAATGACGTAACGTCTCTGTTTCCTTCTTCAGGGAATGAGGGTTACACAAGAAGCCGGGATGTTCTGCTGTGATGATTATTTGTTTCCTGAACGCATCTTAAAGCTGCCTTCTACAGTGATGTTTATTCCGCTACATTTATCCCAGCTCAATCAAAGAAAAAAATACACAATGTCTTCAGCAGAGCTTGCGTATCCGTCACATAGTGACAGTGAGCACATTTTTTTTTCATTACAGCACGATCAATACACTCCAATCAATCATTTTCTTGCCAGACTCTGAGGCCCGCCAATACCTTTACCAGAGCCAACTGCATAGACAGAGAGACAGAAACAGGATGAGGGAAGATTTCCTGGGTTTACAGCGAATGCTTTAATACCTTGACACATGAGCGCTCTTTGAAACTGGGTGCAAAGGAGCCAATCTCTAATCTTTGTAAGAGACTTTGTGATAGCAGAGCCACCCTTAGACCTCATGCACATTCAAGTCGTCTTCAAAAGGGACATGATAGTCTGAGGCCTAGTGGTTAGTGATACTCGTGCAGCTTGTGACATTTCTGCTCCATTATTGTATCTTCAAAAGAGCAGAAATTAAAAATGTGACAGCAGCTACATTATCAGAATGATACTTAACCATAAATTAAACAAATCGGATGCGCGCTAAGCCGTTTTATCATTAAATCTCGGGCTTGCACTAAAATCGTAGCATTTCAAATTGAGATATTAAATGGGGCCTAAAAAGACTGTTATTCATTACACTTTCTGTTCACACGTACAGACAGTTCAAGAATGTATTAGCTCAATATGTCGTATTCTCAAGACTACTTGCAATTCCCCGTGATGATTAAAACTATAATTCAGAATCAATTATCTAGTGTTTTGTTATGAAATATGCATGTCATAAGTTGCCTATAGTAATCAGATTTACAGATGGATCCTGGGGTCATATTAGGCTAAATCCCATAAATGAAATATTCTCAGAGGAGAGCGCTGAGTTTCTCTTTTTATGAGGGTGCTAGTAATCCTATAAAGTCTGGATTTGCCTTTCTTTACGAGGCTCAGTGTTGTGTTGGATCTTAGGGGCTTAAGAGCTGCCAAACAGGGACAAATTACAAATCATTGAGAAAAACCAAAGCACTGCAGCTATTGATTCAAACAAATCAAGGGTAAACAGCTTTCTGCATGATCTTTCCACTCCAGCGCATTCACGTCCCTGGATACACAGCCATTGTAGCTGCCGGGCGGCGCGCTGATCTCTTATTGCGTGCTGCGTTACCTGTATTCACAGATCCCCTGGCTTATCTCCCACAGGACAACAATGAAATATGTGTGGATTTTTTGTTTATTCTGTACAGCGGTCCACGTTGACCTATCAGACACAATATCGTGGCTGTGACCTTGTTGTGTAAAGGTTGCGCGGTCTGTCCTGAGCAGAACTTGAGCAAATAAGTGAATCTGTACACGGACAATCCAAAATAAACGTTGTGTTAGTTGTTCTGGTATAAGGATGTTTGATTCGGGACATGAAATGTGTGTCTTCAGCTTCAGGCTTGTTTGCTCGTCATTTGGAAATTGATTTTTTTGGTGCGTCCTTTGAATTCAAAAGAGCTTTTTAATTAAAAACAAATAGAATTTCAAATGTACATGGCACAGGAAATGAGTTTGAAGGGCTGAATGATGGAATGATTGATTAAGTGTTGATTATATGGTCGTTTGTTTCAGGTAATGACAAAATAAGTCAAATGACCGAAAGTGGGCAGTTGAGAGGATCCTGCTGGACTCTGGTAGAAAATACTAGAGCTATTCCAAATCAGGTTGGTTTTGAAAGCAAGAACAAAAAACATTGCAAAATGTAAAAAATATAATGCAGCTAAAAGGGGTAAAAATGCCTCCCATATCTTTTGTTCACATCAAAGGCTGTGTGTCCAATCAAGCTCTATGGTATTTTGCTACAGATTTCATCTGTCACTTAGTAGGACCTAGCCAAACTAGACAGATGTCAACATGCATGACATCCTATCTTCCTCAAAAACAAATCAAAACTACATAAGGAAAGGAAAATACAAAGCAGATTAAATGCACTTGCAGCAAAGATAAAGATGGTTTGTGTCAACCAAAATATGTTATGCATCGAATTATTGGCTTAAACCTTTTGAAAGAGACATTTTATTCATTTTTCATACTGTATTTAAATACTAAATATGTTATTATTTAAGAGTTTGGAGAAAAGAATTTTATTTAGCAAGGATGCATTAAAGTGATCAAAAGTGATATAAAAGATTTCTATTTCAAACGAATCATCATCAAACCTTTGAAAGAAAAAATTGTATCAAGGTTTCCACAAAAATATTAAGAGGAGCAGCAAATCAGCATATAATATCAAAATAAGACTTATTGCCAATCCCAAGAACAAGATCTTACCATATCTTTTTACCATCCACAAAACTTTGAATAGTAGTACATTTAAGCTAAACAAGAGTCGCCACATGATGTCCAAATTTAGTTCCTGAGGCAAAAAAAAGTTGAGAAATACAGAATTTGGGCTGATAGCATGACTTAATTAGCCTGCTGCTTAAATCAACATTTAATCAGTGTGTTCTGACAAAAGTAAATAATTGTGTAATCAACACTATTAATTAATATTAATTATATTATAGTAGATATGTTTCAGGTGCTTCGATCATTTCAGTGCATTTTCCACCCTACCTGCTTCTGTGATGTGATTAGTCACATGGCATTTATTGCCAAAGTGATTGGACCAGCCAAGGAACTGCCATTAAGATGAATGCGAACGCTAACAGCTGGCTTTCTCCAGGTATCGCAGACCTCTTTGCCTCCTGTGCCTTTTCTGTTATTCTGTTAACACCCTTTCCTAAAGTGATTCTGAGGCATTTAATCACAAATCAGTAGTTTTTCACTCTTTTGTCAGAGGATGCTTTTAGTAAAGATGTGCCTGATTTTGTCAGAGAAAGAGGCTTCAGTGGACTTTTCTGAACTATCAAATTGCACATTCTTTGCCCGCATAATAAGATAAAAGACATAAAGGTCACAGAGCTCACCTTTCCAGAGAGATGTCAGCCTTACAGCAATACAGAGAGAAAGCTGTGCTCTGTGCTACAATGAGAAGCACAAATTTTCCTGTCACCTTTACCAGCTAACCATTTACCTTTATTGAGCCTGATATCTAATTGTTTGCATTTTAAGCAATTACACCTCTTTCTCATGGAAACACCACCTTGATGCAATGCCACATCTATTAAATAAATCAGGCCACGTTGAGCGTTAACTAGGTGTCTCGCTCTCTTTCTCTTTGTCTGTTTCGGCCATCAGAGCAGAAAGAAATGTTTGAATGCACACTGGTTCCAGAGGTATCAATTAGTCATATGTTAGGGGAGCCTTCAAAGGGGACATTGAAATTCAAATTAATTTCAGCTCTTTCATTAAATGAATTATGCTTTGAGAAAGTCATGAAGGCTGTTGGATCTGTGCTCTCTTTTTAAAAGCTGTGTTTGGGTTTCAAAATATTTTTTTGAGAACACAAAATCACTCTGTAAATGCAGATGTCCAATTCTCTGAAGAATCTTTATTTTTCTTATCTTTTTTTTTTTTAAGTTAAACTGTCCACACATGAGCCCTGTTTGGCTGGGACTGGTTTTCCCTGAAGAGGATGTGTAAAAATGTTTCACAGGCGTACTTTTTGATTTTTAATCCCGTCTGAATCAAACACGTCTGTGTTTTTTTTTTTTTTTTTCCTGTACAACCTTGGTAAAAGTGAGGGAGCAAATTACCTAGTGGGTTTCAGCTAACTCTGAAGTCCTCTGAGAAATTTAATCCCATCCGGATAGGAATGTTTGTTATTGCAGCATATTATTTTTCACAACATTTCTCCTCATTTATTTTGACCTTCGCTGGATAACCTGACTAAAACTGCATTTTGTGGTGCGCTGCATGGTGAATGGATTTAGGTCATTTTTTTAAATAACAAAAGAGAGTGAAATGACATCCAAGGATTTAAATAGTACTGTACTAGAAAACTATTTAAAAAGATAATGAAATCAGTAATGAGAGTGTAATTACACAAATTGCTCATAATAGCAGCATCATGTATGATCCTCATTTTAATTAACTCCTTTAATTTTACACATAATAATTATCTCACATACATATATCTTGTTTGTTTCAGTGGGTTTTATGATGCACACATCCAGTCCACATGACATCCTAACAACAGGCACATGCACATTAGCAGAACCTATAGACATCCCAATCCAAATCTCGTACAAATCACTGAATTCCACACCTTCTTCATTACAACACGAATGAAAACATGGCTGTTAGGGATAAACCTATAGATTTTAGAATGACATGCAGTGTATAAAAGTTTATTTTATTTTTTTCCGCAGAAATGTTTCATCAACTGAACACTGTATTTTGTTACTTCTGTTACTCACAGCTTCTTTTTCAAATTAAATATGGCACTTCCCTGACTGTATATTGTAACTCATTTTACTAATTATAACAATAACATCTCAAAAATCAGAATTCTGACTTGCCATACATGTTGTTATGAGTAAAAGTTTAAAATGCTGGAAAAAAATTTAATTAAAAAAATTAAAGGAAGGTTATAAAGCTGTTTACTGCTGTTTTGTGATGAACAAATTTGAATATGTTGTGGCATTATTTGTTACCCAGCATGCTTTGCAGCTGACTTCAAATCAGAGTGAGTTTTAATTAATAATCCACTAATGCTATAAGTATTATGGAAGAATTCTTAGTTGGCAGAAGAGTTAAATTTTTCTGTAATATTGTATGTTTTATAAGTGTTAAGGAGATTTATAACTAAAATATATTCATCAGTATTATATCTAATTGCATTCTGTTGTTTGTTAGTGTAATTATGTAGCATGAATTAGGTGGTGTTAAACATTGCAATACGCCTTCATTCTGATAAATTTAGCTATCACAACTAATCTCAACTCAACAACACATCTCTGAGACTTCCCAGTGGAGACGTAGAGAGCGTATAGGGATGAATTCATAGTTATGAAATCACTGAACATGTAGTGTTTCATAAATACAAGCCAAATAATGAATGCAAGTATTTTTGGTCTTCTCTTTTTTGCAAGCTGCATAACAGCCAATTTAGTTCTCCAGACAGCAAAAAGTGATGCAAACACTCATTATGTAACTAAAACTCACTGTTATTCATTTTTATGGAAAGGGCATGCCACAGCCCACTATCAACAATGCCTTGCAAAGTCTTGCAGAACAATGGAGACTATGATTATCTGTCACCTTGGATCACAAAATTGTATCTTTATTTGTGCCATCATATGACAGACTTGATTGTTGTATACTCTCTGAGGAACATTTTTACCGAGCAGATGCTTTTAAAAAGAAATAACATCGAATAAAGGGTTTTTCACCTTGTTTTCCTATATATTCCACTCTACATCTTGCATAACTTTTTCAAAAACAGCTCAGTCTCAAACGTACACCACTGGTTGAGCTAGTGTTATGTCAAGCCTAGTTAGGCTCAAACAATCCAACTGCAATTCTATAGCAGTGCTGTTACTATATTCCTTAGCTTTCTCAAATAAAAATGAAATATCACTTGCCATTCTAAAAAATGAAGTCATATATAAATAAGGCATAAATAGCACACATTAATCTAAGCAAGAGGAAACTAGTAGGAGGGCTAATTACTGCATAAACAAACACCACAAATGATTATTAAATGATTGTAGTGTGTTGATGTTGCTGCTTCTGCATAATATTCTGCTTACAAGCAAAAATAGCTGTTCAGATGTGCATAAAAAGAATACTGCTGTAAAGCAACACTAAACAACTACAGTTCTGTTCTGTACCTTTAAGCACTGAAATCTGGCAGTCTAATCAGAATTAGCGTTCGAGTCTGTCAACAAATCACAGAACTGAAATGGCAAGAATTTAATAATATTCAAATTTGATTATTTTCCGTCATCATTTTTCTGATCCACAGGATATTAAATGAAACACTTAGCAAGCACTGCCATGCACTGATAATATTTTGTTCCTTCTCATTACAGTCTGCTTTGTGTAATCTATTAAGAGCGCACCACACACAGGCAGATCATTTACAACAGTGTTTTGTTTAAAACGAAGCATGTCGTTGATGAATCTATACAATTTCATCTGATGCGATATCTGTTTTTTTTTTATTGCCATCTTGGTGACAATTAACATCAGTACAGCATGCTACCTCATCAAGCGCCAATTCATTGAAATGCACGTAATTGATGTCCTAAATGTAATGGGTGCATGCAAATGAGAGAGGAGGGTCTTTATTGCAGAAACTGCGCGTTACGAGATGATTCTCGTAGCGGTTTTGTTCTGTTCCCAGGCAGCCCTCAGGTTCAGCTGAGCTGTTTGATAATGGCTGATGACTCTGCTGATGAATTTGTTGGGGAGGTGGGGGGAACCGAGGGGCTGCATTGCTCATGCTTCCCGATCTTGGCAATGCATCCGTGGTTGGCTAGACTTCATAACAACCCCTACGTAGAATCCAGCCGGGAGTATTCTGTCAGCCCTGCCAGTGCCTGATTCTGAGCCTGATATGCTACAATTCAGCACAATACAATCACAGTCCTTCCGAGCCAACACTGGTAATCCAAATCATGGCAAATATGTCAGTAAATCGAACATGTGAGTAAAGATGAGGAAAAGGACTATTTTAATACTCCGTCTGTCAGAAGGCTTGACATGGTTTTTTCATTAGCTCCCGGTGTGTCATAGCAGATAATAATGAAGATAGATGACTGGGTGAAGAGCACTTCACTTGTTTGGAGCATTTAGGGCACCTATTCTACTACCTGTGACGCCCCTTCATAATAGCGAGTGATTGTAGCTAGACTAAGAAAATTATTCCATGCACGTCATTCAGATCTCAATCATCCTCGCTATTGTATTTCTTGCATACGGCATCATTTTTCTCTTTCCTCTCTTACTGTCTGATTGGAAAATAAAATATGTGACTCTGGACCACAAAACATTAAGTAGCATGGGTATTTGTTGCAATGACCAAAAATACATTGTATGGGTAAAAAAATCATTAGTATATATTAAGCAAAGATCATGTTACATGAAGATATTTTCTACAAAAATGTGTTTCATTTATTGTCATAATAATCGTATTTTCTCTCATTTTGTTATTGCTGATTAAAGGGGGAAAAAACACTTTGAGAAGCATTTTTTAGAAAATTTTGTTACTTAAAAATTAATGCTGGCTGTGTTATATTAGCACTTGATTCATTAAGGAAGTAAATCAAGTAATGTCATCGATATACCCCAAAAAATCTGTGCTGACTGAGTTTATTGAATTATATGTGTAAAAAATAAATCTAATCTAATATAGAACAAAATGTTTATTATATATATAAGTCTATAATCATAAGTACGTTTGCCCTAAAATGCTGAAAAAATAACTCGAAATGCTTTGACAAAGCTGATTAAACTGTATTTTGGGTAGTTTGTGAATAAGATGCACTAAAATACCATGTGTAAAATTGCCTCAACTGTTTAGTGAATTCGTCCCCTGCTTCTCCCTCTCCAGCTCACAATTTGCTCATCTGTGTGGACTAGCAGTAAATAAGGACTCAGCTCAAGGCTAAAGGCCTCTCTTAGTTTCTGTGTTCCATCGCTGGTATTTTTGTCCTTGAAATTTAGCATGGAATGGATGTTTTTGAATGCCGTCTTTGCCAGCGCCATTACCGAGCCTTGAGCAAATAAGCTTGCCGCCCCCATGCTGGAGGATGGGACAGTCACTGACCTACTTCCACACTCTCAGCCAGCAGAGAGGTGGAGAAGAGGCCAGCTGACAGAAGAAGAAGGTGGACATCCCAGGATAAGGGATGTCACATGTTGTCAGGGTGTGGTTTGCGAGAGAAGGAGCGCTAGACGGGAATATAACTAAATCAATCTTTTAATCTTCCAAACACAACATAAACGTTATCCTTGCAAATATGCAGGCAGACAAGCAGGCAGGCAGAACTTAAACCAAGCATAAAAGACGAAGATCGGACCAACTGAACTGAAACACACAGGGAATAAATACACAAAATAATTGAATATATTAACAAGACACAGGTGAACACACTAAGATAATTAACAGAAATTAGGTCACACTGAACACATGGAGCAAGACAAAAACGACAAAAGGAGTCCACTTGTGTGGCACGTGCTATATACCCTTTTTTATTTGTGGTTACAAAACAGCTTTTTAATGTAATAGAAACTTTACAAATACTGCATTTTGCTTCAGCAATATAAAACAGCAATCACTTTCTTAAAATTATTGGATTATGGATAGAACCCATAACATACCAAAATAGATCCAATAGATCCGTTATATATATGCTGTTTCTAGAAAATGTGAGTTCATTTTGTGGGCAAAAAGGTGAGCTGAAACAGACTTTCTTGAAACTAGATGGCCTTGGAGAAAAATGAGACAGAAGAATAAGACAGACTGTTGACGTCAGGCGAAAAGTAAAGTGGTTTCAGAGATGGAACATGTTATTACATTTTGATGAAAGATTATGAAAGCAAACATGTTTTATTGGGAATAAGATTTCATGTGCAGATGAATTGCCCCAGTAAAACCAGGAACGTGCATTAAGAAAATAATAGAGCCTATTTTTATGTTTTCTTGATTTCTGTTCTTAAAACTTTGAACCTCTAAGGACAAAATGTCTTTTATAGTTAATATAATATCACAAATTGAAATTTAGGAATTTTAGATGGAGATGGCTTGTATCATGCTTCTTACTCACTTATATGGTGAAATAGGTGAAAATAGTATAACCTCGTCTTTTTTTGTCAGGTCTTCAATAGACTTGAAAGGAATAAGTGCAGTCAGTGGGTCATTATGATATAAAAGGTGACCAAAACTCTGACTCAAAGCATGAGAGGGTTTATTTTGGGATAATGGGGCTGATATTATCCCACAAACAATACTACGCAGCTACCCTGACATGACATATTGATTTAAGTATATTTGAGAAGAGAGTGTTACAAGAGAGTATACATACATCATAGTGCAGGAAATTGGTTGCCTGGACAACAGTTATTTACACAAAAATATTTAATAAAATACTAGAATTGACCAATCAGAATCAAGTATCCCAGAAAGTTGTGTAAAAGGTTATATCCTGAGAATATGGAGAATATGTTCAGATTTTTCACTCTTTGAAATGTTAAATCACTTGCTTTGGAAAGGAGTACAAAGTTAAAAAACGCTCAAGACACACTTGAGAGAACAGTGATGCTTTTAATCTTGCGTTATGATCTAGACGTTTTTTTTTTTTTTTTTCTGAGCGAAAAGTGAAACATCCTACAATTTCTGTGATTACTAAAATCCAGCTTGTGTGATAATGTTATGTTTGAAAACACGTTGAAGGAACCATTTAGGTGCCTCTTCACGGTCCATTGACATTCATGTTTTAATGTCACTAACAACCAATTTCGAGCAATTACTAATTCCACTTTCAAAAGAGATCTCCCTAACTAATGAAACGGACAACAATAAAAAAAATTTGTTCACATTAATACATGGCTTGTTCGGCTGCTACGCTTCAAAGCGCATATTACTTTACGGTTGCTCAAAACTGTGTTTCTCCATCACGGAGCCCTAATGAATCGTAATTACTCTTATCAAACTCCATTAAAATCTCAGCGAAAAAAAATACAAAGAAGGTTTAGATTAAAAGAAGCTGGAGCACATTGATTTTATACTTGGTATTGAACACGTTCACTCATTATTGCTGTCTCAGACTTGCGGTCAGTCAAGTTGGACAGCCGTGGAGACCAGCGCCGTCCACAGAGACACTGCATACGGATCAAAAAGAAAAGAAATCAGCATTCATATAAAAATTCCTCTGAATAGCATGTCAGCAAACATGTTTTTATTTTTCATTACTCAACATTTGTTTTTTGTTTTTTTCTTCAAACTAGAAGGCAGAAGTCTTCCTGTTTATTTGAAGAAAAGCAGAACTCCATAGCAGTGTGGTAATTTATGCTACAGATGTTTGCGGCAGAGCACAGCCTAGTCTGGGGAGCCATGATTAATTTATTTGTGTTTGGATAAGAGCATGTTTGCTAGGCGTATTAATATTGCTCTTTTACAAAATCAGATCATATCTTGGTAAATTCAATATTGCCTTCTTAAATGAGTCAACGTTTTACCCTACAACTTATAAAGGACAGCTGGCTTTCATTAGCAAAATAGCCACAGGTGTTTGCATAATGAAAATGATGATGTTTCATATTCGATATGTGATGCTATGTATGGCGGAGATGGTTCTGAGCCGCATCTCTCGCTGTAAGTCACGTGTGGAGTCTTGCGCCACTGAGTTACTGCAGGTAAAAGGATGTTATTTTCACGACATTTAAGATTTGTGTCCTTTTCACCTTATACTTAATCATTCTCAAACTATAAGACCCCAATAAATTGTACACTAGCTCTAAAAAATGAAAGTGTCTAATATAGGAATTCTGTATTGAATGAACAGTCAGTTTTATTGCAGTTGAATGTTGATAGTTAATAAAACATCTCGCCCTTGACTCCCAATAGCAGCTGAATCACTACATATATCCCATCAATTCTTCAAGCACTTACACAGGCTTCTGATAATGTCAGTATAGATTATTTTGGTAACACTTTATTTTGATAATGCACTGTAGACATAAGTAACGTATAACTTATATGGGTAACACTTTACGTTATGGTTCCCGTTCATAAATGAATAATAACTCATTTACAAATGCATTACAAATCATTGATAAGCCGTTATAAATGCATGTATAGATTTTAATGCAATACTTGCAAACGAAATGACCTTCTTGATTTTTATTTTGGGGGAAAAATCATAAAGGCACATCCATGACTATTAAAGATGAAAATTATAATTCCAATACAACCTGTGAACCTTAAAGCAATAAACCATTTATTAATGTTAATGTGTTAATGTTAATAACCTGTAAAAATTAACCTTAATGTAAAGTACACAACGGTGAACCATTTATTAATGACATATAAACGTCATTAACTTTTGAAAGGGAATTTCTATGTATAGTGAAAGGGAACCTTATTGTAAACTTAAGCATGTGACTCATTTATTAATGAGTTATTAAAGTCAGTAACCTGTAAAATGGTTCTTTGGTGTAACGTGAACACCTGTGAACCATTTATTAAAAAGCTGTAAACATTCATAACATGTGAAAGCGAACATTAAAGTACAGCAATTACATGTGAACTATTTATTAATCACTTCAAAACGTTGAAACGTGAAAGTCAACCTCAAAAGTGAACACCTGTGAACCATTTATGAGCTTTAAACGTTATTAACCAGTGAAAACGAAATTTCATGTAAACACCTGTGAGCTATGAGTCATTAATAAATATTAAATATTAGTAACCAGTCAAAGTGAACTTTAACTCACATTAAACAATTCAGAAACTATTTCCTCAAATTATAACTAACATACATAAACATGCATATTTTTATTTTATGTAATTTAGTAGTATTGAGAAAATAAGTAAGGGATCTGGTTTTAAGTGAAATAAGTTTTAATAAACATATTTGTTAAGCAATTATAGCATGTGAGTTAAAAATGGCTCACTATTTGGCAGGTACTGCATTAAAATCACCCTTTTATACATGCATTTATAAGGACATAACAGATTTATAATGCATTTGTAAATTAGTTATAAGTCATTTATGAACACCTTTATAAATCCTTTATAAAGGGAACCTTAATGTAAAGTGTTACTCTTATATGCAACTATATGACAGGTACCAGTCAGAGTAGACTTTACTTTATTTCGATGGTCCTTAACAGATATTATTCTGAATAACTTCTTCTCAACTATTCTTTTTACCCTAAACCTAACAGTCTACAAATACTCTAATGAGAGTGGTGCTACATGTGGGTGCAAAATTAATTAAATCTAAATCAAATGTAACTCAAGAAAGCATTAACTAAAAATAAGTACTTGTGTAGAAAGATATGAATCTCTTTTTTTATTACTCTTGCTTTTCCAAATGAACCTTTTCAAATGAATAAATAACAGAACACGTACAGCATTTATTCTCATCATTAAGTAAGTTTATGTTCCCCATAAAATGTAACGTGCTTCACTAATCTTGATGGAAAGGTAAAACGGTTAATATGTCATCAAAAACTAAAATATATAATTGTGTTTTGAATGATAAAAAAACTATATGAAGCCATTGAGATGACACAATGTTTATCTAGCTAGAACAGGAAAGATACAGGAAAACACAATGTTTACTACCTTGAAATTGATATCACCTGACAACTAAAATTAGAGGGTAATTAAAGTGAATTAGCTGCTGAATTATTTGTGCACAGTTAAAAATTATTGGTCTCTTAAAAGTAACTTAATTGCATAGTAAGTTTGTGTAAAATTAAGTACTATGATTAAATAAAGACAAGTGTCCCTCAGACTAAACCTTAATATTGAATTAACAGTATTTCTAAAAACAAAGTTTTTAGTTAACAATTAAAAAAGAAAATAGAAATAAATGAAATAGGGAACATATTTTACAAAGGCCCTATATAGGTCTATGCAGAGATTAGCAAATAATAAACTGCATAAAATCATCTTAGGATTGCAAAAGAAATAGTGTTTTTATACATACAGTATGTTGAGGTCCAAAGCTGTTTGTGCATTCAAACTCCATGATATTTTGTCACAAATTCATCACAATTATTTTATCCTAATAAACTCACAAAAACAGAAAAAGAAAAACATGAACTCACAAAAGCATACATTACATTTAAACTACAAAACATATGCCCAAGACAACATGAGGATAACATGCAACATGGAAATTTCACAACCCAAAAACAAACTTTAAAATCAGTATGATCAACTGTTTACCTTTTACAAAGAAAAAAATTGTTAATAAAATCTTAATACATTTTAATTAAAATTATTATTGCTGTGTTTCTTTAGTAACAAATTTGGGGAGATGACAAATATTCAAAAACTTTCTGATAATACGATACAAAAAGTAACCGCACAATTACTAGAAATGTGGGCCTTGGATATTATACAATTTGCATACACATAAAATTGCTTGGAAAGACGCTTTTTTTTTTTTTTTTTTTTTTACATTTCCAACTCTGATTTTGGACCAGTTCTGTAGAATGGCCCATATAGGAAAGGGCAAAGGCATGCTGGACCACCAACTGATGTAAAGTTGTAGTCATTTTTATATTCTGATGAAATACCAGCTCAGAAACATACCTACTGGTTTCTACAATTTTCAGATCTGGAGCGAATGTGATTTTATTCTCTTCCACTATTTTTCACACTTTCAGAAAACACTGTGAGCTAGCTGTCAAATGAAGGGAAATGAAAATGGGTTCATGTAAAATTTAGAGCGTGTTGTCAAAGTGGCATGACTCTTACTTGCAGAAACCAGCTGCGGTTTGGCTAACTTTGGTAATTTATCTCACTGATGGAGCCCTGTCAGTCTATTTTCTTGTCTGTCCATCCGTCTAGGCTTTGTCCCCCCTCTCCTGTGGGCTGTTTGTCTGGCATTTCTTCCCTCATCTCCTTTTGTCTTTGCAATCCCCAGTAAACATAAGGGAAAATGAAGTTCATCGTTTGATCAATATGTCCTCTGCCATCCCGTATTCATCAGTGTGCACATAAAAAAAGAGCGGTGTGGATTCTTATACAGTTTTGAGTGTGCTTAATGAGAAAATGCCCTGATTTCATTTGCATGTCTAGTTTCTTGATTAGAAGTCTTGGATTAATGCCGAATCTGTAGTTATTAAGGGCTTTGGCGTGATCTTGCTCACCAAAGCTTTTAAGCAGCATTTCGCGTGTTTGGCTGCAGAGAGCCTTTTGGGTGCGATAGTTTTAAAGAAAATCAGGTTGACATGTTGGTTGACTCCAATTAAACCTTATGTAACACTGCTAGAACAAACTATTCCAGACCATGAGTCAGTAGAACACCGAATAATGCTCAGAGCTGGATTTATGAAACTGGAATTATAGAGCAGATAACGCTAAAACTGTATTAAAAGGAAACTTTTAGATGACTTATAGTTGAACTTTTCCTAATGTGTGAAATATACTGTAAGCAAACTTTTACAAAAAATCAAACAAATGAGGTAACTGGATTTAATTTTGGTTGGTACTATTTTGTAGAATTACAGATTTTTCTTGAATCTCAGCATCACCATGGTTCTCTCAGCAAAATACCAATAGCATTTTTTATTGCCTTTCGGATTATTGAAGAATAAGCTTTGTGACCAAAATAAGTTTATGAAGCTTAACATATTCTTACTTTTTATATTCAACTTTTGGAAAATATTGGCCATTGCACCGTATCAGCTTTTTTCGTTTACCAAGATCAGATTTGCTGTTGGCTATTGAAAGTGGCCGTCTGAGAATTAATAAAAAAGAAAGGAAGAGACGGTAATAAGGGTTAATGTATGAAGAATCAAGCTGTCTGGTCCTTTTATCCCCAGCTCACCTCTGAGACAGAAAGCAAGTTCACTTTTAATGATGCCTTTTCAATTCACCAGATGAAATTCATACACCTCACGTATCCGATGCTGTGTGTCTCTAAAATATGGCCATTTCTGAGGCCAAGCTGCTAATAAATTCCCTGGACAGAAATGTAGAGGTTACCGTCTTAGATGTCAGCTAGTAGGTAGTTAAACAGGTATAGTCTGTGCTAATCCGTATAGATATAACACACAGCGCATATCCACAAAATCCCACAGAGGATCTTGAAGTACACTGCTCAAGGGGAAAGTGATAGAGACGGGATGAGCTTTCATTATCGCTGTAGTTCCTGGTCATCCTTCCTTGGGATTAAACTTGTGACTTTGCTGTTAGCAGCCCAGACTATTACCTGTAGGCAGACATATACTAATACTTGCCAACTTCAAATTGCTTTCACTAAAACATATTGGCATACTGGCATATTGTCTGAAGTGGACTAACAAAAAAAATAAATTGCTACCATCGAAAATGCACACAAATTTAACAATTGCCTTATGCCTTATATCCTCTTACTGCTGCAACAAAACAGAGGAAATTCAATTCCAAGTTTGAGTTTGTATACTCAAACCCCACAACTCCTTCTCCAGTAAATATCACTATAAAGACAAACTAATGTTTGTGCAGTTAAACATACCAGTGTTTGGCTGTTTGCTAACTTTAGAGTGCGAAAAGAAAGTAGGCACTTGCTGAAAAATCGAGTGCAGAAAGGGATGACAGCTGCAGGTACATGACGTGCTACACATAAAACCCTGAAACCCTGCGAGTTAACAATATCCCCAGGAAGCCCTATGGCCATGAATGTAAAGAAAAGCGACGGGTCCATTGAAGACAAATTCTCCTAAAGGCAGACAGAAGCAGGGGCTGTCATCATTAGGATAGATTGCACCAATTCATTATTAATGATTCATAAAATGAGCTCCAGTAGACCTATTTTAAATGCATTTTCTATTATGGCGCATGACACCCACATCTGCTGATTACACTGTAAGATGTGGGAACTGAGCACTGATTCCTGAGACTTAAGACGAAAGAGACAAAACACTCCTACAATTTCACCTGCCATTAGAAACTATTGAAGCCATCAACATTACAAAAAAAAATTTAATTCTCATTTTTCGAAATTAGATGATGTCTAGAATGTACCAAATGTGCCATTTCTTTTGATTTTCTCATTTTTATAATCACAATTACTACATTACCACCATGAAACGTTAAATTGTAGTAATTGTTTCAGCGACAAGATCACAATTATCTCCATCACACACTGTAAAGAGTGTACATAATTTTTCTTCATTTTACACGAGTTTTATTAATTGCAGCCAAAAACAGGCAAATCAGTTTGAAACCATCTGGCTGTCTTTATTCATTAAATTCAATAAATGTGAGATTACAGATTTGTCGTTTCTCATGTTTGGTACATTATTTCAATATCTGTGAGTGTTAACTGAAATCAAGTGACAGCATGAAGACAGACGCACCCAAACATTTGTGAAAACCTCTTAATGCTGACATTTATTTATTTAAATTTGTCTCCGTACTCAAGAATCTGTGACAGAATAAAGCACACACACTTGACAGACAGCAAAATCATTTATATCCCGGAGATATTTACCGTTTGTTACTGTAAGACTCGTAAGAAGGTGTTCGGCGGATAGTCTGCAAAAGACACTGGCAACACGAAAAAAATATATAAAAAAATGACTAACTGTAGTCATTCAAGAGGTGTATAATTCTTGTTATTTGTGAGATGGCAGTAGAGAATCGCATAGCGGGATAATATTCATATGAACATGAATACGATAAGAGCGTGTGATTTACTGCTTCTGAGAAAACCATCTGACTGATGAGTCAGTCGGCCATTTTGGAAAAAAATCAGACCTGTATATCAACAGCATAACCCTGTCCTCATTTCGTGTCCCCATTCAGCGCATCAGTAAATCTATGTGACATAATCAGAGGATGAGATAAAATACGCACATTTGCTTCCAAGCTCTTCGCTACGCATATTTTCCATTTTCACTCATTCGCTGGGTGTTAAATACCAAGAAACACAGAAAGAGGGATGACGCTACTAATCGTGGATCAAACACTGTTATTAAGCCAGCGTAAAAATTGACATTATACTTATTGTCTGCTGCATCCATATCAGATATGCATACACCTGCGTACACACGAACACACACAGATTCAGTGTTTCGTGATTCAGAGACTCAGCCTAGATTAAATGCTCCAAGATGGAAGATGAATCATCTCTTAAGCAGTCGAGGATTAATTTGTTTCTGGAAATCTGCATTAACTAACGACTTCTTTTCATTTTACAGAGTGAGTTAGAGGAGTGCTTACTTGAATAAACTGTTTGTTTTTCTTCTAGTGACATCTACAGTTGAAGTGCCCCTATTATGCCATTTCCAATATTGCCTTTCATGCAGTGTGTAATGTAGCTGTATGTGATTGTAAACGATCTGCAACGTTGTAAATCCGAAAGTGCACGATAAATAAAGTTACTCCCAAAATAAAGAATTGACTCTTTACAGCCTAAACGAGTCATTTGTAATTTGAATACCATTCCTATGATGACTACACGTCACGGGGAAACACATTTGCATAATTCCCACCTATGTTCTACATTGCCATTTCAGTTAATTGCGAGACATTTCTATTTTTAATGTAGCTTGCCTTTAAGTACTAAACAAATCTGAAAACCTGAAATTATCATGAGCTATACTGACATTTCTTTTAAAGAAAGTAATAAAAAATGGCAAAATTACAAAACACACAGCAAAATTACTAAACGTTGCCAGACGATTAACCGTGATTAATCACATTCAAAATAAGTTTTTGTTTACGTAATTTATGTATATGTACTGTATATTTATTATGTTTTTTATAATACACACACATATATTCTGAATATACAATATATATTCTGAAAAATGTTTACATGCTTACACATCTATATTTTCAGATTCTTATATTGTTTATATATATATATATATATATATATATATATATATATATATATATATATATATATATATATATAGTTTTATTTTATTACAGCTTTTTAATAAAAATTACAAAAGCATGTGTTATAAAAAACAACAGACAGCCACATTTGCATCCGTGGCAGTATTTTTCCATTTATATTGTTGTTATTCACGAATCATGAGTTGTTATTAACGAATCAAACCAACCAGCTGAGGTTAATCACAACATAACAAATCTGAAAGTGCCAGTACAGCTGTAAACCCTGT
Organism: Puntigrus tetrazona; assembly: GCF_018831695.1. Classification (NCBI taxonomy): domain Eukaryota; kingdom Metazoa; phylum Chordata; class Actinopteri; order Cypriniformes; family Cyprinidae; genus Puntigrus; species Puntigrus tetrazona. The sequence goes on from NC_056712.1 coordinate 12,974,072, forward strand.
CTGCAGTGCTAAATACGGTTCACACAGTGAAGGTATGCAAGAGATTGACAACTGAATTCAATACCTGAAGTGACTCCTTTGAAAGTTTCAGGACTCACACCTGAATTCTGCGAGCCAGTTTGCTTGATTTGCTCCATATGAACGAAACTGCAGTCGACAAGTTGTCTGTCACGTCAATGACATACGTATGACACAAGAGCACGTTTCATGCTGTATTTTTTGCTGTCAATCACTAATGTTAGGACTGTCAGCCTCTCTCAGCAATGCCAGGTATTGTGTGTTCAGCGAGCGAGACAAAGCTTCTGTTAAGCGTTTCGGTGAAAGAGAAAGGAGGGGAAACAGGATGGAAATCAAAAACATTGTAAATGTGTGTGCGGTTTCGTCTGGATGATGAAATCTTAAAGCATTTTCTCACCTGCAATGCTTTGCGGAAAGATTTCTGTGAGGTGTTAGAACATTTGGAAGATTTGTAAAGCATGTGAATCCACTCTTATGATGTATATCAAATGTTTGTACACAAACAAGATGCTTAAAATAGACCCGATGCTTGTGGAATGCAGTGGCCAAGAGCCCAGTCAATGCCCTGTTCCATTATAAACAAACGCAGAGTACAATCTATCATCTCTAGCCCATAAAGCAGCACAGTGGCCTCACTAAAGCATGATGTCGCTGCCTGGCATGACTGGCATAAAGAATGAACTCATGAAAGGAGCCAAAAAAAAAAAAGAAAAGAAACAACTACAATGACTACAATGATTTCTGGTGTGACTCACATTGCAAGGCAGTGGAAAGCTCTCAAATCCCCACTCGGATCGATCTTCTCCATCACAAATGCAAAGGTCAAAATTATGGTGTCACTGTCATTGAGATTTTAGTTTTTGAGGCTGAATGCAGTGGCATATAATACAAAAGCTGTTTTATGAGGAGAAACAAGACAAAAATTCTGTAATTTTGATATTTTATTTTGATTATTTGGCATGCAATGAATGTAGTTTGGTGCAAGATCAAAACATATTCATGGCCAGCCATGATTCATTTATTGGATAAATGTCCAAAAATAACAGATTACTAAAATAAACTACGTGGTCTCATGGCATAAACATATTTGGGTGCACTTTTTAACGAGGCACGAAATATATACCAACAAATACATATCACTGCAGCTTCCAAAAGAAATAAACGTTTGAATCCTATAATAATGTTCAGCTGGTCAGATAATGTCAAAATGGTGGCATACCGGCTAATGCAATGTGGGCGTACATCATTTCAAACATTTTTCATTTATGTGTAAAACTTCAAAACATCTCCAACAGGTTTGACAGATCCATCACAGTCTGCAAAGAATCAGTTAATCATAGTCAGCTTCCAATAAGCTTTACACTATTTGTTGTCTTACAACTAATTTCACAAAGGCTTTAAAAAGTGAAAGTTAAATGTATGTTTAATTGACTGTTATTTGTAGATATTCATATATTTGTCTTCTCGTCGGTCTTTCATATACTGTATTGCATTGCAGTTTTACCAGAGGTAAGGTAATGCTAGCCCAACTGGAAAAAGTACAGAATGTAAAAGAATGAGATAAAAACCCATTGTTCTTCATTTTGACAAATCACAACACCAGCAACCTTTGTGTTTTTGTTCTGAAGGACTGAAATGGTGGATGCCATTAACGTGCAATTTTAAGATGCTGCAAATTATCAGGCGTTTGCGAATAATTCTTACAACAGTTCGTCTGAAAGGTTTCTGACTAAACCAAGGTCATGAATAAAAGTTATGTTAGACTTGATGACCGTGAGATTACCATGACTCACACTCATTTTTGGAAATGTGTTGCATAAAAGGTTTCAAGGACTTAGCAGTAAAACTCTTTCCAATAAAACTATGCAAAAAAAAAAAAAAAAATGATCTTGGTATTTTATATAGTTGTTATACATTATACATTTATTTCAAATAATCACCTTTATTATTTATTTTTTTACCCAATAGACATACTTAGATTGTTTTACGGTGTAAAAAGTATAGCAAGCAACCAATATCATAAACAGTCTATGCAACAATGCAGTAATATGATCCATTATGGGTAATTGAGTATACTGAATAAAAACAGCAGACGCTGCACCTGCTTCACACTGCAATAATGTCCCTGATAGGAAGAGACATCTAGAGCAATCCGGCCCTCTCTCAATTTGCATATTCTGATTGCAAGTGGTTTCTATTGTCATAATCAATACTTACTGAATTTTACCTTCGAAATTTGTCCAAGCACAAATTATAAATGCCCAAGACTCTAAATCTGAAAGACTTTTCCATGCAGCCTTCCACATTCAAAAGCCGGAAGATTTATAAAAGATGTATTTCACTGTGCTTATACAGAATAAAAACCAGGGGAATGGTTCAAGGCTCTATCAGAGTGGACTTTGTGCTGTACTACAAAAACATTTTGCTGGAATTAAATATTTCTGCTTTTGGTATTTATGACCTTGGCATCATAATAAAGCTCTTTTAATGAGACTAATGATCATATGAATGCACACGCTCCGCACTTTGATTCATAAAATAAAGCAGTGGTATGTGAACGTCTGATGATTGATTCATAAAATGTTGCCAAAAATTCGAAATGATCACAACCGTAATTTTTCAGTAAGGAAAGGGGTGCATTTAAATAAGGAAATAAATTATACGTGCTTATGTTTTTGAAGAGGAAAACAGTCCAAGGGCAGCAGAGAGGAATCTTTAGCCTCAAGAAAGAGTCACACTCTAGCAAAGTAAAGAAAAACTTTTGCTGGGGCAGCGAAACAATCTCTGGAGCATCCAGCAACACAAACATCTAGTCACGGAAATAGGGGTCACTTCCCTGGGTTAACAAACTTGCACATCCTCTATCTGAATGGATTCTTGGCTCTTAAAGCTTCGTCCAAAGAGCCTGGGGACAGACAGGAAGGACGATAAGGGGTAATTCACACAGAAGAACTGTATTCTCTCTTATTTCAGGGAGGCAACTGTCCTAGATTCAGGCTCTTTGACCTTTTAACCCAACAATGTTGCTGCGCCAGCCATCGAAGACAATCGCTGGATGGAAAAAGATGCCTTTAAATGTTTGAAAAGCATTTGCTCAGGCAGTCAAAGAATTTGAGCCAGACTGCTTGTTGCCTTAAAATAGTTGAAAAGACGTCTGATCGGGGTATGCTATTGGCATTTAAATGCATATTTTTGAAAAGCGTCAGAGTCACTGAACTTTAAGTGACTTACTGTGAAATTTAACGTCTGAGCCAAGCTTTTCCACTGGGATGTGTTGGAAGCCCTGTTCACTTTCATTCACTCCATCAAAATAGAATGAAATGGTTTTGTATAACCTCGGTGCAAGGACAGATTATAGTTTTGCAAGGTACATGCACCTGGGAATGGATGGACATACAGCCTTCTTCTAAAAGGGTGTACAGTCACATGAAAGACATAAAAAGATGATATTTTGAAGAACAGTGGGGTCTAAACAAGGTTGGACCACAATGGGAAACAATAACAATATTTTCTGTTTATGTTTCACACAAGAAAGTAAGTCATACAGGTGAGTAAAAAGCTGCTCAGGCTGCTAATCAACAATCTGAATCTGAAAAAAAAACTAATCTGAGTTCCTGACAAGGTCAAACCTCACAAAATCACTTCTTATCATCGTAACAAATGTATTTTGCAAAAAGAAATTCTGTTGCGTTTTTTTTTTATTTACTTTTTTAATATCGAGAACTGATTCACTTTTCCCAGTTGTGCAACTGAGAAATTACTTCTGACAGGATATAAAGAAATATAAACAATTCTGTGGTCTTCAGAAGACTTGTGAGAAACTTACAAAAGAGAAAAAAAAAGATGAAATAGGAATGCATATTACTCATTAATTGACAAATACAGCAGTAATAGATGCTCATTTGTGCTGTATTTTATTAGAGGGTCTCTGGTGTTTTATACAAACCCACTGCTTTAAATCATGTAGTACTGCATATAGCATTATTTCAGCATCCAATAAATGCATGTTCCTCGGAGCATGGTGCAGGAGAAATCAATTTTAAGATATTAAGATCGGGTCTCTGATATAGTCTGGCCTTAGAGAAATAACATTCTGCCATGTTGCTTTTCAATGCTCAAGTAATTTCAATTATGTGTGTGTTGTATAAATTAAAGTCGTACACATACACAAACAAAAGAGATTTGTAATGGACTTAGAACAATAAAACAGATTATTAGGCATTATTCCAAAGCATGATTAATTATGGTTCACACAGCTAACATTACCTGCTGCAATCAAATCAAATTTTCAAGTTTCAAATAATAAATTGCCCATGTTCATAACTCATGTTGGCAGGTGAGAGGCGCGGAGAAGCTGGAGAGAGTGAAGATTTATTGAAATGAGCAATCTTTTGCAGCTGTCCTTGTTATGTTTTTTTAGATATCATTTTTATAATAAATAGACTTTCTGTTATTATTTTCCATTGATGTGAAACAAAACCATTTGTGTGACATTCCAAAATAATAACCAAACAGGTTTGTGACTGTTTATAAAAAAAGCAGCAGACAAAAGAAGATTGTTTTACTTAGAATTTTTGGTTTAATATTCATTAGCTACAGAAAAGGTGTTGACATCACGCATGTTATAAAAATAATCCACACCTCTCCTAATTAGTGTAAGTAATAAATGTCATTTCATTCTGATGGAACTGAAAATTTCATTTTTGTTTTTTAAGAATGAGTCACCAAACGTGACAGTTCATGGTGTATTCTAGGACATCGTGATATTAAAATTAACCATCGTATTTCAAATAGATAAATAAATAAAAAAATTATAATCAACAACATCATGTTGGGAAAAAAAGAAAAAACACAGACCAAATAATGCTTTATATATTTCACACAGTTATGTTGTAGCTTGTTTTTAGTTATTTGTGATTGCTTTTACATGCTTCACAAAAAAATAAATAAATTAAAACACATGATTATCACACCTATACCAGTGATTTCTGACTTGTAATAAACAGCTGTTTACCTGAGAATGCGTTTGAAAGAAAAAACAGTAGCAGTGTTAAAATCAGGAATCCTTGCACACACGCACACCCCAGCACCTGGCTGCAAATAGCATCTGCCTCTGAAAATAAAAATTAATAAAATAAAATAATAAAAAATGTATAATGTACATCAATAAATATTAAAACTGACTTCTGTTGCTCCCTGTCTGCTGGTTTTCACACATCATGAAGGTTTGATAGTGACGGGCCTGGCATTGTCTATGTTCTTGACATCATTAGTAACGTTGTCTACCAGAAGGAGATAACGGGGCCATGCTAAGCAGCCTAACCCTGAACCCTCGGCGATGCCATTTACGGCTCAGATGATTGGCCTCCTGAACTGACTGCCCATTAGTGAAGATGGCAGCATGCAGTTTGCAAACTGCCAGAGATGAATGGGAACGTTAACAGATAGCTCTCTTCAAGAATTACACACTCTCCTGGGCGGGACTCTCTCTTTGCATTTCAATATCAGTCACTTATATGGTGTAATTTTTATACCGTCTAAGATCATGACGTCAATACAGGTGCAAGCAGTTTCAAATTTAAACTATGCCTTTGTTAAAAATGGTAATATAGTATTGTCTTGCGTCTCTTGATCTTCCTCCTTTGTTCTCAGTGTCTGAATGTACCATGCAAGCACAATATGAGATTGATCAAACAGTCGGTGTGAAAGAAGCTGTCTCTTACTACAGGATCAATGCGATAGAGAAAGTGAAGTGTGGCGTCCCGGCTCTCCATTTGCAGATAATGCACGCACCCGAACACTGCAATTAGTGGCAGGGGGGAGGAGCGGAGCTGCTATGGCGCTCTGAGACAAATGGGCTCATCAGACAGCTCTCTCTGTAGCCCAGAGTCACATGCTGCATTCCAATTACCACTGGCTCCGCACACACACACACACACACACACACACACACGCAGCGTCTGGACGTGACGGAGCACCACAGAGACAACCGCAGGTAAAACACACAACATGTTTACACTTGATTGACGTCAGGCTCACAAGGACAAATGGACCACAGGGCTTCATTACATTTCTCACAGTTGTGCTACGCTCTCGTCTGTATGTTGTTTGCGGTAGCCCCAGCAGGAAATGTCCTTTCCTTCAGGAAAACAAGAACACATGCATAAAATGTCAGCTTCAATTCATGAATTGGAATTTCAACTGGCCACATACCACAGGAAGCTGAACTGAAATTTGATTCATATGATTTGTATAAAGAAAAGAAAACAAAACAAAAAAAATCCATCTCTCTGTCAGTCAGTAAAGTTTGGGTCGTTTGTTTAAGTTTTTGAGACTTTTATGCTCACCATGGCTACATTCATTTGTTCAAAGATATAGAAACACGTGCATAAAATACCTGATTCAATGAAGAAAAAGAAATGTTTGAGGTCTTTTTGTATTCTTATGCTGACCAAAGCTACACTTACTGCATTTGATCAAAAATATAGTAAAACTACCAATATTTTGAAAATAATTTAAAAAGTAATTCATTAATGTGATGGCAAAGCTGTAATTTTTCCAGTTTGTTGTTGAAAACAACTGTTCTGCTTAATTTAGGTAAAAACTGATTTGTTTTTATTTCCCTTTTCAGGATTTTGATGAACAGAAAGCTAAAGAAAAAAATGGAAATGTTTTGTAACAATGCAAAAGTTTTTTCAGTCAGTTTTAATTAACTTATGCATTCTTGCAGGAAATATTAATTTACTTTTCAAAAAAATATTTGCTTGCTTACCAAACCAATCTAACTATTAAACCCAATGCTTATCTTTTTTTAACAAGCCTTTGACAAACTTTGCTTTTCAGGTTTAGAGTTACAATTACAGCCCTGATATAAGATGTCAGCAGATGACAGCTACAGGCTGAAAACACAAGCAGATCAAAGCATCAAAGCAAAAACACTATAAGTGGGAAAAGCAGGGAAGCAAGGTTACTGAAATGAATTAACAGGATAATATAAATGAAATCAATAACTGAGCCACTGAAATATCTGATTTGTTGCACAACATGCACATAGGACTGAATGAAATCCAAAGTGGAAACCTCACTAAATTCAAATGACTTACATCACAGCATAAAATGATTCTTGACCTCTTGGTTGTAATGAACTGCTGTTGACCTGAGATCATCAAAATATTCACACAGAGATTCTCTATAGAACTGCAACATTGACTAGTTCAATTACGTTTTTTTACACTGTTTTAATTGCAAATTGAGGTCGCTAGGTGTGAAACACGACATTGAACTGCTTAGATGTTGTTCTCTGGTCTCATGAGGATATGGCAATGTTAAGAGATTAATATATGAAATGCCAGATTCTCTGCAGAAAACATGTTGAGCTTGTTGCCTTGTTCATTGCTCTGCAGTTCGACGGTGGAAATAACAACATCTAATTGTTATTCTATTCGGACAATCAAAGGAAAGACACGCACAAGTCCAAACAATTATTCAACACTGAGTACGCCTATGTATTTCCAATACATTAATTTCACTTCCCTGTTCCTACACGAAAACAAAAACCTTTCAACTGTTTAGATTACATGCCTGGGGGAATTTAATTTACAGCAGTGCACATCAAAGTTATGCAAGCGGGAATTATAAGGAAGCTCTGCCTTTGGAAACCTGAAATAAGTCATAATCATTCAAATCGGTCTTTTCCTCTGAATTTCAGTTAATTGGGCCTTGAGGACTCACTGTTTTTTTGGTTTTTTTTACAGCGAGTCGTTGAGAGCGTAATGGTGTCACTTTTTATGCACTAGAGACTGAGATAGATGAAACACACTGACACTTTGAAACCCCTCTAATCCAAGCACAATGATAATGACCTGAGCTGTACAAGCAAAATTCACACAAGGTCAAATTGAACTCAGGATTGAATTGGTTGCACTGAACAACTGATGCCCTTCTTCAGCAATAGGTGTTTTAGCAAAGACATTTCTACCATCTCCACTCAGGAACCCAAAAAGGGTTATTTGTACACTTATTTGTACAATATACCGTTCAAGTGTTTGGGGTCAGAAAGATTTTGCTGTTGTTTGGAAAGAAAATTATATTTTTATTCAACAAGAAAACATCAAAATCATCAAACGTAAACTTCAAAATGTCAACTTTCCATCACAGAAATAAATTACATTTCAAAATACGCTAAAATAGAAAATAGTTATTTTAATTTGTAATAATATTTTGTAATATTACGGTTTAATTGTATTTTTGAAAAAATTAATTAAGCCGGTAAACTATTTGTTAGAAGATCCAATAATAGCTATGTTTATTTATTAATTATTAGTAAAAAGGTAAAGAGTGCATATCATTACATTAATACAGTGTGAAGCGAAGTCCACTAAACAACATGTTAAAAACAAACAGGTGATCTCAATCAGGCCTAAAGCAAACAACCTACTATTAAAACGTATCAACAAAAGCCCATGACTTCAATGACATGCAGTGTCTTAGTCACAAAGAACGCAGCATGGAAGACTGAGTACGCAATGTGGACGTTAAAACCGCAGAAGCACGACCAACATCATTAAAAGCTTTTCTTCATTATCATTCAGTGTTTACACAGTGCTGAGTGTTTCTCTTAGAGGCTAATTCTTTGATAGAAAAACAGACTAATGGCACAAAGTGTAATTAAAGAGTGTGATGAGGCATTTAGACTCCGCTGGGGTGAATTGGCTTTCTGTGCCCACAGCAAACTCACTCTCATTCACTGCCGTCCAGGAACATGTAGGCCACCCATTGGCTGTCTACGATCTCCACGGAATAACACTATTGAGTACACAATGTTCTCTCTGTATAATGGAACAAATCTGCACTAGGAGTTAGCAACCTGTCCAAAAGAACACAAATCCCTGCGGGACCTCTGCGCCTGCAGGGGTCTTGATCTTTAAGTAACTAACTCCCATGCACAATCCCCTTTTGCTGCATTTGCCCTTACGCAAGGGACTTGGCACAACAGACCTTTCTGGAGACTAAATTCACCTGAACTTTCAAATCTAAAATTAAATCTTTTCCATTAAATTAAATGCATGTTAAAGAACAAGTTGGAGGCCGTCAATTCACGAGATATCAGCATGAATGCACAATGGAAGCCTGGTCATAAGTTCAGTGTTACAGAATCTGTAATTGTTGTTCAACAGTAGAATATTCAATGAGGGAAGCATAGCCTTTGGCTGTTATCATTCAGAGATGGGTGGAACTTTGTAAAACATAGACTGAAAAGTGTTAATAGTTCAACCACAGTATTTACCACCAGCCTAACAAGAACACATCAGTAACTAAAGGCAAAGCATTTTCTGTTCTCACAATCATAGTTAAGAACCAAAATGACAGCGAGTAAAAAACCTTATCAAACCAGTATACTATTTGTTAGAAGATACAATAGCTATTTCCATGTACACACTCTCAGTAAAAAGGTATTTTATGGGATTGGTATGTTGACGTGTCTATCACTGAACACATCATTAACTGAAGTCAAAGCTTTTTCTGTTCTCACAATTACAGTTAAGAACCAAAATGACAGTGGCCGAAAACGTTTTACCAGCGGAACTGGGTTACTTTTAAAATCTTAGAATGGGTTAAAGTTTGACATTTTGCATATATCAAATTTGCCTGAAATGCTTATGTTGAAATGACTGGTGAAACCCCAACACCTCCACGTGGTGCCGGGAAAAAAGGACATTTTGGAACTTGGCTAACGGTGTGGGTTACAGGTGACAGAAGTGACACACCAACCAGGGCCAAAGCCAGGAACACTGTAGAAGGATTCAAGACAATTTGCTTTAGCACAAGCTCAGCGAGGAACAGCGTAGAGAGTAGTAGTCAGTGGGCTCATTTGAGATAAGGTCATCCAAGTCACCAGAGTGACCGATTGACTTATCTCCGTTAAGATTGTATCCGAGGGGATCACCGCCCACGTCATTTCTTGCTACACCCCCCAGACCGGATACCTGGAATATGAGAAGGCCCCCCGACGACCATATCCTAAATGGTAAAGATCTGAATGACAGATTCTATACTTAAAATATAAATTTTATGTTTTTTTTTTTCCGTAAAATATGTATTTTAAGTATAGAATTAGCTTTTTTTGTTTTGATATGGTCAGTGGCATACTTTTTTTCCTATTTTTGATCAGTTATTTCCCCATATTTGATACATGGAACTGACAACCCTGTTTGCTTGACAAAAAATGTTTTAGTTAAGTGAATTAATCTGTTAAATGTTCTTTATGATTGCATTGGCTTGACATGACTTGAACTAGTTGTCTCATGTGGACCTTTATTGATCAGCAGCAGCTAAAAGAAAAATAATGAATAATAAAAGAAGAAAATAATATAATAAAATAAAATGACACAGCACTCAGTAATCACACAGGATGACATGACAGTCATAGTTTGGATTCACTGACATAGAACAGGCTGTCTTAAAGTCCTAAAAATGTGTCTTTGGTTATACAATATAGTTATAGCTACTTAATAACAGACGTGTGTGTGAATGACAGAACTGCATTTATCAAACAGGACTGACAAGTGTATTCTGCTTCTGTGTAAATGTACTATTGTGTAATAGTGTTTTCAGCACGACAAACACCTCCACCCAGAATGAAGAAGAATCAAAGCTGACGCTTCCTGTTTTCTGTCCGACATCTAAGCAGATTACCTTTCCCATCCACCCCTCCAGACCTTCCTCTCCCCTAAAAGTTTATTTGGAAATTTCTGCACAAAAGGTTGCAATGTCACAGTCAATATGTCACAGCGCACGCTTGGGCACTAGAAAAGGCACATGTGACCCTGGAGCACCGAACCGGAGCAGTTTCATGATGATGGATGTGTAGCAAGAAACCCGAGGTCTCTGTGCCAATTCCATATGTGACGACGCTTGGCCGCTGGTTCACTCGGGTTTTCCGTGGCAGGCCGAGCCGGCGAGGCCTCCGCTCTCTACCTGCTGTGCTGATTGCATCCTGATTCAGCCGAATCAGTTTAGTTGTAATGTGACAAAGCAATAGAGTGTGGCAGAGAGCTCATACAATTGCATTTTGCAGGGGTCTGCTCTTGCTTGTTTTTTCCCCTCTTTTTTTTCTCCCTTAGTCATGGTTTCCCCTACAATGATGAATTTCCACTGATGTGATTTATTTCAGGTAGAGGCGCAGAGACAATTGCAGTAAAAAGGTAAATGGTCCTAATCTAGTGCACAGTCCCATTCTATTAACCTGTGAGTTCTGACCACATCAACATCACTCCTGGCGAAGCTGCCGGGATACTTCTGCCTTTATGACTCATTTTGGTTATATAGCCTCAGACCTTCACCTCCTCTGTGATTTTATTCAAACTCATTTGCAATTCAGCTGACCACATGCATTCAGTGCAAGGACGCCAGCTATATTGAGGAAATAAAATGTGCTCCATTCATTTTCTTTTAGACAGAAACTGCCTCACTAGTTCTTTTATGAGTACATGATCACTAAAATTAGTATAACATGGTATAATAACTAAAAGTGCATGTCTATTTTCATAAAAAAAAAAAAACATACTGGCAACCTTTTTTTAGCATGTACTCGACACACTCTCTCACAGAATTGTAATTCTGGCACAGAAGCTCCATGTTTCCATGGCCACCCAGCTCTATTCCCGCACTATGAGAAATTACTCAATACACGCAATACAGAGATTAAATGTATCAAATAAACGGTCCCTTAATTTTGTCAGCGCCACAGGACTAGATTGTGGCCAAACCCTTTCGAGCATTAAAGCCCCACCTAACAATCTGCAACTGCATGACACAGTGGGTTAGTTTCATATTGGTTGTCACCTGCTGGCTGTCAATTTGAGCTGGGAAAATAATCGAATCCTTGAGTCGAGGGCGCCAGCCATGCTCACAAGATGCTAAAATACAAGAGGAGGGGGGCCGGGGCAAACAGACGGTTCATTTACCACAACTATTTGTAATGAAGCATTTGCTGCCAAAATCCTCTTTATCACATTGTAACACTGGCCCGATACAGAATTACAGAGTGCTTTAATCTGAACGTTTATCCAGCAGATGATTACGTGTCGCTGCTCTAAGCCCTCATGATAGCCATTGCCTGTCAGCTTGAAAAGGTCCAATTGTGGCATGACTGCACGTGTCTCTATTAAAAAAGCTCGCTCTGGCTTCTGTGCCAGAGGAAAAATTACCATTTACGCATTGTCTCTCCTAGTCAAGAGCTACAGGCACATATAAATGCAGTCAGAACTTCAGTTTGGCAGTTCCATTCATTTTAAAGGACTTTACAGCGTTAAGCACATCTTACCCGGCAGGTACTTTTATATTTATTTTATATTCATATCCTATCCTCTCACTCTGTCTGTCTCACACACAAACTGACGCCCATAAGACTTCTCATAATGCAAAGTAAAGCACTAGCGTGTCTAGTTTTAAGGCTTACAGACCAACAGTGGCTCCATTTCAAAAACTAGTGAGCAGCCTTGCTGTCTGCTACATACTAATTGAAACAGAACCTCATGAATGACTAATTTGGACCACTCTGCAAAGAAATATATGTTATATTCAAATTGATTTGCATACATACAGTGCATTCAAGTAAAGAAATATGCTATATAGCAAACAATTTGACTTATGTTTTGCAAGTTGCAACTAAATAACTATATTATGACCCAGCTGTTTAAATTAAGATGGATATACGCAGCATGTCATTTTGGTACATTTAAGCATATTATTTCTGCCAGATGAACAAATACTGGTATGGAAACCATGTTACATCTGTGAACAAATGTATATCCGGTTGTTTTGTGTTATTGTCTTGCTTATAGGGAAACTGTGGTTATTTTGAGTATATATATGTCCTGAATAGAAATGTTTGATTAAATGTAGTGTGAAGTGCTATCTCACTGATAGTCTGGCATGTTATATAGGTCGGAGTCAAGACATTAAGATGGCAATCGTTCCTATCAGTAGACAGGTGTGTAGGTCTGATGAAGTGGCATAAGCGTGGTTGGAATACCCCGGCCACAATGTGCACCCGCGACAGTACACATTAATACATAGTATCTAGAGCTGTAATATTTCTGTAAATACATACATCCCTCAGAATGTTATGTGTAAGTAAAAATGCATTGTAGTGAAAAAAAAAATCACTACACTAAGTACTGCTCTAACAGGAATTACATAACTACAATTTGCAACAAAGATGGGTAAGCTAAAGGATAAATAAATTGGGAGGAGTTGGATCTGGAATTGGTGGAATGGCTGTAATACCAGTGTAACTCCTTAGGTAACTGTCCACTTAATATAAAGAGTAATATTCTCAACACCAACCACAATTCGTATGTAAAGCCTAACTTTCTGGCCGCTGCTGTGTAACATAAGAGTAATTCAATGGTAAATCCATAGGAATCTTAACAGAAAGTGCTGTTAGTTACACATGTGTACTCTTACAGTACATATACCCTTCAGTGGGTTGTTACAAATGCGTAGTTACACAAACATTAGAGCTGTAGATACTGTACACCAATGTGTTACACTGTGGTTACATATGTACACAGGTATTAGAGACACATATCAATATAAAGTTGCACCAACTAAAATTACACAATATGTGGTTACCCAGTATGGAATGTGTTATGATGCCACAAAGCACAGAGTAGGTTGGCAGTTCACTAAAGTATGGAACAGAGATAATACTCCTGCGAGTTGTTTACTGGAATTTTAGTTGGTTTACTCTGCAGATTAAAATATTTGTTAAATATAAACAGCATCTCATGTTTTTAATCTATGAAAAAAGCCTTTTGCTCATCTGTGAATGAACTTTTAGTTATGTTTTAAAAGAGCAGATGCTTCAATGTTTATCAGCAATATTTGCCAACAAGCTCTTTCACTGCTAAAAATGAAACACAAACGAAAATGATGCCCAATAAAAAAGTTCTGAAATGCACTTTGCAGCATTAAATGGCCTGGAGCGATGCTGAGGACTGGAACAGCAGTAAGGACTTTTGCACTTGCGGAACAGAAAAAAAAGACAGAGTAAACAAATCAGAAATTCCATCTTGGACTTAATCTGTTCTTGCGCCGGAGGCTTGGAGCTCATGCCCTGGGGACCCCCTGCAATCGACTTGCTCTCCCCGGGGATACCGCCTGTAGGAACACGCAACCGAATGGAAATCTCAATACACAATCCACACAGACTGATATTGGAGGCATTTACAGTATGCTGAGTATTTTGAGCAGTCAAGCATTTATAATAGAAGCACCACAAAGGCAGTATTCAGGAAGAAAACAAATACCACGCTACTGATCTGAAACAGGACCTCCTTTATCCGCTCTAGTATTGGAGGGTATGGGTGGATGTGGTTTTGAACCTGCTGCAGATTTTGATTTATTGCGTAACTGCGCTGCGAAGGACGTGCCCTGCATGTGTTCCTGAGAGGGTTTGACCAAGTGGGTCTAAAATACATAGGGGAAAGCTATCTGTTAGCAGTTTTAACAATTAACAATTTTGACAATTTCAACTGTTAACAATTTTCTTTTAGTTGTGGTTTTTGATACATGGTGTATTATAAAACCATCACATTTCATTTGCATTAAACACAAAAATATTGTATTTATTTGATCAAAAAATGGCTGAAAAAGCAAGACATTTTAAAAAGATTTAGCTAGGAGAACATCTAGCATCTAATTAAGTTATAAAAGGAATGTCTTAGAGAAGCAGAGTCTCTCAGACGTAAAGATGGGCAGAGGCTCTTCAATCTGTGAAAGATAAAAAAAAATGCATAAAAAATATTGTGGAATACTTTAAAAACAATGTCCATCAACTTCAAATTGCAAAGGCTTTGCAAATCTCATCTACTGTGTATAACATCATCAAAAGATTCAAAGAAACTGTGAGTAAGTGACAACGCTGAAGACCTTTGTTGGATGCCTGTGGTCTTCAGGCCTGACACTGCATCACTCATTGGCATGATTCTGTCATTGGGATTACTAAATGGGCTCAGGAATACTTCCAGAAATCACTGTCGGTAAACATCATCCGCTGTGACATCTAGAGATGCAAAGATGCAAAAAGGAAGCTATATGTGAACATGGTCCAGAAGTGCTGCAGTGTCCTGTGGGCCAACAGTCTTTTAAAATTGACTGTTTCAAAATGGAAAAGTGTTCTATGGTCAGACAAGTATAAATTTTACATTCTTGTTGAAAATAACGGAAGCCGTGTGCTCCGGGCTAAAGGGATGGTATGCTAGGGAAGCCAACACCTCTGATGGATAGTAAGTGCATACAGTATGGGCAGCATGCATGTTTTGGAAGGCACTATGAATGATGAAAGGTATATAAAGGTTTTAGAGCAACATATGCTCCCCTGTAGACAACATCTTTTTCAGGGAAGGCCTTGTGTATTTCAGCAGGACAATGCAAAACCCAAAAAAAAACTTTGTAGAAGAAGAGTCCAGGTGCTAAACTGTCCTGCTTCGGTCCAGATCTTTGACCTATAGAGAACATTTGGTGCATCATTAAATGAAAAACTCTTTAGCAGCTGGAAACCTAAATCAGACAAGAATGGGAACAAATTCCAGAAACTCGTAACTTTGATGCCCAGATGTCTTCAAACTATTTTGAAAAGAATAGGTGATGCTACACCCTGGAAAACATGCCCCAGCCCCAACTATTCTGAGACCTGTAATTTTGTACTTATTTTGTGCATAAAATTCAAAAATGTCTGTTCAGTGTTCTGTTGTAAATAAAATGTTGGCTCCTGTAATATGAAATTCTTTTAGCTTTAATTATATTAAAAACACAACAACAACAACAACAACAACAACATCCCAACATTTCCGTAATTCAGGTTAGATAATATATGTGCCATGGTACTGATATACTGACACAGAAGAGAATTTCTTGAAGAAAGTCATTATTTTTGTTTCTGCACTAAAGTATTCTTGGAGCATTATAAAATTCAGATTAAACCACTGATGTCCTTACCGCTTTTCTGGGCCTTAAATGTTGCAGTCTATGGAGGGTCAGAAAGCTAACTGACTTCCTCAAAAATATGTTAATTTGTGTTTTACAGATTTGTGGGTAATCAATGGCAGAATTAAATTTTTTGGTTGAACTACCCCTCCAAGCATCCATGCTAGCCAGCTAAATATCTATCCCTTAAGAAAGGCTTTAGCATCCCTATCTCCCTCTCTTTACAACTGCAGAGTGTTTGGTAGAGCTCCAGGTACCTGGACAGCCTCCACTTCTCTTTCTTCTGATGGCATTTAGGAAAGAAGGTAGAAGGGGGGCATCACATTTCATAAAACAATTATCATAGACAGCCATGGCATCATGCCTGTTAGCGCTGATTGCCTCCTTTGCATGCTAGCCTGGTGTTTGCAAAAGTCTGCAACCCGCAGATGACTAAATGATTTATAGATGAAAAGGGATCCAGAACTCAACGCTGCATCACAAAACCAGCACCGAAGGCTTCGCAACAAACACTCGAAATTGTCTCGGAGAGCGGACGAGAGAGATTACTTCCCAGAAGAGGTGCACTGTAGCGGGATGTTAAATGACTAGCTAGCTTTAAGGAAAAGATTACTCGCACTCTGTAAGAAATGGTTAGATATGGCATTTTTAGCTTCTTCATGTCAGAGCCAGCATGTCCGTGCTATAATGCGGGAACCCAATGAACGCATTCATCACCAAAAGCTTTCCGTTTCCTTCGCAACGATGCACCCTTAACCCGCCGCAGACAACATCCCTCGCTTTCAATAAGGCTATTAAAGTTGCAACTCTACCACCGTCAGCCTATTCCACAGCTGAACACATGTAAGAGAGGACCTATGGGAGGCTGAAAGCTACAGAGAGTAAATTAACCCACATACACCACTGCCAAATACAACAGTAATTTCACACCTGGTTGGACAAAAACAGAACCATTCATTTTTCGCTAGTGACAGGAAAAACATAGGCGTTTTAAGCATCTACAATAGTACGAATAGTGTGTTAGCTGTCATTCACACATCCTTAAACTGCATTTTAAGGCTCTGAAATTTTGATTACGCCACTAATGGATCCACAGATTGCGACAGCTTTTCCAATCTATTAAATTTAGACAACAATAGATGAAGAATATGTAATGCCAAAATGATGTGATTTTGGCTTCTGGGGGTTACGGTCGAATTATCTGACTACAGTGTTTGTTAGATTTAATAACCCCAGAGCAGTGATAAAAGCTTGTCTTAACACATCCCTCATAATCAACTCTCCAAATTGCTGCCTATGTAAAATATGACAAAGAGCCACTGCAAATCCTGTCTGAGACATTATATAAGAATTTCATAAAAGCACCTTCATGAAGGTACATTGGTTGGTGCAATGATGTGGCTAATGTCTGAGATTGGAAAATATAAATCTTTCCTGAAAATAAGCTTGTTTTGGTAATAGCCAATATTTAAACTTCTAGGCATAAAAAAATAATTTTTTCAAAGATTAAAGGCCAAGAACCAGTCTGAAGTCTTTGTGTTACTAAAGTTCAACATGTTTTACCATAAAATGGCAATTTATTATGACCTGCATAAGTCGCTGTGTTGGTTCACAACAAAAGAACAAAAACAAGTGAGAAAATAAATGCTCATTAAAATAAGTCAAGCTTCGTCTTTAAACTGTCGCAGTAGCACAACACCCACTACTACAGAGCTTCATAAAGTTCAAAATAATCACATCATGCGCAGCAGCAGCATGCAAGCTAATAGGAAGAACAGCAATTATAAAATATGACAAATAAAGAAAAATCAAGGACGAGGGAAATGCAACAATCAGAACACCA
This sequence comes from Puntigrus tetrazona, assembly GCF_018831695.1. NCBI lineage: Eukaryota > Metazoa > Chordata > Actinopteri > Cypriniformes > Cyprinidae > Puntigrus > Puntigrus tetrazona. The sequence continues at coordinate 12,991,926 of NC_056712.1, forward strand.
GCTACTCAATCCACCAGCCTTCATGTGCATTCCCACTCCCTAATCTGAATCACCAAGTGGCTTTTTAATGCCTTGCCTCCACACCAATGCAGCTGCCAGTCGCTGATTGCAATAATTAGAAAATCTCTCTCATTGGTGTATGAGACAGAATTGGCAACTACTAGAAGGTCAAGTTTTGGCTCGCTAGCATAAGCAATCAAGCCCTGCTGGTAGATGCTGTAACTGCACCATTCTGCAATGACAAAAACCTGTTTCTCCATCAACGACCATTCGAAAGTAGCCCCGTATTATTGTAAAATAAATTATTTTCCGAACAACATATATAATTGCACATATTTCATTATTATAGGTATAATATTACAGGCTGTGGCAGTTGAATGGGAATACAAATGGTTTTCTCCAGGCATTATAGGCCTCCTTGATGATAACCAGCCAAATCCTGACATCCAGCATAATAACCTGCAACAAAGGCCATGTTCGGAATAGCATACTAACATGCTACTCTTATTTCTTCTGTGGAGTCAGAGGCAAAATGCTCTGTTAGCACTTACAGTATTACCATTATTACTATGGTAAAGTAAAGTAAATTAAACAGACCACACAAAAACAAATCTGTGAAATGAAAGGGAGAAAGAAAAAAATAATATATATATATATGTGTGTGTGTGTGTGTGTATATATATATATATATATATATATATATATATATATATATATATATATATATATATATATATATATATATATATATATATATATATATACACACACACACACACACACACACACATATACACACAAAATAAAACATTTAAATGCATGAACTGCCTAAACCCATGGAAACCTTTTATCTCAATTCTGACTTTTTTTAGTTTACATTTCGCAATTCAGACTATTTTTTAAATAGAATCATAGAATTATGTGCTGTAACTTGTAATTGCAAGAAAATCATAATTAAAAGAATTAGAATACTGAATTGCAATTTCAGAATTCAGAGAAAATACTAAGAAGAAAAAGAACAACTGTGACATATAAATTCACAATCACAAGAAAATTACATCAAAATAGTGATATTAAAAATAGGCAGTTAATTTTATTTTAATTCAGTGATACGAATAGGCTCTATTAACTATTCACTGTTAACTAGTTGCTTATTAACATATTAGTAACATAATGTCAGTTCAGCAGTTTACTGTTAGCACATTATTTGGCACACAATGAATCATTAGTTAAGAATTAGTAAATAGTCAGTTCATTATTTATAAAGCATTGTTCCCACAATAATATGCATTAGCAGTTTATAAATATTCCTAATAATATTTTATTCTTGAGCACGTCTATATTTTTTAATAATTGTATTTTCATACTTTATTAATGATCTGTTTATCATTTCTAAATTATTATGTTATTTACAAAACAGTTATTTAGGAGTCGCCAGTGGTTCATAAGATCATCTAGAAAGCGTGAGTAAATGATTAATAAACTATTTAAATATACATTTATAAATCTCACTATTTAGACACATGATAATAGTTGCTCACTGTGTTAATAAATGCATTATTAACACTTATTCCAGTAACACTTTAGAATAGGTAACACTATTAACTATTAACTACAACTTTTCCCTTAGTAAATTCTTAATTTTCTGCTTATTAATTGTTGGTAGGGTAGTTGTTAAGTTTAGGTATTAGGGATGTAGAATAAGGTCATGTAGAATAAGGCAGTACTATGTGCTTAATTAACACTAATAAATATTAAAGAAAATAACTCAGCCTTTCAATTATAAAAGGTATGTTTATAAATCAAGAAAAAGGCATTTATAACTGTATGTATTTAATAAACAGCTTATGTTTGGGCCAGTGCTTTATAAAGGATGAACTGACTATCTACTACTGGTTAATGATTCATAGCACGCAGTAACAGGTGTTAGCCAATATCTGCATAACCATATTCTACATGCCAATCTACCCAATACCTAAACTTAACAACTACCTTAATAGTTATCAGTAATCATCAAATTAGGAGTTTATTGAGGCAAAAGATGTAGGTAATGATTTTTTAATAAAGTGTGGCCAAAAATAGTATTGTACAGCTGTACTGTGCATACCGTGAGCTCTCAGACTGACTTGAGATTTGCCCGCAAACTTTTCAGAAGTAAATTATAGACCCGTGTGTTTCTGTCGACTGAACCAGCCATGGCATTAATTATGAATTTATCAGTTATTTGCACTCCACAGTCAATAAATATTACACTACATAGAAACAGAAAATCACACTTTTATGAGATTTAAAATATAACAATTAATTTGTTTAATTGATCAATTAATTTATTTATTATTATTAAGTTTATTATTTATCATATCTGTAAATCAATTCGCAGAGTTTCGATTCATCGCCGTGAAGGCTCCTATTCTAGTCCGAGACGGCAGAAACCGTATCCTCTATTTTAATAGTTATTTTTAACGAGCACAACATTTAGTTGAAATTGTGAATGTACACAAATAAATATAGACAGGCCCTTTACACTGCCGAATGATGAGCAAATTTATGAGCAAAACATATGGCGAATTTAAGTTGTTTCTACTGAACTTCGTCTGTTGAATATGCGTCTAACAGCACACATTTATGCAGGATAAATTTAAACTTAAAACTGTTATATGCTTCAACTGTTTTAAACCCATAGATTTTATTTTAGGCAAGTCATAATGATTTGAGGAAGCTAAATTATTCAAACACTGGAGATGATCAACACGCTGCTGCTGGCCTCCAAAAAAAAAAAAAAAAAAAAAAAAAAATTCCAATAAGTGAGTACCCTTGGAAGAAATCCTGAAGGCGTCCCTGTACAGTACACTCTACAGTGTTCAGTAGGCTGTAAAGTATAGTATTCCATTCAGAAGCCAAAAGAAACTCATTTATAAACATTTTTTCAAATTAAAATAGTTGTAATTCACAGTTCTGAATGTTAATGACGTCTCGATTTTCAGCTCCACAGAACAAAAAGCCTTTTCTCCATAAACATTTGTAACACTCAAAAGTACAGTTACTTATCATTGTGAAAAACAGAGCATCATGTGATGTTTGACAGTTTAAGAGCCACTTTAGTGTTGTCTCTAGTGAGCAAAGTAAAAGTGACATCATTTTTTTAAATGGTTTAAAAACTCTCCATGTGCACAGTCTAAATTATCCCTTAGGCTGCAGTAAATTGGGAGCAGATAACAGGCATTGAGTTCTGCGTGTCAGGACTGTTTGATGCAGAGCAGTCAAGGGTATGGCTATGAGACAAGCTACTCACGATGTGGACAAAGTAATAACTTCATTCAAGCCTCTTTTGCATTGTGCACTTCACAGGTTTTTGCTAGAATGTCAATGCGACGCATTTCGGGAAAGATATAAGCCTAAATTGTTGAGTTGGGAATTACGAGTAATCAGAGGACGGATTATAAAGCCGCATGTTCCTGAATAACTCAATTCGGAATTAAACAAAAGCATTCTAGCTTATGTATCACGGTGGTTAATTTGTAAACATGCGCGCATAAAAGAATTTCTTTTCTTTTTTTTCACTGTTCCAAGAGTCTTTCGCGTTATACAAGTGCACTCTTCGTCAAGCAACAGGATAGTACAACACAAAACAATTTTCTCCCACATCACCCAGAGGGATGCTGGGTTTTCATGAGCAGCGGATACCGACTCCTACAATGTCGGGATGAAAGAATGAAGCTAAAAAAGAAACACGAGAACTGTAAATTTGTGGGAGTTCTCAATAAGAGGTTTGTTATCACTAAGATACAGTTGCTATGGTGAGGCTAATTAGCATGACTACGCGAAGGTGTGACTAAGCACTATCGGTGTCCAGTGGGAGCCGGTGAGTAACCAGACAGAAAAGGGGAAATGAGAAATAATGCGCTGTTTGTGCAGCTGCACTTTCGGTCTTGCCAGCAGGACTGCATTTCAAATATATCCCTGTTTCAAGACCAGAATAGGCAGCTTTCATGGTTTTTGGTTTCTGTTGTGGCTTTTGGAAATGCAAAGTGGAAGACACACAGTCTGTGGGGTTTGGGGATCTGTTTGGGATAAGATTTGCACATTTGTATTTTTAGCCGTATAAGAGCACTTTGGGTTGCTCTCTGCATATGCGTATTTAAGGGAGATTACCGTCTTTGTCTTACATTTGATGTTATTTGCGGAGGAAACAAGCAGTCTTTGCCATTCTTTTTTTCTCTTGGTAGTCATTGGATACCAGTGATCTGACATGTGTTCGTGTTTACAGATGGCAGTTCATTTGATCCTGCATTACAAAGAGAGCTTTGTGGAAAATAAAAACACATATTGCACGGATTCTTTTTTTTTGTTTGTTTGTTTGGAGTTCCACTGGTAATTTTCCTGTACGGTGGCACAGGAGGGTGGACCCTTCTTTTAAGCCCAAACTGTTCACAAACCCCTATAAAGCACCGCGAATGGCATAAAAAGTGTGAAGGGAACAGATTCAGAGTCATCAGCTATGTTCTTAACACAAATTCACTCTCTAAGAATACTCAAATTAATGGAATTATTTCTTGATTGAGAAAAAAAAATTGTGAAACCGTGATGATTAATAGAAATTTGCAACTGAAACATTTCTCAAATATCTTCTGTTATGTTCCCACAAAAGAAAGTCAAGTCATACCGGTTTGGAACGACACGAGTGGACGTAAATGATGACAGAATTTTCTATTACTTCAAGGAATTTTAAAACGTCTATGGAGAAAAAGAATGGGAAATATATTTCCGGAACTCAAACCACTAGAAAAGTGAGCAGTCACTGTTGCACTCTATCATATTGCTTGCCACGGTTTGTCTAGTGAGATTTTTGTTCTCTATTGTGAATTTTTTTACAGCCCCCCTGGCTATCTGAAACAAACCCTACTTTAAAAAGAGTGTCTGAAGAGCGACTGGTAAAGAACCTGGACTTACGGTCACTATAAATATAAAAAATATAAATATATAAAAACACAAATATTGATTATTAATTAATATTTAATTAAATATTTATATTAAATGAAAAAATCTGTCTATATATATATATATATATATATATATATATATATATATATATTTTTTTTTTTTTTTCCCTTCATTTTTCATTTTGCTAAATGCTTTATTCTTTTGATCTTCATCAAAAAAAGAGTCACACTGGAATAATAGCTAAATTAAAATCAGTGCATCCATTTAAACTAAATGCAACTGCAATCGATCCCAAATTAGAATCCGCCTTTTATAGAACTTGTTCCTTGTCACGATGTGGTTTAGGGAGAAGGAGCACTCAACGAGAATATAAAGTTAACGATTTCAACCATGCACATATAAAGAGAACCTTGGGGCAGACAGGCAGATAAATTAAACCACGTATAACATCGACGAGATCGAACAAACAGAACTGAAACAACAGGACTTAAATACACAAAGTAAATACTTAATAAACGAGACACAGCTGAACATGATAAGACAATTAACTAAAAGTAGGTCATACTGAACACATGGCACACGACAAAAACAACAACAAAGGAGTCCACATGTGTGACATTCCTTTTCCTTTTCACACTGAAAAAGCATTTCTTTTTAATAAACAAATTTATGAAAACAATTCAAAAGTTGACAATTAAGTATCAGGTAGGGTTAGGTGGGGAGGGAATTGAATAATTTTAATAAAACTTATAACTCACACTCAATAATACTATTTTTTTTATATATGTATATGTATTTACTATTATTTGAACTTAAGTGTAAATAGAATCTATCTCTATTTGCACTGTTTAAAAGCTTCTGCCTTTCAAGACACATTAAAATAGAACACTTCAAAATTGTAATAATATTTCACAGTATTACGGATTTTGCTCTATTTTAGATTGAATAAATGCAGTTATGCTGAGCGTATGCAGTATCATATACAAGCACACACACACAGGGAGTACTGTTTAATTACAGTTCTTATCATTTCTATTACAGCGATCTGACGTACTTGTTTGTTTACCTAAGTGTTACACACACACACTAAAAGACAAGACCAATTTAGCATTCGTCGGTCAACATTCACACATTCCTGCATATTTGTCTGGCAGGTTTTGCCTCTGGCAAGCACCAATGTATCAATGTCAAGTCATTGCAGGGAGACAGAAAAAAAGCAAATCTCAGCAAACAGTGAGCCACGTGGCTATTGTTGGACAAACAGCTCTTCCGTGACATTGAGATGGAGATGAAAGCGGCTGTAAGGCAAATGTACTTCATATTTGGAGTGAGATCATGAAATTGCTTTCTTCTGTCTGGATGCAAGTTTTGACATCCCGTTTAAAAAGATATTGCAGAGAGTGTCCTCTAAACTAAATATCTGAAGGCAATCACAAACAAGCACTAAATAAATACCCAGCAAACCTTATGTTCATCCGTCAAGGCTGGCCAAGAGTACTATTAGAGTTGACGGGGGTGAAAAATGAAAATAGGCCAAGGGTTCTCCTGTCTGCACATATAAACGTGATGTCTGGCCCCCAAAACTTTATGCTTTTGAAAAAAACTGGAGACCAGTGGCCACAATTTTTTGCAGGTCAGTTAGTCAATTTGTTGGCTCGAGGCAAAGAGCAAAACACCAATTAGGAGCAGGGAGGGTCGAGCACTCAGTGTGTGAGGAGAGATTAAAGTGCTGGCAGAGTTTGGCCACCGGAGCTCACTGTTAGACCCTGACCTCAGAATATATCAAACACTGTATAGATCAAACGCTCTGTTCGGCCCGCAACTCTTCTCTCACTGTCTGTTTATTCAGCTGTGGAGGGCTTGTTAAGTGACAATAGGTGAAAACTGATCAGCATTATTGAAGGCAGCAAACTTCCTTAATTATTACGCCAGAATGAGAGTATAGTTCCTAAACATGTCGGCCTAGAAATTCGCAGTTTCCCATCGGTCTCAGCACACGATATAACTACAGAAGAAAAAAATATATAGAAACTCTTTGGTCATTTTTGAACGTGATGCTACCGGTCGAATTGGATTCAATGATCTATGCTAAGCTATGCTACAAGTGCTATCGCCGTACTCCGAGATCGGCTGAATGGTTTCAAAAATGTAAAACTCAACTTATTAACTTCGGGGGAGTTGAAGAATGAACCTATTTCCATAAAAAAATGGAGTGTTCCTTTAAAACAATGTTTTCTCCTGGGTGGTGCACCATTCAAACATGACACCGAGAATGTTTTATACATTCTACTTAGATTCCTTAATTTGAGTAGAGGTATCAAACAAGATTTAGAATTTTAATTGAAATTTGAACATAACAAAGCCAAATTAAAATAAACAAAAATAATATTTTTTAAAAGCGTAATTTACTTCCTTGTCATGCTAGCCAGCAAAATGGCAAATTTACAGAAAAAGTCATTTAAAATAACAAAAAAAAATACAAGACAAAAAAAATTATTTTATTTACTTATTATCATATTTTTTTGTATCAAAGATTTAGTATATAAATGATCTATTCACAGTATTAATTACCGAAAAGCCTAGGGTGGGTCTACAGCTCCAGTCAGATCAGTAGAAAAAAGGAAAAAATACCAGAAGGACTGGAGGCTTCGAGGGAAAATCAGTCTTCCACCGAGGAAACCAATCAGTCTCAGAAAACCAATAAGTATTATCGATATTCTTCACGTTCCCATCTGTTTTGTGTCATGTATATGAATCCATAATCCATACCGTAGTAATGCATAGATCTGCAGAGTGAAAAACATGATGTAACAAGCAATGCATCGTGGTATCACACAAATTCAGCTGACATACACTGTGCTGCCTACTAATGGATCTGTAGTATATCGCCTGAAGATGTCCACTGTATTCAAAGCGGCTCAAGTATACAAATGGAGAGGAGATTGATATAAGAAACTGTGCACGCTGGTACCAACTAGTACTACGTGCAGCAGGGAGTCATTAATAAATGTAGCTTTTATGTTTGATTTTTGCATGGTATGTCTCACGCTTGATACAATATTAAAATATTTTTCAGCTACAAAATCTACGTCAAGAATAAAGAGCGCTGCTACCACCTCCCCGACTGTGACACTAATTGATAACATAAACATATGTTTAAAATTAGCGAAAAATAATTAAGCTTCTCTTAGGAATGCACAGTATATTGAAATAGCAAACGCTTTCATCAACTCAAAAAGTGTTGATAGCGATGCCAAGATGATGGGTAAAGTGTAATCTTTACTAAATCTTTACTAATGCTGCACATTATAATGAGCTGATGCCTACATCCACTAATGTGAATTAACTGATTTTATTTTCTAGCGTCATAATTTATTTAGACAAATTAGAAAAGACGGCTGATATCGGCGCATCTCTAAATTCTGCATTTCGACAACAAGACGTACAGCTGCTGTCATCTCGGCCGTGGTCATGCATTCCACTCGGTTACAAGTCTTTGTTACACGCCCTGGCCTTTGCATATATTACGGTAAGTGACAATGTTTTATAATGATAATTGTTATCTCCGTAGGGAACATGATTTATTGTACACTTCCACATAAAAAATGACTGATTTATTCAGACCTCCCGGAACTGAAAAGACCAGTTTTCTCTGAGAGAAGCGCTGATATTGGTCAGACACGTTCTTGTCTTATCTTAAGTTATTTACTGCTGTCAGAGAGGTTGACTGGCAAAGGAATGAATGATTGCTTGAGTTTGAGAAGCTACTGGCCCAGCAGGCGATTTCTGTCAATAAGAGTGGAAAGTTTAAAAGACTGGGATAATACAAACGGCCGTTTGTTCGTAGATGCCCTGAACAGAGAATTTAATTGCTTACAACTTCCTAAAAGTGGTTCTCTTGACAATAACGGCTACTGTGGCGTTGAGCAAAATCAAACAATAAACTTCTGAAGATCACAGTGTGAAAAACAAATGCCGCATGAATGTCAGGGAACACAAGTTCACTAACTGATTATGAAAGGCAAAGAGAAACAAAACAAGTGGGATGTGTCGCTAAATAATTCACTTCTATATTTGACTCACTATGAGCATTAAAATTCAATAATTTGCGATTAGATTTAGCAATACAGTACGTGCAGTAGCGTTTCCTCTCCCATCCGCACATAAACACAATTATCTGCAAAGCAACAAGAAATTCAAATAACTCTTCAGCACATTTAAAAACGATCTTCTACTTCATTAAACTTTGCACTTTGGTATTTTCTGGAAGTTGAGCACAGTGTTTACTCATCGCTCGCGCACGTACCCTCCAACTCGCATGACGCATATTGATTTTGTTTACAAATCTCGTCGGATTTATACGTTAAAAAACATTTGCGCTCGCGAGCCTTCGAGTGCAGATAGTGCTCTGAATAATATAAGCCACTTTTTTTTCCAACTACTTTGAATATTTTTGGCTAAGGTGGGCTAATCTTGAAGAGGTTTAACCGAAAACCACTTCGGCATCACCTTCTGGATTAGTACTTTACAGTGAAACTTCTCCTTCATATTCAAAGGTCTACAACAGGAGAATACCACGTGTGCTCAGGACAACATGGGGAAATAGCGGATATCTTGAACTACTCAGACGTGCACGAGCTCCTTCCGATGGTCTGATGGGGCTTTGTGCCCTTCATAAAATATACAGTCTAACAATCAGAGTGATTTAATGCCCCCAGGAAGACATTATTATAGTGCAGACAAAATCAATACAACTGAAATTCCGGCCACCTTTTTTTTTTCCCCTTTTCCTCCGTTTCAGACCGGTCGACTGAAAGGCTTTTCCCAGCATGCCATTCAAAGAGAGAGATTCCACAGGACTGGGGTTAGTCAGGAGGCATGAACCACCGGACTGTCATTAAACAAGAGCTAGGTTCATGGCACCCATCATGTTCCCAAATTACCAAATGTCACTTTTAATTAAGCGTGGTAACAGCTCATTTTAATGAAGGCTTGATGTGCTCAGCAGATTTTAGCCCAGCACTCTTCATTCGCTTTTATGTGCCTGTGCATTGATTCTGCCCAGTCAAACTTGCCATGAACCCTCGATATAGATTGAACCCACATGACAGCATTAATATGCAGGAGCTACTTTCAAACCGTAGCTTCCCCAGATACAAGCTACTCAGCATTTAAAATAGTTCAACTACAGTCAAGCTGTTCGTTTAAAAAAAAGTAGCCACTTTAACTAAGCTACTAACAAATAAAAGACAGCATGAAAGAGCCAATATACAGGCCTGTATATACACTGTGAAATGGCAACTGTGCTTGCCAGAATAATTCAATAAATAGTAGATAAAAAGCAAGTTATAATGTGTCAAAATTAGATAATGCGTTAAGTAAAATCATCATTCGGTAAATGATGTAAACATATACCAAGATCAATTCAGTTAATGGTAAATAATGTAGCTAACTAATGTTACTTGTGTTCGAAATAACGAAAAATAAATAGTATTATTATAATAAGTAAAAACAAGGTCAGTAGGACTAAAAAGGATATAAACCCAAAGTAGTGTACAGAATGCATACAGCAGAACTGAGACAATGATTCATATTAAAGTCATAGCTGTGAGATATGTGTAAACATAAAACGAGGAAATTCAAGTCTAACAAATCCATGAATCACTCATTCTTTCAGACAGCAACAACAGAATACAACCACTCGTTTTAGCCAATAAAAGAAAAAAACATCCAAATAACCCCTGAAGTTACACATCCTGGTGCTTGTTACTGGAAAACCTTCTTCATTTTTAAAACAAAGCGAGCTACTGTCACGCTACTGAAAAATGCAGCTAAGTCAGTGCCGCTGCTATACTTCTGGTTTGTTACACGTCTGATACGCAGCCTGACAAACTGATAACAATGTTGTAGCGCTGATCCCGCATCAGGCTAAAACGCTTTCACTGCCAGGTAAAATATAACAGTCTGGGTGCATTTTCCTTTCATTTCTCTATTACTCACAGACACTCACACAGATACACATATAACTCTGAAGGGCACTTGTTCCTCATTGTGTTAATTCGTTTTTTCCTTCCAGGCTCTCAGCTCATTAAAAATTGAAATACATACAACTTCTAAAAAAGCCCCGCATGAAACCGAATTGGACACCTCCAGTCCTTTTAATACAAGCCGGATGAGTAATGACAAAGAGGCGGTTAATTTAGCAGCACAGCTAGATAGCCTTGTTTAAGGGCCTCAGAGAGAGGCCTCTTTTGTGGTCGGGATGGGGGAAAAAAATCCTGCGTAAACATTTTCAACGGTGCCCACATGTGAGTGCCACGGGATAGTTTTCCCTGCTTGAGTGAGAATGAGAAGTTTGTGATGAATATTACTGTGCTAATGCACCTAATCTTTATGGACTTTTTATTAGGCTGTAACTCTCGGGTCTTGATTCATGTTTAATGCCCTCATATACAGATCACAAGAGACCTGCAGTTTACTCTGAAAAATGGCATGCTAATGAAAGATAGATTTAGAGGAGTTCACTGTAGCTGCTTCCCAAAGAAGCCTTTAAAATATGTTGATACAGAGGGACACATCTCTCCCAATTAGCATGCAGGGAAGAGAAATGCAGCCTTCGGTTTGGACGCTGTCATTCTCTGACCGCTCCATGCTGACATCCCAGGTGTCTGTCGTTCCTGTACCTACAGGCCAGGGCAAGAGGCGCTCGCTAAAAGCTGCTCTCCATCACTAGAAATCCCTCTACACACACACACACACACACACACACACACACACACGCTGTAATTTAAACCACTGGCCACAAATCACATGAGTGCATTTGAAAATCATCACCGGCCTTTCCCATAAAGAACACCAATAAAAATAAACATTCCCTCAATGGAAACATTTCAAGCTCATATGTAAAGTGCTGGCAGGAGAGTACATTACGTGATTGTAGCGTATTCGCCGTTGATGTTGCTGTGGGAAAGAGAGGAATGAGGATGGAGAGAGATGAAAACGTACATAAACCTTTGAAATGAAGTGTTATGGGGCATTTTTGGTATAATGTTGTTTTATTGTATGAATAAGCTCATTTCAGCGTGTCTTTTGGGTGTATCTTTTTGTTCGTTTTTTGTGCAAAATGTCAATTATTTCATCTGTAAAGTTTCCTTAAACATCATTTCAGTCATGAAATGAAATGAAATGAAATCAGCCGAGTAAATTACTTTGAAAATGTATTTCGTTACTGATTCCAATCAGTAACAATTTCAATAAACAGACACTATGGGTAATATAATCAGTCTACTTTCTGATTACTATTTAACTAACTTGCTTATCACATCAATTTAGGATTAACTTGTACCATATCGATATATATAAAAAACAAAGAGTAAGAAAACATATTCAATTAAACATTATATTACGTCAAGGTTTCCCAGACTGGGGTTTGTAAAGGAACTGAAGGGTGTTTGAGAGTTTAATGAAAAACTAATAAATAATTAATTGATAAAAATGTAAAATTAAAATAATTGGAATAACAACAGTAAAAATAAAACACTTACAAAAAATATTAAATATCTTCTGTAACCACATGTTAAGAGAACATTAGCCAAAGTTAGAGAACCATAAACATGCAAATGTGTTTTTTTTTAAATTAGTAAAATATATCTTTTAAAATATATCTCTGGGGTGCTTCTTTAAGAAAATGAATGTGTCCATCGGTAGATGATGCAACACTGAAATGAACTGAGCATAAATCAGTGGTCAAATACAGCATAGCCACCTGACTTTGTGTCTTTGTGTGAATGTCCACAAAACTGGAAGACTATGTGGGATACGTTATTGTAAAAAGGATTTAGTGATCACTTTTGAGTAATTTATTTGCTTTTTGTAATGAGTAAAATCAATAAAAAGAAATTCATGCAGTCTGATTATGAGCACAGGTATTTTAAAATGTAATTACAAATACTCCATAATTCAGATGACATGTAATCAGTTACTACCCAGCTCTGGCAATGCTACAATGCCTGATTAAACAAAAATGTATAATAAATAGTGCTGTCAAATGATTAATCACATCCAAATGAAAAGTTGTTGTGTACATAATAATAGGTGTGTGTGCTGCGGATATGTATTGTGTGCATATATAAACACACATGCATGTATGTATTTAAGAAAGGTTATAATTAAATATTAAATATATATATATATATATATATATATATATATATATATATATATATATATATATATATATATATATATATATGCAAATACATGTATATGCAGTAAGTGTATTTTTATATATATATATATATATATATATATATAATAAAATATATACACTAAACACATTATTTTCACAAAAACTTTTATTTTGGATGTGATTAATCATGAATAACTGTTATGCAGCAATAATAAAAGTTATTAAACAGTCTAATTGGCTATCAGTGTGCTAAGCTAGCTTTCTGAGTGGTTAGCTTGCAAAATGTGCAAAACAAAACAAAACAACAATGAGAGATGTTTATTTTCCCAATATATAGGTTCAGTTATATACTATTATGTAACATATTTAAAATGCATTAATGGTCATAATAGCACAATTCAGACAATATACACAGAATTGTTCTTCACACTGAGTTTCCAGGGTTACTACATTATGTAGTCATGACAACAAAGAAAGTTACAGACTATCGTTCAAAGCAGGTGACATTAAGTTTAGAGAATGTTTTTTATTGTTACGGTTTCAGAAAGTGCTTTTTTTTAATGAATTGATCAAATAATCCTGAAAATAACAGCTTCTCTCTCTCTCTCTCTCTCTCTCTCTCTCTCTCTCTCTCTCTCTCTCTATATATATATATATATATATATATATATATATATATATATATATATATATATATATATATATATGTTTAATTCCTACAATTTTGAGTCCTTTGGCTATACTACACTTATGACTATAAATAGTGTGCATTTCAGCTATTATGAATAATTTCTAATGTTACAATCAACATCATGTCACAATTGCAATAAAGCTTGAACTAGAATTACACCAGAAACCGTGCTTTGACCAGTGGTTCTCAACCATTTGTCGAGAATGCATTTGCATAAGGTTAAACATGATCCACAACCTTTGACATCCACCATAAAAAAAGCAAAAGTGTTTTCATTATTTAAAGGGTCATATGGACAGTTCATTTCATCATTGCTTTTAGCATTGTTTTTTCTCTATCAGAACAGACCTGTGAAACATTTCTGGGTCGTGACCCACCGGTTGAGAACCAGCGCATTAAGTTCGAGCCCTGATTAAAGAACAGTGTGATTATTCAGTGCTCCTCTCGTGCTTCAGAGTGAACAGCAGGGTGTAATGATTTGCTCATATTTCAGCCTCTTGAAGGAATGCTAATAAACTTCAACGTTTTGAATCCTAATATTGCTCTGTATATATTAACGCTAATATATTCTGAAAGCTGAGCAAGGAACATGAAAATCATGATATTTCCGGTCCTTGTGGAGAGTGCGAGTTATCCAAGCGTAAGTGTAAAATAATACATTTACTTTGATTCTGTTTTCGTGTACAATTACAGTGAATCTGCTCTTAATTTCTGTCCACCGACAGGCGGCCGAAAGATCGATCACAAACACGCTGACAGATCTCCCCTGATTCAATTCGGCTGGAAATTAAAGAGGGGCGAGGAAGCAGGTCACATGGTCTTTACAGACAGCTAACACAGACAGACGCATGCAGGGCACATTCCTTGAGTGGCACGTCCACAGAAAAGTCGTCTGGCTGTTCGATTAATCTCCCGGCTGCCAGCGTGATCAAATTGTGAAATCAGGAAAACACTAAGTAATTTAGCAGTAGAAATGTGGGAAAGGAAGAATGTGTTGAAATAGATACAAATTAGACCCTCTGTCTCAGGTCTTCGTTCAGGAAATTCATTGGTAGCCATTAGTGTTACGCTGGTGTACAGGGGTCACAGCAGCCAGGCCGAAAAGACTGGGAGTGGTACTGAGCTAAATATCACTGAGAGAGAGAGACAGATAGACAGATAGACAGACAGATTGATATATAGACAGATGGATGGATGGATGGATGGATGGATGGATGGATGGATGGATGGATGGATAGATAGATAGATAGATAGATAGATAGATAGATAGATAGATAGATAGATAGATAGATAGATAGATAGATAGATAGATAGATAGATAGATAGATTTACTTACAACTGAAAATATTATATTACTGTGATGGCAAAACTGATTTCGTGCTGAATTATTATAAATTACTTTTGGTGCTCAACTTCAACATTAGAAATGTTTTAATGTCACTTTCGATCCATTTAATGCATCCCTGTCAAACAAAAGCAGTACTTTTACCCCAAATTTAGCTAAACAGTATTCAATGAATCCATGACATACTACCATTTTGCGAATCACCATTTAGCAGCGCATTTTCAGCGAGACCACTTTCGAGGACATAATTTAATGGAAAGCGATTAAAAGAACTCAGTGGGTGGTCCAGATCTGTAAATATGATGGTGACTAACGCCTTGGAAAAAAAAAATATAAATCACACTTGAATCCATCTAGCCATGACAGCCATTTAAAAAGAGAGCAAGCAAACCTACAGTATGCGTGAGGTCATCTGACAGGCAGCATGACATATTTCACAACAGTGTATGGAGCAGACGTGCATGTTTATTTGCAGCCGGTCAAAAGGCTTTTGGAGATCTATATTCACTTTAAACACATTTAAGTGCACTTGAACAACAGACAGAGTGATGAGATATGTATATTGCGCAACTGTAATCAAGCAGACGCGAGCATTCGTTCTGACGGCCCTATATATAGCTTATGAAACACATCTGTTTTCATGATTCAGACCCCAAGCACTGCCACAAATAATCACAAAGCCTTGAATGAAGACACCAGCGTGCCGCGATGAAGAACTCGATCACCACCAATCACTCCAGAGAAGCAATTAAAGAGTCAGCTCAAAGCATTTTAACTGTAATTACATCACACAAATCGACTCGGACAAGAGAGCACATACGGGGCCACATGCAAAGACAAACGCAGTGGCAGCGGCTGTGCAGTGACAGCTAGGAGCCGTCAGATTTGAGAAATAATAGTAATATATGTCTAAGCCTCACTCGTGATTTCATTATGACTTAGGCTTTTATGGGCTTTTTCCCCATAAGAGCTTAAAAACAAATTCATCCCTTTAGCCTTTAGCAACAATTCACCACCAATTCCATTTCAAAGAATCTTATCATGACCTTCAGATGAGATTATTTCATGGAAAATAAACAAAAAGTACATATCTTGTGTGTGTGTGTGTGTGTGTGTGTGTGTGTGTATATATATATATATATATATATATATATATATATATATATATATATATATATACATACTATATATATAATTTTCTTTTTTTCCAAAAAACTTTACCCAGTGGAGTTTTTAAAACCTTTCTGTCAGGAAGTGTGTGTGTGTGTGTGTGTGTGTGTGTGTGTGTGTGTTATAGAGACGCATTCACAAAACAAGCATGAAAAATATTGCTCGCTGGAGTGTTAGAACTGCTTCACCGTCCATGAAGATAGCGTGCGTGAGTCAGATGTGGGCTGCTTTTAAAATGTCCTCTTATGTCCACAAAGAATAACACGAGAGACTTAGCAAACATTTGTATTTATCTTCTCATAAAAACCCCCACAACATCCACATTTCTGCAGGAATAGGAAATTCGTATAAAGCAAAATCACAGTCCAGCGTGACTGCGCACCCATTTCACATAAACACTAAAAAGTGTTTGCAGAGAGATCACTTGAGTGAGTAAGGCCATCACCAGAATTTTGCACTCCTAAGCATACCTTTTTATATATCCTAGTTCATTAAGTATTGTTGCAAATGCATTTTGGCAGTGAAACGGTTTCTTAATGCATTCATATTATATATTTTATCTAAACTGTAATGAGCGCTTGTTACCTGAAAACATTATAGAATTCATTCAAATCATGAGGTCGGTGCTTAACTCTTAACAATTCATCTCATCTCATCTCTCACAACAAATTTTCAAAATCGAAATGATTTGAAAGAGAGAGAGAAGAGAAAGAAATAAAACTGTATAAGCTATATTACGCACACAATAAATATACTCAGTATGCACAGATATATTATGCAAATGTATATTTTTTATATATAGTATTTTAATACAAATATCTGTGTTCACGTATTTTGCAAATGACTACTATTCTGTCCCTCTTTTTCTGAGCTCTAACGGTGTTCTTTTGCTGCCTTTCACCATTTATATTTCCTTTAGAAAATGCAAATATTATGCATGTGCATAATCTGCTCCCAAAAGTGTCATCTTCCCACAAATGATTTCAAAACCTGCCTCAATTTTAAATGACAAACACATTATAAAATCTAAGACAAAAGGAACGAATCTATTAAAATCACGCTGATTGCCATGTCACTATAAACCTGACGCGGGAAGCACAATATTCAGGTACACGGGTAAATGATGACCCTTCTTCTCTTGAAGGGCTTCACATAAATTAACATGAACTCCCAAAGATCAGGTCTCTCCTCCCACCTGCTATGAAACATCAACGAGCAGTCAGACAGTGGAGGTAGCCGTTTTGACTGATTTTGAGGAAACACCTCTTTATGCAATTAAGCACACTGTTTGGGGGAGTTATTTAGTTTTTATATGTTTACAACTGTTCAGAACTGCGCTAGCTAAGCATGTGCCGATTAGCTTCTTCAGGCTAGGTTTAAATGTATCTGAGATTGTCAGTCACTACCAAAACATTTGGTGGAGTTTTTGTGTGTGTGTGCTGTTATCTGATAAAACTGTCATGTGGTTACTACCAAATTATTACTGTCCCTAGCGAAGTTTAGTGGAAAATTAAGCATGCTGAATAATCAACTGAGACGCTATGGTTTGATATGGTTTTAGGTTCGATATACATTGAAACTAACGAATCCTAAACTTTCAAATCGGTATGATCAACTTCTTTGCCCTTTACAAAAGATCATTTAGATTCACGTGAATTACTTGAAATATGTAAAAAAAATAATGTTTTCTATTTCGCTCCAAAAAAAAAAAAAATACAGTAAAATATATTTACAATGTAAATGTAAGCAATTTATTAATAGGTCAACATAACCCTTCTTATTAAATTATTATTACGGTGTTTTTTGTGCAAATTTAGGGAAGGGACTAA
This sequence comes from Puntigrus tetrazona, assembly GCF_018831695.1. Taxonomy (NCBI): domain Eukaryota; kingdom Metazoa; phylum Chordata; class Actinopteri; order Cypriniformes; family Cyprinidae; genus Puntigrus; species Puntigrus tetrazona. The sequence continues at coordinate 13,010,090 of NC_056712.1, forward strand.
TATGCCAAAACTTTCTGAACATATAATATGAAAAGCTAACTGCAGCACAATTACTAAATATGTACCCTGGATTATTATACGATTTGCATGAATACAATTTTTTTTACTATTTCCAAGACATTGACTTTGAATCAATTCTGTAGAACGAGGATATTGAAAAACAAGATGAATTGTTTTGTTCCACAGGATGTTGTCTTCGTGAATACTACGTGAATGAATCTGCACTGTGTATATCCGCACAAGATTGCTCACAGCTTCCGTTCCACACTGAAAATCAATGGACATGCAGATGGACTCCAGTTGAAACGTTGCCCATCCTGTAGCTCTGACTAAAGAAATCCTGAGTCAAATTTCTGAGCCTGACTTGTGTTTGGAATATTTTTCCTCTGTGCAGTTAAAAGGGAACATTGGTTGAGACGTTAAATTGCAGCAGAGTTTGCTAAGGTTTTCAGAGTGGTTTCTTGCCGGTCCAAATCGAAAAACTGATCTCTTGACAAGACTCTTTAAATGTAGGTTTAAGAGATTTAATTTCTCTTTAAGAACTCATTTCATCATCCTCCAGGTGGAAATCTTAAGTTTGATCATTAAGAAACACCCCCTTAAAACACAGTTAAAAAATTGACCGGAGAGACCGTTTCTCACCGGTCGCTCCAGCAGGAAAGAGCTAGGCTGTTAGTTTAAAGGTACATCTGATATAGTATAGATTACACAGTGTTTTTCAGCAAAATCAATATTAGGGAAAGGGATTGGATATAAAAACCAACACAAACACAGGCTCAGCTTGCTTAGACACGGCAAAATGTTTGTTTTTCCCTGAAGTGTATCAGTAAGAACATTTTGATTGCTAATGCTATGGATGCTGACTCCCTTAATTTAATGCCACACTGCTCCCAGCGTTCGTGTTACAGGAATATGAGCACGAACAGGAAGAAAAGCTCTTCACAAAAAAAAATGTGTTGATGCTTAAGCAAATGGGTCTGACTCAGCGCAACCTTTGGCATAACCCCAGTTAAACCTAATGTTTCAGAAACAGGAATCTCCAACAAGTGGAAGTTAAATGAAAATTGTCATTTTGTACTCTTACGTCATTCCTGCTGAACGTGCATATCCTGGTCACCGTTTACACTTCAGTGACAGTTTAATGAAGACTGGGTCTGTTAAGCTTCAAAACTATTAAAAAGAAAGACATAAATAGTCCAAATTATTAGTGTTCTACATTCTACGCTTCAAGTAAATACTGAAGCGTTGGGTAAAGAACAGAAAATACTGTTTATGGTGATTATTCACTGAATAATCTTGACCGATTCCAGTGGAAAATCTTGAAAACAGTGACAAGTGACAGAATCTAATTTGAGTATGTGAACATCAGTTGACGAATTGGACTCATGATCATTCAATCACTGCGGTCAACACAGTTGTGAATGAGGAACTGGCCTGTTAAGTATGATTTAAAATAAATAAAGAACTGAAGTAGCAGCCTCCAATTTGTGAATGAATTGTTAGTTTAGGGCTGGCCTTTTCCAAGAATTAGTCGATTCCATTCACAAGTCTGGTCTGGATTATTTATGAGCTGAATTCATCCAAGTTCAACTCCTCACTACGTCACTCAATCACTGCGGTTCTCAAACACTCTGGAGGAGACTGTAAGTCTCACAAGTCTTTGCACAAAATTATCATTTGACTTCAGAAATGCAATGGACAGCTTTGAAGTTAATTATAATAGCATTAAAATGAATGTTCCTCTCTTGTCTGCTACTGAAGAAACCATTTTTAGGTTACATTGTGCAAGTCATCTTACCTTTGTCCAGTGTTCAAAAGGAGAGTCTTTCTGTATAGTGTGAAAGACAGTATTGTTGTTTAGGAGATGGATGTTACCAAGCGCAACTATCCAACAAAATCTCTCAGCCGTCTATTTAAGTCAATTTAATGCCCAGAGATTCAGGTGTGAGCGACTGGATTTAAATTTGCTGCCTGTCTTCTCACGGCCGGCTGAAGGGTAATACCTCCAAGACATTTCTTTTCATACGCGTCAAGCCTCGGAACCATTTGTTGTAGCATAACAGGAAACCGTGAGAATACTTTCGCAATTGATTGAACTGTCAAAAAACACGTTGTTTGATTGATCACATTTCAACCAATCATGTCATGCCAATTTCAGATGCGATCGGGTTGGCTGACGGATCCTGGGAGAGAAAAAAAAAATAGAGGAATTTGAGGCAAGGTGATACTGTTGCATGTCAAGTGTAAAACTGAAATTTGCCCCAAAATATTTTTCGTTGTTGTTGTTGTTGTTTGAGAGTTTGGCATTGTCCAAGAAAAGCAGTCCAAAGAGAGTTAAAAATGAGCTCTTATGCCAAAAAAACCCCCTAAAAACTAGCTTGTCAAAAAAACAGCAGCAGGTAAAGTTGACCTTAGCTAGATTTCCAAATGATGCACCCCTGTTAAAACTGGAGAAGTTGTTCGGCATCAAACAGCATGCATTAAAACACACAGATGACCTTCCGACAACAGGAGGAGACATTTGAGGGTGCCCATTGTTTGAAGGACTGGAGGGAAATCAGGAGTTCAGGTCAAACCCACGGCACATCTCTGACAGGTGCAGCAATTACAATGAATCTCCAATCAAATGCTCCAAATAAAAGCTGACAGCTGAAGCCTGACAGAATGCGAGCATGTGGGCTGTTAAAATGTGGAGAGAAGAGGAAGGTGTTAAGAACCCGTGAGAAAACCGAACAATGGAACATCGGAAATCAACTTCCTTAAGTTTATTTTGTGCTTCTCAAGCAATTAGCAGTTACATCTTGCGACAGACAACAAATTATACAATCCCACTCGTGATTAATTCACACAGTTGAGCTTTCCCTAACAGACGTCTTCAAATTGGCACAGAACGAGATCGTCTTCAACTCGAAGCTTTAGCAGCGAGACCTTGTGTAAAAGCACTTTGTCTCAGTGGTGAACTTGTACAGAGCTTGTCCACTCCGCCTCCCTCACTGTAGTACATTTCCTATTTGGAGAACTGTAATGTCTGGAGGGAAAGGTCAACCACAGACAGTATGAGTAATGCGAGAGAGAAACGGGGGGCGAGAGGACATCACTCCGTATCTGAAAATCTCGGTGTTGAGGAAAAGGTGCATTACGTGGCTGAGAAGAGTTTGACACTCAATACTTTTCCTCACTGGAACGAAATATCAGAAACCGGCCTTTATGGATGAGCTGTGCGAATGCAAAGCGGATAACAATCTTGAACATGTATGTGGCATAACAGATTCCATGTAAGATATGGTGCATGGCAACGCTCTGCGGCGTTCGACAAACAGGGAGAAGTTTGATTTGAATAATCGCTCTGAGAAAAGAAGTATTTCTCACTCGCGGGTCTCGGAGTCATGTCAATTATGATGAAATATTCTTCAGACGTTTATTTGGGAAGCGTTTGATAACCTGTGACTAGCTGGATGGCTGACAGCATATTTTAAACAATGGAAAGAGAATGCAAATGGGCGTACTTAAAAAAAAAAAAAAAAAAAAATCCCTAGAGGCTTTCGATATAGACCACCTTCAGGTGTGATAACAGATGCCATTAATCAAAATGTAACATACTGTAAAAGCGTAGGCTCCAGTTATATTAGAAATATGAAGCCGTTTCACCACATTATAGCTGCAAGCCTACTTGGGCATTTTGCAGAAGGGAATCGGTTTGCCTAAAGACACGTACACGCTAGATCTGTGCAATTTCAGAATGCGGCAAATCCACAGACGGCGGCATTTATACTTAAAATTTTTTTTTACGTTTTAGAAGCGATGGACTCAACTTGCAAATCATTTCAAAGCAGCTTTGTTTAAAGCAACACTTTAGCTCATTAATGAATGCATAAGATATCACTAACAATAAACAAGACTTTTTTTTCAGCATTAATCTAGGTTAAAAATTTTATAAACGCTATTGCTCATCAGTATTTTATGTTCCATGCGCAAACAGTTCATTAACTTGCAACGTTAGAGTACATTAGCCTAGATAGATTCATAAATGCGGTCTTGTTTTTGTTAGTTTATGATACATAATGCATTCAAGCGTTTGAATCTTACTGTAAAGTCCAAATGTTATGCATTAACCCCATAAAAGCCTGCATTGTATTTGTTCATCTACTTTCTAAGTACCAACATAAAAACCTACATGCTTTTTTAGTTTTTTCAGTAAGCAAAAGGCATTTTGGTATAATCTGGGGTGTATTGAATATTAATAAATTCAATACACATTAAAAATGTAATTTGTGATAGTAGCTCAATAGTGTTAATCTTTATAGAGTTAATATATTAATGCTCATAAAACATGCTGTGTAGAAAAGGAATTACGGCTCATGTAACCAAAATGTTCATTTTTATGTGCGGTCACGCATTTTGACAATCTTATGTTGACCGATATAACTTTCAGAGAGGAGGGTTCTTTTGTGCTTTTGGAAATCCAATTTGGTGTATTCCCTCTTGATGTCAAACTGACCTCGCTTTTTCTCACACCTCCACAACAAATTCCTATTTGGTAACAAATGACAATGAGTGTAGGCGTTTTCATTATACTTTTTTTTTTTATTTCAACCAAGAATGCAAATGTGTAAAACAGCAACCAGCAGTGAACTCCCAAAGCTTTACATAACATCATAAAAATAACACTCCTGTAGCAAACTACTATTCACTACAGTCATTTCCAGAAATGAAAAACAGGGGAAAAAAAAAAAGAAAACAAATCCCAAACCAAAACTAAATCCACAGGAACCTCTGACATGCAATTAAGTTGAAATAAACACGCAAAGCGAATCAAAAACATCCCTCAAGCCATCTGTCACGTAACCTCCGGTGATCCAACACACCGTTGTTTATAAAATGCAAAAACAAGTAAATGCTCTTCCGCCGGGATCAGACTGGAAGTGTCGTAAGGCTACCTCAAAGAAGTCATCACAATTGCATGCGTAATAGAAATGTGTATGCATGGCTAGAACGCCGCTCGAGAAGCAACACTTTACCACCCACTGCTCTGACTAATGTGAAAAGCTTTTTCCCTGTTGACCATTCAAATCTTTGAGCAACTCCGTTTGAGGTCATTCGCTTTTAGCAATAAATCGAGCATCATCCTGCACTTTCACAATCAATCTAATCGCGAGCGAAACCTAATTAACAAGAATGCAGCAGCACAGAGAGATGTTTTCCTACCTAAAGATATATTCAGCAGATCGGCCGATAATGATGAACTCATTAACTAACAAGCCCTTATGAAGAATATCGATCACTGTGATTTGGAAGCTCCTTTGGGGCGTTCAGGGGTTCCCGATCCCATTTATCGTTGGTGGTCCTTCATCTGGCCCAGTCCGTGCACACCCGTTTAGCCCAAGAGTTCTGCACTCCTCCGAATAAGAGGAGTGTTGATTCAGTTAATCAGTGTCTGAGTCATGGAGGGGGGCTGGGAAGGAGTAGGAGAAGAAGAGAGGCCTAAGGCCAGTCTTGTGAATTTAAATACAGAGCTGAAGATTGAACTTGCTAGCTCTCAGCCTCTCATTCGCATTTAGCTTTGCCCCGCTGCTCCTTGAGATTACCGAGGGCATTATTGAGATTGTTCTCTTTTTAGGCAACTCTAACGACTATGACAAGCAACTAGTTTGGCTTTGTTTCTCGAGTTTCACATCAGTTCACTATTTTCCATGCTGCATGATCTCTTAAAGATATAAAGCATTAAATCTCCAAACGTAGTCTATTTTACAGCTAATCAAAGGATAAAACAAAGAGTTATCAAAAAGTTTATTAGGCACAGCAAAATACAAAGACTTTGGTCTTGAGACTGACACTAAATCAAAGCCTGTTTTTCTTTTATAGTTTCATACCAAAACAAGTATTGCAAGTGTTACAGTGAGTTTGCATAGGCATGAAGAATGGAAGGAAAAACGACAACAAAAAAAAAAAAAAAATGACAGTAGTGGGCAAAATCAAAGCCCTTCGTGTGAGAAATATAAAAGTCTTCTTGTAAAATACACTTAAATGTTTTTAAAAATAGTCATCTAGAAAAGAGGGAAACGTACATATAAACTGTGAGGGAATGCCCGAAATTTAATGTATGCCCCAACCTGTCTTCAGAAAGAAATCTTGTGTAAAGATTGAGCAGATTAATGCATTCGTGTGTAAAAAATATAACTTTTGCTATATAGACCTTAGAGCACTCAGCCACTGCTTATGGAAAAAAGGCATATTGGTGACTAAGGTACAGGAATGCGTTTAAATGTGTACTTGCTAAATCTGACTGATTTGAAGGCTCAATCTACTTCTGAAGCATAATCTACTGAAATGCGGTAAAGCCCGCTTAAATACTATCCATTGCTTTGAACTCGCTCAGGGCCTGCACAGGGTTGATGTGCTTCTTTTGAGAGGACCGCTTCACTTTGTTGGTCTGACCGTCATCTTGCTTCTCGCGTTTGACCAGTGGCTTTTTCTCGGGAGCTTTCATTCTCCAGGAGACAGCGGGCATGTTGAGGTTTTGCATTCCTTGAGACTTCTGGTACTTGGTGGAGGCCACGTAGGAGGCCTTCACGGTGGACACCACAGAATTCATCAGATTCTTAGCGGCCTGAATCAGAGACATAGCACTATCCACCTGCTAATTGAGAGGAAATTAAAAAGACCTTCAGAGAAGTACCCACAAGTTTTGTAAAGAATGAATTAGCATTTCCATAACACTTTTAGCCATTTATGATTATCGGATGGGGATTTCTGTATTATAGAATTAGATGGAAGTGACAGATTTCAGCTTGTATGTCAGTCAGTCACTTAAATCTCCTGAAAAAATTGATTTAATTGATTATAAAATCAACCAGTAAATATATTACAATTTTCTAGTCACAAGTATATTCTACTATACACAAGTGCTTAAATATTTGCATCTTTATAATTTATATTTAATAAAATATATATTTTTTAAATTCCAGGACATCTCTGCAAGTAAAACACTTCAAAAACATTTGCTTTTACAGGGCAAAGATTATACAACAATACAAATAAAATCAAAGACTAAATACAAACGCAAACCTCTATAGATGCAACAGCGTAATTAAGGTTAACAAACTTAAAATGAAACAAACAGTAACTTTGTTTAAAATAAAGGCTGGGAATAGGCAAGCTGGAAGTACTACTGAGCTTTAAAACAAAAACAGGAAATAAATGAGCTTAGCAGCATGAGTTGTTCTTGTCATAGAGGTACGGATGGGCGAAAATAACAGTAATTTTATTTTGCTTCAGATAATTAGGTTTTTCGCCACAGAGGCACAAGTCTGTCTGTCCTTTTCTCCCTCTCTGTAAATGAGGACTTACCCCAGACACCACGAGCTCTCCGCCCAGATTCTGCACCTCGGCTTTGACTTTACTGCAGATATTGAGCTGGTGACAGTACAGAGCGATACGCTGCAGATAGACCAACAGATCCTGCTTGCACACTGAATCTGGACACTACAAAAGAGAAGAGAAGAGAGAGACACACAGAGATCGTAAAACAATTATTTATTCAGACCGATTTAGGGGGAAAATCTTAGTAACATTTAAGTATGTTAAAATTATGCAAATGGAGCAGAAAGTGCTACTATAAGAATTACTGGCAGCTAAAAACACTAAATTAGCCAGAATATTCCAAAAACGGACAGGCGAGAGGCAGGGACGTGTAGAAACGTGTGAAGGATGGGCGTTCAGATTCATTCGTGGCGCTTTGAGGCGTAGACTCTGTGTGGGCCTAATGATACAGATGCACCATTTAATAAACCTGACAAGCAAACACATCGAGACGGATGGTGAGTCAGACAAGCATCTGTACAGAAATACTTCGACTGATATCTAAAGTGAAAAGCACGTTCAACACGCTGGTTGTTTTGAGGATCTTTGACTGTTGCCTGCAGACAGCCCAGCGCTCCACAGTCACCTGTCCAGCTGCATGTGCTAGTCAAATTCATTCGGTTCCCCATCGTGGCAGGTGATCAGGCCCACCAAGGGCTCACAGCCAAACTGTCCTTATCATTTTACCAGAAGAAAAACAAAACCCTTGTGCATCTATATATATATATATATATATATATATATATATATATATATATATATATATATATATATATATATTATATTAAAAAAATTCTATGTGCTTGCTCTGAAGGAATACAAATTTCTCACCCAACAGTTGATCTCGTGCCAACAGCTAGCTTATTACCAATTCTCAACTGTGACATTTACTAATTTAGGTATTTGCAGAGATATGTATTCAGGGTGAAAATTTGATGCCAGAAAACCAAGACAGAGTTGTTAATGGCCCCCTATATAATTAAGCCACTGTATTTCATGGTGCAAAAACCACCAATATTCTATAAACTTTTTGTTTAAGTGCTTATTTGATGGATGCAGTGGAAGTGGGTAAATCTGAAGACAACTTCTTGGGATCTAGCGTCTTGACAGTTACTGTAAAACTTTTTAGCATGCAAAAGCACAATGCACACTGTCAGCATGCTAAAGATGTTGAATTTGCATCTTTCATTCCCTTCAAAGCACCTCGGCTGTAACAAGGAATAAAAAAAAGGAATTAGTTGTGCTCACTAATCAATTAGCTGACTAGTCAACAGTCCTGCTACGTTCCTATACGTTCAAAATAAAAAGCCTGCACTGCTGCCAACCAGCACATCACTAGCTCCATTTACCAGTCGTTGGTGAAGTAAAAAGCACAGTACATATTTTTCCCCATAGTTTGGCCATCCAATATCAATACCTCACGATGTTTCGCCAGTCTCCAAGGTAACAATAGTTTCTTCACAGTTATAATGTTCAAAGAGTCTGGCCCCACATCTCTGCATTGAAATGCTCTGAACAAGCAGGACTTGAGGGTGCCTGCACATAATTACACCAAGCCAGCTTCCCAACAGTGCCTTTATCTCAATAACTCTGCCCCAAATGCCATAAAGCATTTGGGAAAATGTCAAATCAAATTTCCATTATTTTAAACAACAGCTAGACTGCAGACTGCATACTTGAGCTGCTTAGGGCTGGAAAGAAACTCACAGATGTCATATGCATAATTCTGCTACGCAAAATGCTCCAATTACGATTTTATGTAAAATTCTGGTGCACGCAATTTAAGACATCAGTATTCAGCCAAGTTAAAATAGTGCTTAGTTAGCCATAATGTATAAAAATGGGACCAAAAAAAACCCTAGAAAATGAAGTTTGTGACAAAATTATGCCTGTATGAACGATGGTCTTCTGTGTCTTCATAATAAATACAGATTACAATAATCTAAAAAGGCTTTAAAATACCTCAATTAAAAAGACTGTTCTTTCCGATTTTATGTACAAAAGGCAACCATATTCAAGCAAGTATATTTCAAAAAGCTCTGTGAGCATTTTGCTAAATGAGCTCTCTGTATCCGTTCATTTTAATGTTTGAGGCCGGCAACTCAAAACACAAGAGTGGAATACAAAGCCAAACTTGCAGAGATGTGCCTGTGGGAGATTGAACTGGAGATACAGAGGAACACAGTCTGAGTCAGGCCATCTTCACCATACTTTAATAATCATCATTCTGTCTATAGACCCCACTGAGAGAGAAGGGCAGATAGACAGGCACAGGCTGTTAGAAACAAGACAGAGCGACAGGGAGACAAAGGGAGAAGAGAGACAAGTGGGCGAAAAGAAAGTGGGATACCAAGAAAGAACTGGTGAGAAACAGGAAGGGAGTGATGAAGAGGGCAACAGGCTGCTCGTCGTTCAAGACAGCGTGAGAATTAGCTGCCTTTCCCTGAAGTTTTGCTCGCTAAAAGGTAAAATGTGAGATTTGCATGCTACCACGAAAAAGTAACAATGTAAAATGGTTTCCAAATTGCGTGCATAATCGGTTATATTAATAAATATGAATAAATGCGTGCTATAACATGCTATAAATAGGCACTTTTTTGGCCCAAGGAAAAGTCTGCTCTGCGTCTGCTTTCCCTACAGTATTTCAGTATTTGCTGACTCTATGACTGCAGGACAGTGTAAAAGTATTTGTGCCAAGAGTTGGAGGAGAGGATTACATTCACAGCAACACAAAGCAAGAATTTTCTTGCCTGTAAGGGTTTCTCACCCCTACATCTGGCGTGTTGATCCAGCAACAAGTCTGGCTATGCTGTGAGCCCCGGCAGCACTGCTGGAATATTCAGTGGTGTAGCTCTGACTGCTTTGGCGTTCACTGTTTCCACTCCAGCTGGCTCAAAGCATTCTGGGATTTGTAGTAAAGATTATCCAGCTGGGCACATCATCACTCCCCAGCGGGAAGTCAGGATGTCTGGCCATGTCTGCGCAGAACTTCTCCTCTCTCTCTCTCTCTCTCTCTCTCTCATCATAAAGAGCCAGCAGGGGCACAGGAGTGTCCTTATTTGAGCACAGAAAGCCAGAGCGTCCGCCTCTCATCTGCTTTACTATTCCACCCATTATTCCAGCAGTCATTAATAAAGCCCCAAATTTTTATCAATCACCGAGCTGCTTTTCTTCCTTAGAGCTGGAGAGCTTACTGCAGAGGAAGTCAGACAAACAGCAGAACGAGGCGGAGAAAGTGAGAGGGTGAGAGAGGGGGAGAGGACAGCGGTGGTGAATCAGAACAGAGCCCTGCTAAAATGAAACCTGCTAAGCATACCAATTAGAGGCTCGACTCCTGTTTGAGACAGCTCGAATTGGCCCTTTGAAAGCATCACTTGTGCATGCTCAGCTGCTGAATTCATCCAAGTTGAACAGGAAATGCAGCCTGCCTTGACCTAGACGCATGTGAATACATGATGCACGTCAAACAAAAGTCCTCCCTGCTTTCCCCAAACATTTTCTTCCTCCACCTGCAAGGGAGGCATAGAGATCACATGGGGTTCTGCCGATGCGGTTGATTTTGGGGTACTTTGCGGTGAAGGGATACGCTAAAACAGCATTTTTTTTTTTTTTTTTTTGGAATAGTGCAGTGTCCAGTAAGTCCCTTATCAGGCCAGACCAAGAGCTTATTCTGCATTTACCCATCACTCCATTAAAAATAAGCAACTTCTGAAAAGTGTGTTCTTTTTTTTTTTTTTTTTTTTTTTTTTTTTTAAAAAGGAAACTCACATAAACCTAGAGTACATACTGTAGCATAACCTTACATTCAACTTCATCCCCGCTTCAACCCCTTAAGTAATGTCCATGCAAGCACTTATGGGATATTACCTTGCCTGGTTGCAGACTTCGGATTCTGTGCAGCAGGAGTTTCTTGCAAATTATGATTTTTATAAAATGTATTAGTTATCAGAGCACGTTTGGTCTCTTTTGGTCTCCAAGAATTATTAACTTTTTTTTTTTTATTAATGCCAGCTAATAATGCATGTGGTGTTGAAAAGTAATGAGCTGTCTTTAAAGTGCACTGCTTTTCTAATACGACAATGAGTTTATCAAATGGAGTGTTAAGAGGCACTTTAACACCTTAGTTACACAAGGTGTTAGAAAAGGCGTCACCATTATGTTTCTATTACATGCATCAGAAAAAGAGATGAACTAATACTAATGAACTGACCTAGATAAACTGAAGCACACTACAGCGATAGCACTTTGAGCATAGCTTAGCATAGATCAGTGGTCAGCAACAGGAAAAAAAAACAGGACATAACTGGTACGTCAGCAATAATATCTGGCCTGCAAACCGTGCCTGCAGATTACTTTGATACCAGCTGGTTCTAAAATAGATCTGTCATGACAGCAAAAGTTACTCAAAATAACACGTAGCTAACCTTCAGTTACAAAAGACACTGTAACAGTCTGTCACAATTCCAGTTTCATTTTTCCAATCAATTAATTTATCCGTTTACTATGTTCTGGATCTATTGGCGAAGTTTTTTTTTGGCCTTATGCCAAACTTACTTGCTGACCCCTGGCATAGATCATTAAATCCAATTAGACCAGTTTCATTGCGTTCAAAAATTACCAAAGAGTTTTGATATTTTTCCTTTTTAAAACAACACTTTTGTACTTATATCTTGTACTAAGCCCGGAGTAGCTGTGTATCAAAATCAAGGAAGTTTTGCCATGCCATGGCTACAGCAGGTCCTGAAAACAGCCAGACCCACTTGCTTGCACAGGGAGCGTGTCTTGCAAGCTGGGGACCAATTTTTAAAGGCACTGCATGATGTCACAGCGACTGCTGCAGCCATGGTACAGCAGCAAACTACCTTCTTTATTACACCAAAATGAGTATAGTTCCTAATCATATCAGCCTGTGGAGGGAAAAACCAAAAAACAAAAAAACTTTTCGTTTTCCGCTGGTCTTAGTACACGATATAACTACAGAAGAGTCAAGTTTTAAATAGGAATTTTTTTTTTTAACTCTTTGATCATTTTTGAACACGACTCTACTTGTCTAATTGGATTAAATAATCTATGCTAAACTAAGCTAAGTACCGGATCTCAGCTAAATAGATTCCAATTATTAAGTTGTAGAATCCAACGAGTGTTCCTGAAAACACTGAAAAGTTCTGAAATTGAAACGTGAGCAACTTTCAGTCTGCATATTCATGAAAATGGCAAAGCCGAAAAAAAAAAGTTCTTTCTCTCTCTCTGCAAGTGTGTACATTACTGTGTAAATGCCATGCTGTCCTCTGGCATGGAGACTGCAATAGTATAATAATAAAAAAAAAAAAAAAACAAAACAATACTCTGAGAAAACCATTAAAAACAATATAAACAAGTGTATAGCCGCTATCAGGACTGATGAGCAGAAGTGAATGCAGGTGTTGGAAAATATAACGGATTTCACACCTCAACGTTAAAAATATCCTGCTATAAAAGTGAGTAGGAAGGTCAGGCCGCATCATAGAAAATGTCATCTGGCCTGCTGAATTCCATTCTAAATGGGCAGCGGTAGTAGAACAGCATGAGCAGGGTTCTGACCTTTCTCAACACATCAGGGAGGAGAAATGCCAGTTTCCCGTATTCACTGACATAGCAGCATTTTAATATAGAGCAGCCCTGATTATAAATGGAGCTTCTTGGGTAATGCATTCTTTTGTGGGTTATGCCCACTAAAGCCCGAGGAGATATTGATACACTGCTCGCTGCACTCCTCTCAAGAGGGGACGGAATGAGGTGTGTGTTTTCTCTCTACTAAACAGAGCAGATGACATATGGAGGTGATTAGAGCAGTGATGAATTCGTTATGCCCACCCATAGGTCTTCTGCAAGATAAATTTTCATAGATATGATTACCTGGTGTTCATATGTGGTGCCCCAAACCACAGAAAGAGTTACCAATTGTTACTGATAGACATTAAGGCAGCATTGGAAATTTAAAGAGGGACACGCTAATCACATTTCACACAAGCACTCCTAAATGGCTACCTTGGCTATAAACAAAACCTTCACCAAGCTCCAGAGGTTAAAAACCACCTTAAAAAGGAAAAAAGGTGTGAAGTGTGCTGCAAATAGAAAATTCTAAGTAAATCTCCAGAATCATTGAAACAGGCACAGAAAAGCATCTGCCACAAAACTCCTTTGGTCCATCGGAAGGAAGAACTGAATCTTCAAAAACAAGAAAACCGTCTGCAGTAAGCAAACTTCATCTTCTATAAACATCTGCTGGAGACAGTTTGAGAACAGCACAGGTGGAGATTTGACGTACTGACTGTGACCCTTCGAAGAAAAGTTTCTGGACCGCAAACTTGATTTCCCAGCATATCTCAGGTGTGAACTCATTCCAGATTGTTTTTAAGCTCCTTGCTGAAATACTGGTCTGGTGGAAGTGGTGGGTACAACAGCAATAAAACCGATATCCTGCGCAGACTCAAAAACACAAACATTTACGTAAATCGTCTTTCTACAGAAGGGAAGGTAGAAGGCCAAGGAAATCAGCCCACTCAGTCATTAGTATGCCATGTACAAACTGGAAACGGCAAAGCACCCAAGGCAATCGAAGGTTCATTTTAAAAGCACCTGTTAATATCAAAGTCATTTTTTACCAAGATAAAAGATTCATCTGTAGTTTCTTTAATAGAGAGAACTCTAATGCACTTGGAGAGAGGAACGTCCCTTCATGTGGCTAATGTGTTTTATATTGCGTTTAAATGGTCTGGCGGCGCACTTGTTTTTTTTAAACGGCCAAATATAAAGCCATCATGGACCATGATAATCAATCAAGTGGCATTTGAAACAGAGTGATGATCTTGCTCCTATCCAACCAATTACCCAAAGAAAAAGACTAATATTTGCAAGTGCCAATTCTATCTCGGTCTAATAAAATCCTGATCTAGGATTAGAGAGAAGACTTATAAACTCACTCATGGATTGAGTGCACAAAAACATTCTCAGATTAACAAAAATGTAAGTTTTCTTATGAAATAACATGAATCATTTGCCTTATATGTGCATCACTGAGGCAATTAAATATCCACAGCATGACATAGCAAAAGCCGCCAACACGCCTGCCAAATAGAAACAACCACTTCCCTAACAGTTATTAATAGGACTGCCTGCTCCAAAGCATATTTACAAGCACCTATTTCACACAGTTTATACTGAGACCATTAAACGATTTTCACATTTCACCAAATTACAAATGCATTGAAATATAGTACTGAAATACACTGAAATACAGTACTGTGATATGATTTTACTCAAGTTCATTTGTCTAAAAGTAACTAAAAAAAAAAACATTATGGACAAATTCCAAACATGGCGAAAATGTCTAAAAATACAGCTCACTAAATTGTGAATATTTTTTGTTTTAACATTTTGTTAATAAAAAGAAAAAAAAATTAAAAACTGAAAGATCTGCTTCAGGTTGTTCAGGTTAGCTGGATGACGCCTCCACACTACAACTGTTAAATGGTGCCATGGAACTGGACTGAGATCAAAACAACATCCAAGGCACTGTAGGGCTTTTTTGTTCTTGAGTCATGCAACTATTTATTTGGCCTTTGGGTCACCGTCCTGCTTGAAAGATGAACTTACTTCCAAGACTTTTTTAGCAGACTGAAAGAGTTCTTGTTTTCACAGTGATGGACAACTTTTCCTGTATGTCTGGGTGGTTTGATGTTGCATCAACTTTCACACAACTGAACCAACAGTGCTCACTGGGACAACTCAAAGAGAGTTTTGAACTTTTTAACTTATAGATTTATTTCTCTCTCCTACACTACCCTCGGTTTTTTCACACCAATCTTTCAGCTTAACAGGATTTGATTTTTTTTAACCAATGAGCTCTCCATGACCTCTGAGATCACAAAACAAAGATTTGTGAAAGAATTAAGATACAGACCAATTTGCAAAAGAAAAACAAGCTGATTTAGAACCATTCTTACTAAAACGTTTAAGAGAACCGAGCGATTTTATTCACAAACCAAGTACTTTGGCTTACAATCAAATATTGCCCAAGCCTTTTTTTTGCATTTCCTTGAGTGTGGGAAGCTTTGATTAAATAATGATCTCCAAATATGGGAATTTAAGGAAATGTTGTACCTACATTAATGTTTCACATGTATAAAGCAATAGCGTCATTTATTCAATTGCTTATCCTACTGTGTAAATTTAGAGCTGCTACACAGAAACTCAATACTTAAAAACAGCACAGTTAAGGAACATTTTCTTAAAAAAGAAAAACTGAGAAAAACCTTTGTAGCATTTGTAATCAAGTAAAAGGAGAAAACGGGATGAAGGTCTTAATACCGATTCATATTTCATGTCTAAAGATGATTCAATTACCCAATTCAAACATTTCAAACCCTGCTAAATAGTCTGCCGTTATGCCACAAAACCAGGAATCTGAACCAGGCTGGTGGGCATCATGTAAGGTACCAACCCTTGAAGTGCTGAGCTGAGAGTTTGTGGGATCACATTTTTTTTTTTTTTTTTGCTCTTCTACTGTAAAGAAGGAAATTTACAGGCCTGTCACCGTTAAGCAGCCAGAGGCCAGAACTGGGATTAATACAACCTGTGGTGGTGCCTATGGATCACCATAAATCTTCCTTGATTGAATGTAAATTGGAAAACTATGTATGTCGGTATACATCACTGGCATAAAATATGTTCTGCCGCCCGCAGGTCTGCCTCGCTAAAATATGCAAACCTAGTGTTGCGCGATCATGTCCATGTGTGCCGGTTTCATGCCTTCCTGTGCATGCATGTAGGGCACAATATTTATGGGCAGTGTGGTGGCTTACACATTTGCATTATAAATCTCAATTACACTGCATTATTTGCTCAGCACTGTGCTCACACAAAATCCTCACAAGTTGCCCCTGCAGAATCTGCTCGTAAATTCTTAATAAACTGCAGTGCAGACCTTTGTGTGGCAATGACCTAAATCCTGCATTCTCCTCATCTATGCACTACACTCATTTCTTTAAAATTTAATCGAGCTCTGTTACAGCCATTAAACTGATTATTAAACCTGCCCGAATATTTCTGGCAGCACTTTGCGATGATCCAAAAACATCTACATACAACAGCTAGATGTGAGATGGATTCAGAAGGCCCGATTCTCAGACAAGACGCACCACCCGCTGATTTTTAAAAGGCCTCTCTGTACTCATCACCGAACACCCACGCTATCCGCTTGGGTACCGCTGTCTTGTTTGCATCCTTGGTTGGCCTCCAGATGCAGAGGAGTATGTTTTGTCACATCCTCATTTTGATTAGTTAGGTTTAAGTAGTCGAGCTTGATTCTAGGATGCATTTGTGAAGAGTTATGCAATACAATCCATGCTTTTAACATTGCTTTTTTTTTTGCTAATCTTATTTCCCCCATTCTGCATCATCTTGTTTACCTGTACAAGCTTTCTAAAGGCGGCTGTTTTTGGCATATTCAACTTTCACTGATATTTTTGGCCTATGAACACATGGCGGATCTGTTGCAATGTCTGTTGGCAATCTCAGATGTAACAAAAGTACATGACATGACAAACTAGACGAGCAGTCAGGAGTGATGCTATAGCCCACCGCTGTGTATTCTGTGGCAGGGCTTTGAAATGACAAAGAGAGCAAGGAGGACAGAGAGTAGGGGGAGGAGTGCCACGATTATTTGCTTTCCATCCCTCCGCAGGCTCTTCTGAATCTGATGATTCATCCTTCTGTATAAGAAACTGCTTCCCTTTGTTCATTTTTCGGCAGTTAGCCTCTGGCAGCCTCGTCTGCACAAGAAGGTGTGAGGAGCAGTCTAAATATAGTTTGGCATAAACATACATATATAAAAGAGAAAAAGAAAGCTGCCACCTGGTAATTATGCTGCTAATTAAAGACAAATCACACTTAATAGATTCAGGTCTCACTTGGGGCTTTCCATCCCTCACTACTTTTCTTTTTCTTCACCTACTGCCCTCAATTCCTCTATTTGTAGGCAGGACAAGAAGGGGGGGGGGGCAATCAGGACTGAACTAGGCTGGGCTGCATGTCAGAAGTTGCTCACACCTGTTTAAAAGCAGGGGTCACACTTGGACAGACACATCTCCTCCCACAACCAATGCACTTGCTAATGCATACAGCAATCCCAACGTATACTCACCCAGCATACACAATTAATTTTGCCAAGTGCTAAATATGAATAAAAACTGTCTTTGAGACTTTGAGTGTAGAGAAATGAAGACGTGCTTGTAAAAGCATAAATATGGAATGGCAATCTAAATTCTGAGAAATGTTATATTAAAATACAACAATACACAAAAACAAAAAATATTGTATAATAAAATACATTTTGTTACCAATACTATATTTGTATGAAAAAGGAAAAAAATAATGACTTTATTCAACGATTTGCATCTGTATGTCACGACTGACACTGAAGAGCTTATGCTATGTACATCCAGCGGATGCTCTCCAAAAAGCTGCTACGGTGCAAAATTGTTGAATAAAATAAATAAATAAAGTCACTTCATAACATTGCGGTTGAATCACTGATGGGCAGAATTCAGACTATGTTTTTTTATACTATTCTGCACCTTGACAGTGGCAATTGTTTGGCAGCCAATGGACCAGTCACAAGCCTATCTAAAATATCTTAAATTGTGTTCCCAGGAGTTTGGAACGACATGGGCTAAGTAATGACAATTTTTTATTTTGGGGTTGGTTATTATATAACCAATGAAATCTCATCACGTGTTGTGAAGTTCATTTTAAATGAGTCCTACACACAAATCAATCCCATTACTCAACAAATTGGCAGGTTCAGTATAATGGACACCGTTTACAAAACATAATGCATTTTCATTTATGTGCCAGTTTGTGCAGATAAGCAAACACATCCACAGACATGCACACAAGCACCTGCACAGTACCCATCTGTTTTCTGCAGGGGATATCATTGTATTCACAGCACTGAATAAGCAACATCAAAGACTTTGCAGGACGTGGCTGTCTATGAAAGCTTTCACCGTCCATGAAGTGGACATTTAGTATTCCTTTCCAATTGGGTCAGTGTAGGTAGCATTACTACAGACTTGAAAAGTGGAGCTGCTTCACGTCGGATCAAAGTGCAATCTAAATAAAATATCAAAAGTGCAGAGCTTCGGTTTGCATGAAGGCTGCTTATTATGCAAGTTTATGTTAAAGGAATCTTTTTGAAAGCACATTGCAGATGTTCACAGGCATGGGTAATTAACAGCCATAACCATGCGGCAAATAGGATAACGTCATGTATCTTTGCATGCCCTCCCTGGGTGCTGCACTGCACTGCATGGGCAAAACATGCTTGCAAATGCATGAACTCAAGAAATTAACATCTAGCGCGACCCAGAGTTTAACAAGTTCTCGCCCCTAACCCTTTAGCTTAATGCAGTTCAAAGTGTAAAAATGTCTTGTAGTTCTTAAAAACACACACTACAAGTGCTATTGACATCAGACTGGAAGTCTGCATGCTGCACGGTAATGTTTGCACAGCATGACGCACTCTTTTAATTAAATGACAAACTGAGAGGAGAGGCCTTCGTGGAGGGATGAGTGATGGGTGATGATTCTGCCATGCAAAACCCCCTTCCTGAGCTCACAATATCTCTTTCAACAACGCTATTGAGAAGACAAGAAAAAACTGAAAGATCCCTTGCAGCACATACGCCAGTTTGATGTTTACTGGAAATCTTCCCATATTATTTTCACGAAGCCTGTGAACCTGTCATTGTCACTCGGCTTTAAGAATAAGAAGAGCTTTCCAGGAAAATAAGTGTCGGACTACAGGATTGGATTTACAGACCCGTAGTGCCGTCTATCGCATCATGGTCTCTGTCGCTATTTTTGAAAAGGTGCTGGGAAAAAGCCAGGGATAGGAGTTGGCTGAGAGATAAATTATGCACTGTTGCGATTCACTGGAGTGCTTCATAAGGATTAAGATCCTTAAATGAAACACAAGTGCATGGATAATTCACCAAGAGAAGATTTTTCTCCCCCTGCAAAACAGACTTGCAAGTTCAACTTACTTGATCTGCAATAGCAAGGCCCAGCTTGTCCATTCTTGATCCAGCTTCGGCAATCTTCTTTGAAGCACCAATCACATCAGAGGTGTTTTTGAGTGGTCCTTTACCCCTGGGAAAAAAAAACATAGCAGTTTCTTTCACAGTTACTGTTCTGTGTGCAGTCTCATGTGATGTGCTAGCGAGTATGTGCAAGCTTGGATGATACATGTCAAACCGTCAACAAGTTCGACAAATAAGAACTGCTGGTCATACTGACAAGGTTGATGGGGAAAAAAAGGCTTTTGTTTCACAGCCTCACACTCCCAGGAACAGCGCAGCACGAACAGGGCTTTTTGGGCAAGACTAGATCAATTCGCTTCCAATTGATTAATCTCATTAAGGAGGAACATCCCTCTCCAACACGCTTCCATTCACTAGTAGCTTGAAGACTTCGAGGGGGGTACGAATGAACGAGATACGCATAGACAGACAGATGGCGTGATCTAGCAGCAGCTCCCACCCACTTCTGTGATGTCTGGTCAGCTTTCTGGGGTCACTGCCACTTCAGTTCATTTAATATTTCTGGCCTCATCCATCCCAGCCCCCCCCCCACTGCTCCCTGGTTACGAGCTGGCCAGCCATTTGCCAGTTCTGTGTGCCCACAAGGGACTGCGGGGCACAGTTGGCAAGTGGCGCAACCTGGATTCAAAGCTGCTCTCTTCAGGCTAAACTGAACAATCCAACCCACAACAGATGGAATTTTGTGTTTTTGCTCTTCCGCTACACTCACCCCTCCCCATTACTCTCTCTCCCTTTCGGTGCCGTTCAGACAGGGTCCTCCTGGCAGCACTGCATCTATCAAAAGTCACAGGAATTCACTAGAGACACCGTCTCAAAAAAGAAAATGCACCCCACAAAGAGCGACCAACACTTCTAACATTTTGAAACACAAAAGATGGGCTTATTTGATGTTGCCCCACCCACAACCCGCCCTAGGTGAGATTGTGGCCATTACAAGGTGACTGTCGAGCAAGGGTGACTTCATCTCACTTGACAATCCCACACTCATATGCAAATTTGACTGAGTGCCCATGAATTAGCCACTGATACTGGTTCCAGATGGGGGTAGTGCATTTTTGTGTGCGTGTGTGTGTGTGTGTCATAACTGCTCAAGCACTGGACCACAGCATGCACAGACAGGTGGCTCCAAAATATGTGACACGAATCCAGGCGATGCATGCTTTATTCATGAGCAGAAAGGGACATAAGCAGAATTGGTGGCAAGCCGCTTCTCTGCAGATATTGAGGCCGGATAAAGGCTCCTGAAATCAATTTCCTCTTTATAGCATTAACCTTCATGGGATTGTGTACCCATCCAAGGTCGAGGGGCAATAATTTGGGCGTGGACTGAATTAACTTGCCGAGACCTTCACTCAGCACATTTCGGCAGGTGACACATCAGCACCGATTGCCATTTTTCATGCAAATGCCACCAAATCTGTGCAACCACACTGACAGATGTACTGCAGCCTTGTTGCTTTTTTACTCGAGACAATGACAGATTTCTGGGGGCCTTCAACAAGAGGCATGAGTGTCACCTTCAACGAAAACAATACCATTCTCCCAACTAAAACACAAAACAGCCGACAGATACGTCATGTTTAGGGCAAAATAGTTGATGAGCATTTTAATGAACATATAATAAGTAAATGATCACTTTTGATTAGGTCAATCTTTGCATTATGGTTTTCTACCGCTGTGATCCAACAATAAGCATATAGTATCTAGCTTTGTTCCCAAATTTGTATACTAAAAGTCAGCAAAACCTAAAAATAAATAAATAATTAAAAAAAAAAATCTACAAAAACCTCCCTTTAGTATAGTGAATATTCAGGTATTCACTACACTGGAAGGAATGGAGATCTGTTCCTGAACAGGAGGAAACAGCAAACAAAGCTGATTTTCCCTATTCTTGAGATAAGGCTGAGTGACAGCCATCCTTCAGTCATTACTATGTGTGCAATATTGACGAACAGTGTCCTCAGCATGATCCACTTAACAAAAAAAAAGGGGGTGTCTAGGCAGGGAGAGGTGATAGTCCAAGACATTTTCCATCTCTGTCTCTCTCGCTTACACACACAAACACACAGTGTCCTCTGAGAGAGCAGATGGCAGTCACTCTCAGGTGTGCAGCCCATGAGCGTGCTCTGTCACACCTAAAATGGCCTTTTCCTCGATTCTGTCAGCATACAGGGGAGGAATTCAGGTGACCTTTTCTTTGTCCAGCAGCTCCTGTCCTTTGTTGTTTTTAAATCAAATTTTTTTTAAGAGGTCGAAAGATTTTGTTCTCTTCAAAACCCTTTCTTCTGGGATCACGCATGATGGAAAGACAATGAGGCAGGCAAATGAGGCAGGTAAAAAGCCCACAAAAAAAATCCACAGCTCATTTGCTTCCACTGAGAAGAAAAAGGTTCCGTGAGACAGAACTGAGTGCTTGTCTAAGTTAATATTAGACCTTACTAATTGATGGCCGATTTAGGTAAATGACAGGGGAAATTAGGTATAAAAAAAATAACAGATTTCACCAGTCTCTCTTTCAATATTGGAAAAGATTTCCCTATAAAAAGGCTCGCACACATTTCATTGCCAATGCAAACTGCCATACAAACCAATATAAAGCTGAAGCACTGAGCCTCGACACAGTGAAACCGGAGCAGTAGTGCATGGCCAGAGAGGTCTATTGAGTTGAGTCTAAAAGGGTTTTGTGTGTGTGTGTGTGTGTGTGTGGTCTCTGACGGGTATTCGAGCAGGGAAGAGGGCAGTTTGAGCTCACCTGGTGAAGTCGGTCATCTCCATCATGATCATGCACATTTGCTTGGCCAAAACGATGATGTCATTTCCGCTGTCATCCCACTTGGATACCTCGGCGTCCAGCTTGCTCTTCTCCTCCTGGAAACTGGCCACCTGCTCTGCAATCTTCGCCTTCTGCTCCTGAGGTAGCTGAGCCATGATGGCCTGCCAATTCCACAGAGAATCTCATATATAACACACCGTACATAAATCTGCTCACGATATGCTGATCTATGACGGTTAATGAGGAAAAGAGATGACAAAGGATATGCAATTAAAAAAGAAAATTGATGTTCAATCCCCCTTCCTGCTTCTTTCTTTGCTTCTCTCTTACACCTTTCTTTGTCCTTCTCTCTCACACCTTTCTTTGTCCTTCTCTCTCACGCTCTTTCTCCCTCTCATTTCTTGCATGACCGGCCTGGCCCGAGCGAGCAGGAGAGATTTTACAGCTTTGGCTGGTGGCGTATGGGCTATGAAACATTCCTCTAATTCTGTAAAAGGTTCACAACCTTTCAGAACTATGCTGAGCAATGCTTTCTGTAGCCTCAATAGACTTACAAAACTCGAATGAGGAGGCCAGTTGAATATGTGCCACTGCATTCAGTGCATCAAATGAACAGAATACCAGTCTGATCTTTGTTAAATAACACGCATGCCAACTAGCTGTTATGCCATTTTTGAGGGATTATACTCAATCCTAACTGTCAAAACATGGTGGTTCAGGGGTACCTCTATTCTGTTAAAAAGTTTTGGGGCAGAACAACCTTTTTTTAATCATTAATAAGAAATGATCCTTGAACCCCAAATCAGAATATTACAATTTCTGAGTGACTGGAGTAAAGGCTGTATAAATAAATAAATAAATAAATAAATAAATATATCACTGTCATATATATATAAAACCATTTCTGGCAAGTTCTCAAAATTTTCTCTTTAAATTTGGAGCACCGGCACAACACACGTGGCACACATTAGCGCATTAGCTGAGTGACTAGGATTCCCACTGGAGCTGGGGACTAAATCAAAAGCCTCTGGGGGGGTGGAACAGGAGGCTGGACAGTGATTACAGACTTATATAATCACATTCTCACTCAAGCACAACCTTCACTGCCCCGTTTTCTACAACTCTCTAAACAAAAATACTACTTGCTTCCCCGGCAACAAGGTTCAACGGGAAATGTAAGTCTTCTGCAACGCTTTTATCTTTAACAAGAGCTTTCTGTTCAAGTCTTGAGCTCTTAAAGTCTCCTGCCATCCCCTAGATGATTAGAGCTGAATATTTTTTTCGGTATTTTTTAGTTTTCATCAACATGCTCACATCACTATGGAAAAGGAGGGTGAGAGGTCTGTAATTATATTCATGCGAGGTTGGGGAACAAAGAATATGCGACTGGCACAGCGGATGTAAATATGAATAGATGACAGCCTTACACGACCAGGAACAATTCTTATTGACAAAAGAAAATCTGAATTTTTAAAATGCATTTATATAAAAAAATTAAAAAATCTTGGGCCACATATTGCTTTTACATTTGTGCTGTCACACAAGGAACTCTGAAAAAGTGCTTGCAGGAAAAGCAAGCACTCTTACTAACAAGATCCCCAAACACAACTTGGTTCCCGTTACCTCTCTCTCACAACACTGAATTTAAAAAGGAAAACAGGATGCCAATCATCAGCAGTGTCTACCATCACCACAGCTGTGGACTAGAGAATACATTCAAACTAATAACAAAAATAATAAAAAAACATTTATGTGTGTGTGTGTATATATATATATATATATATATATATATATATATATATATATATATATATATATATATATATATATATATATATATATATATATATATATATATTCACTGTTCCTTCCAGCTATATAGGGATGGATTTTCATAAGTATTACCAAGGCAACAGAAGAGGATGTGAAGGGAGGGGGTGAGAGAAATGGAGGTAGAGAGGGGGCGAGGTTTGATGTCTGTTTCGCTGGTGGCAACATCAGGAGCGCTGTTGACACGAAATCAGTACAGAATCTTAAAAACACTGATTCAGAGTTCTTGTGCCATTGGGGCTTAACAGTGAAGCAAAGGTAGATTTGGCCATGATGCTGCAAATCTGACCGGTGGATAAAGCGTTTAGCACCTCACAACGCTGTCTAACGACTCTTTAAATCGACTGTGATAAAGTTTTATTATAGAAACACTGAAAAAGATGGAACTTACTACATCCTTGGACAAGTTCCATGCAAGTATCTACAAAGGAACCTTATCGTCTTGTAATTTTAGGATTGAGTTGGACACTTTTTGACATCCCTAAGTGGATCCATAAACTGGCCATCCATGAAACCAAAAGCTGTGAACTACAAAAGCCCCAACTCTCACCCGAGCGCTTTTTCCGCCGATGGTCTGTTCGTCTTCCGTCTGCACACTGGTCCTGCTACGAGAATCAAAGTCTTCAGTCTCAAAGTCAGAGTCGTCCAGTTCCTCTGGGGTCTGTGGGGGATACAGAATATAGAGAGCATAAAGAAAAGCATTAGCAAGTTCTTTCAACAACTGAAGTCATTTATGGACTGCAGCAAAAGCTTAAGATCCTCACAGCAAAGTTCTTTCTCGTTGGGTTAAAAAAGTAGCACAAAATGCCTTTGCCTTGGTATACTGTCAGCAAACAACTGTTATGGCATTTGGCATTTATATGAGCTTGTAGATTTCTGATGTGCACTTTGCTAAGTTCGCTTAGCAATTCTTTAAAATCTCATTGTATATATTCTTTATAATCTAATATTGTAAATAATCTAATATTGTTAACTACAAATTTTTATGTTAGTAGTTGTGGAGATTGCTTAAAGGTATATAACTCAACTAGCCTGTGTGTTTTAAATTTATAAGACTTTTGAACACAAATTAAGATATTTTTGATGAATTCTGAGAGCTCTCTGATCCTCCCATAGAAAGCAAGCATCCTAACATGATCAAAGCTCAAAAACACAGCAAGGACACTGTTAAAATAATCTAGTGGTTGAAGTGTAATTTTTAGAAGCTATTGAGAACACTTTTTGTGGCCAGAGAAAAAAATAAGAGCTCTCAGAGAGCTCTCTGAATTCATAAAAAATATAGTTTTCCCGAAGATGAGTGAAAGTTATATAGGTTTGAAATGACATGAGGTTGAGTAATTTTCATTTTTGGGTGAACTATCCCTTTAAGTGCCCAAGTAGTTTTTAACTTTGCTATTTGGTTGCTTGGTCCTTTTCTGATACTATTCTACTCTCTGTATAGTTCAGAGTAACACTTTCAATGCAACAAAAAGTGAAATATTGAAGCAATAAAGTCCGACCTCAAATCATGAGCAATTATAACAGGGATACTTTCCTTAGCAAGCACTCCATAAAAAAGGCTACCTATGCATTTTTAAAGCAAATATGTAATGAGGGACATTTTAGCAGTAAAATGTTTCTACTTGTCTGCTGTACACAGAAACAGAATGATCTGGCACACCAATGCAGCGGATACACCACGTTTTCCCTGTACTCAACTGAACTAACTCTCTTTCTCTCTAATCCCTGCACTGAATGCCAAACATGCCTCTTATAACTCTACTGCTCTATTAGTATGCACTTGCGAGCAGAGGGACCTGTTTGCAGAGGGAAATGGTGGAGAATGGGGAGGGGTGGCAGGGGGGAAGAGCCCTCACTGACAAGAAAATGCATTTCAGCTTGATAGGAGAAAGGACGAGATGTGAGAAGATACGGAGGTATTATTTCGCCAGTGCTGCAAGCCGTGCTTATCCGACTGTCTGTACAATCCATTTATGAGGAGATTCTGACTGGCTCACGATGCAGCTGCTCCAATAATAGACACCTCAAGCATCCCAAAACTCTGCCTGCTGAAGATGACATCAAAACAACAAAGCCAAACAAAGTCAGCCAAGGTGTGGACGATGTTTTCGAAGTGCCCAGGCTAATATCATAACCATGTTTTGATGTAATCTAGAAAATCACACTGGTGCAAAAAATAAATAAATAAAAAAATAAATAAAAAATGATTTTAGGGTAATGGTGCTAAAATTTTAAATGACTACTCATCGCTAACAAGGTTGCAAATAATCTTATTTAAATCCCGAATTGAAATACCAAAAAAAAAAAAAAAAAGTGGCTATAACAAAAATATTAAACCTCACAATTGGACATCAAATTAAAAAAGTAGAATGATTTCTAAAAGATGATGTGTTCTGTAAATTGTCATTTTGTTACATAGTGTGGATAGAAGATTCTATTAAAAAGAGCATTTAGTTTATACATGCATGACATTAAACAATAACACTTCATTTCCAAGAAAGTATCACCTCTTTTGAATTTCATTTTTGTAAATTCCTCTTCATTTCAAATTCCTGTTTGATGCCACCCATTAAATTCAAATTGCAACCTATGAACTACAAGGAAACCGATTTTGGGAACTCAAAACTTTGCCCAACCCCAGTATCTAGTGAGAAAGAGTGATGGAAGCCACAGACAGCTCAAAAATATCTACCTTGCTATCCAAGAGAATGCATCGCATCTATAAACTAGGGCAGTAGTGAGCAGGCATTTGAATAAACAGTGTAAGATGCCTGAAGCAGTGTAGGTATGGTGAGGTGAATTTGCAGGCTACAGTAGCCGCTCAGCAGCTATGAGGATCTGTGCTAAGGAAGGGCCATTAGTACCAGTGACATCCCCTCAACAGAGTCGTCGAGGGCTGCCTGCCTGTCAAATATTAGGTGACGGCCGGTCGGCAAGGACTACGAGTGCAGTACTTACTGAGGTTAAAGACTCTGTCCATCTTAAGTAGCCTAAGCCGCACACTTGTCTCTTCCGATCGAGGATTTCCTGCGCGGCGGAGAGGTTGATGCCCACTGGGCACTAGTGTTGGCTGATTGGCTAGTGCTCAAGCTCTGTCTAAATGTATGAGCTTGACATGGCGTGTGTGTGTGGAAGCAAGCAACTTGAAAGTCAAACATGAAAGTTTTTCCCCACCTATCTCAATGTCTGCAGGATGTATTAAAACAGTGCTCTCTAACAAACCCCAGCGATCGCCAGACCTCTGGGCGGTTTTCTTATCGGTTCGGACGAGTCGTCTTAGAACAAGGGCCCTGAAGCAAAAAATACCATACACAGTGAGAAAAACTAAACGAGATAGCAAAGATCACGCCTCTTCTTTTGACCCAATAGAGGCATAGGGGGTTTTAGCATTAGGGGCATGTTCAAAACTACAAACAAGTAGATCCTGCCTGCCAAAAGGCCTTTTGTTTTAACCACTGAATCAAATCTAGATAACTAGAGAAGGATGTCTAGAGTGAAAAAAGAAAGAGCAACTACAGCTTTCCTAGGATTTGAAAAAAATAGAGGGAAAAATGCTAATTAAATCCCCTTTATAAAAAAAAAATCAATTGTGTATTATAATGCAAATAAAGCGTAAAGGATCCCCCATCTAATTTTGTGCTTATTCTAATTTAAACCCTCTGTTATTAATGAACATTTTACAAACTCAGTTTCTTCTGCACCAACTAGTGAGTCAATGTGAATCGTCTTGCTACTTGACATTTAATAAGAAAGGGCTGGTGGATGTATTCAAACAAAGGATGCACGTACAAAGGTAGGAAAGAAAGATGATGCGATTACAATTATCAATAGCAAATATACGAGTGCATATATGTGCCGCCCAATTTCCAGAGGCCTTTTAATCGAATGCTACTCCGGCTTCATTATCCAGGTCATGACCACACTCTTTGCTTTAACTAAAGGCGTTAATACATTCCAACACACTTCCTCACAAGCCAATTATTCAAATTCAGTGTACATTATCTTTGCAATTAATTGAAAACTCGTTAGTCTGGAACTAGTCTGGAACTACCGTTAACCTAGACGTATATTTGTAATTAATTGAAAACTCAATTTTAATCGAATGAAGTTAAGGGTCTGTGCGTTTCCCTGCGCAGCAAGAGCGACTGTTGTCTGCTTATTGTCAGACTGTTAGCTAACGCTTCACTGCAAGCTAGCAACCATCTGTCCAATGTTACAGTTCAGCTTTGGGAAAGACCATTAACCCTCAGACAACGACAGCTCTGGTAATAGTGCACATGGAGAGGGAAATCTGTTCAATTAGGTTACCATTTGCCCAAAACAAATTCACAATTAGTTTCTAATAAAGTGGCACATATATGCACACCAGGCTTTTCGTTTTTTCTCTCACGTTCAGTTTAAGTGCAGTATTATTTCGAGGTATATACAGTCGTGGACAAAATTGTTGGTACCCTTTGGTCAATGAAAGAAAAACTCACAATGGTCACAGAAATAACTTTAATCTGACAAAAGTAATAATAAATAAAATTCTATAAATGTTAACCAATGAAAGTCAGACATTGTTTTTCAACCATGCTTCAACAGAATTATTAAAAAAAAACTCATGAAACAGACCTGGACAAAAATGATGGTACCCTAACTTAATATTTTGTTGCGCAACCTTTTGAGGCAATCACTGCAAT
Source organism: Puntigrus tetrazona (assembly GCF_018831695.1). Lineage (NCBI taxonomy): Eukaryota > Metazoa > Chordata > Actinopteri > Cypriniformes > Cyprinidae > Puntigrus > Puntigrus tetrazona. The sequence continues at coordinate 13,038,877 of NC_056712.1, forward strand.
CAAACGCTTCCTAACTGTCAATGAGACTTGCACCTCTCAGCAGGTATTTTGGCCCACTCCTCATGAGCAAACTGCTCCAGTTGTGTCCGGTTTGAAGGGTGCCTTTTCCAGACTGCATGTTTCAGCTCCTTCCAAAGATGCTCAATAGGATTGAGGTCAGGGCTCATAGAAGGCCACTTTACAATAGTCCAATTTTTTTCTCTTAGCCATTCTTGGGTGTTTTTAGCTGTTTTTGGGTCATTGTCCTGTTGCAAGACCCATGACTTGCACTGAGACCAAGCTTTCTGACACTCTGCTAGTACATTTCTCTCTAGAATTCCTTGATAGTCTTGAGATTTCATTGTACCCTGCACAGATTCAAGACACCCGGTGCCAGACGCAGCAAAGCAGCCCCAGAACATAACAGAGCCTCCTCCATGTTTCACAGTGTTCTTTTCTTGATATGCTTCATTTTTTCGTAACATACAGCTGATGTGCCTTGGCAAAAACTTCGATTTTTGTCTCATCTGTCCACAGGACATCTGTTCAATTAGGTTACCATTTGCCCAAAGCAGTTTGGCAAAACTTCTGATTTTGTCTCATATTCAGTCTTGTCAACATTATTCCAGTTTCTTTCAACAATGGTGTCCTCCTTGGTCGTCTCCCATGTAGTCCACTTTGGCTCAAACAACGACGGATGGTGCGATCTGACACTGATGTTCCTTGAGCATGAAGTTCACCTTGAATCTCTTTAGAAGTCTTTCTAGGCTCTTTTGTTACCATTCGGATTATCCGCTCTTAGATTTGTCATCAATTTTCCTCCCTGCGGCCACGCCCAGGAGGTTATACAGTCCCATGGATCTTAAACTTCTGAATAATATGTGCAACTGTAGTCACAGGAACATCTAGTTGCTTGGAGATGGTCTTATAGCCTTTACCTTTAACATGCTTGTCTATAATTTTCTTTCTGATCTCTTGAGACAACTCTTTCCTTTGCTTCCTCTGGTCCATGTCGAGTGTGGTACACACCATATCACCAAACAACACAGTGATTACCTGGAGCCATATATATAGGCCCAATGGCTGATTACAAGGTTGTAGACACCTGTGATGCTAATTAGTGGACACACCTTAAATTAACATGTCTCTTTGGTCACATTATTTTCAGTGTTTTCTAGGGGTACCATCATTTTTGTCCATGCCTGTTTCGTGAGTTTATTTTTTTAAATAATTCTGTTGAAGCATGGTTGAAAAACAATGTCTGACTTTCATTGGTTAACATTTATAGAATTTTTATTTATTATTACTTTTGTCAGATAACAGTTATTTCTGTGACCATTGTGACTTTTTCTTTCATTGACCAAAGGGTACCAACAATTTTGTCACGTCTGTATATATATATATATATATATATATATATCCTCACAGAGCAAACCACCAATTAACCCTCTAAATCCGAACAAAAGAAGTTTACCTCAATATTACAAGCTCTTATGAGGGGGGAAAAAAGGGAAGTGCTAAAAGAGCATATAAGTAGGTGGCATAGTTAAAGTAACAAAGTCTTTAACAGCTCTTTCAAAAGAATAGATAAATTCATCAAAAAAAAAAAAAAGCATCAATCTAGTCACAATCATATTCCAAAACTGAACTGCATGCAGATTTCTTTCTATACAGTTTTGATGCATTTTTTGTAATAGTAATAGCCCTTTGTGGAAAACAACAGCTTACATGTTCTGCCTAATACCTAAGTGTTAAGTGAGACAAAAAGCAGTACAGGGTTCAAAATGACCTGAAGATGAGAACTGTTTTAGGCAAACCTTTTAAAATTTTTAAAGGTTTCTCACCCTGATCATAAGCACAGCCTTCCTGATGTCCCTCACACCATCATATACCAGACGTGAGGCATCAATGAACTCGTTCTCATCCAGTGGCTGGCTTGGGTTGGCGCTGAGAGCCTCCACGGCTGCCTCTACCTGCTCAGTGAAACGTGGCATCACTGTAAACACACACACACACACACACACACACACAAAGGACAAACAGCAAGGTCAGAAACGGCAAAAGAGAAAAAAAAAAAAAAGATTAATTTTGCTGGAAACAATTCCGTTTCAACTCAGCAAATATAAGTGAGCTGCAGTACAATTCAATCAAGACATTGCGCCTGTAGAAATATATAATTCAAATTAGATTTGAATTGAATCGACGCTTCCCCCATCTAACTTGGAACGCCTCAAACAGAGCTGAGTAAACTCAGAAATTCACGGTGGATGTGTTGCTGGATTTTAATGACTGCTCAAGGCAACTTTTAATCAGGCTTTACTTGACTGCGAGAACGGCAGATGAGTACACTTAATCCAGAGGCACCCTTAAACGAATCAATCACAAAACAGGTGGCAGCAAGACCTCAAAGCCACACAAACTCTCGCTGCATTCAAAGGCTATGGGACCTGGAAACCTTTTGAGGGTTGCTTCTTATGCGTTTTGTGGATGGCATTTACCAATTTATTCCCAGAGGATATTTAATGACAACGGCTGCGTGCAACAAATGAATACCATCCGGCATGGAGACCACATTTAGAGCTTTGGGCTTAATGAACCAAATGCAAAGTTTTTAAGCAGTAAACCAAACAAACAGCCTGGCTGTTAAATTTTTTTTAAATGGATTAAGATGGTGATTGCAAAAAGCTTTCATGGCTAGAAAACAGTTTCTGCTCGTAGCTTATTTCTACTACATTTTGGGTAGTAAGCACACTGAGACCATCTGAGACCAAACGGTCATGAAATTTGGTTTGGGTTGATTCACCTGATTCAGCATGATCTATAGCAGCTTGCCCAACCACTTCTTGAGGCCGACCCTCTAGTCACGCAACACCTCCCAGCCATAAAATAATATTCCCTCCCTATAGGCGTTGAACACATCTACATTAATACTCATTCTTATTCACAATTTAGGACTGCACTGGGGAGTACAGTAGCAGGAAGGTATTGAATAATATGATGTACAATGGGGAAAAAGTGAACACTTGGAATTTGCATTAACAAAAGGTTTTATAAGGCTTACAGGGCATGAGGTCTAACAGTAATTAAAGCAATCGTTAGTGACATAACATCCTCTTCCAATATGGCCCAGCTATTTGTTTTAGCGCAAAGCTGAATAGAGTACACAAAATGTGACACTGCATTCCCCAAGAGAAAGTCCGTAAATGAACGGGAAAATCGTATGCTTTGTCCCAGAGGAATGAACCATTGCTGTATTTTTAGTCTTAAAAAGGCTCCTGAAGGCATCCGAACGCTATTATGTAACTGCACATGAAAGTAATATTACACATTATCTACCTGAAAACAGTAATAGTACGCTTTATTTTCCTTATAAAGCTAGAGTGCACATATTGGTCACAGGCAGTGTCTCAAAACTTAGTGAGCTGTCTATTCAGATAGCACTTTTGGGCACAGCCATGTTTCACAACCTTGCGAGGAAGTAGATAAAGTTACTTTTATTTTAAAATCAGCAGTCTTGTACCAACACCCTACAAACCCACTCAAGGAAATTCTGGCCCAGATGGCAGCAGCACTATTTTTGGATGCCTGTGCAGCATTTTCAGATATTAAACAAGAACAATGGATTTTAAAATAGAAATTAGTCACACATACATAAGTGTAATCGCCAAATATAATTTTAAATGGAGAGTTCTGACCAAGTTAGGATCAGATGAAGCATATTCGAAGCAGTTGTAAGCCAATGATAAACTAACTTATTTTAATGCACCAAATAATGTCAATCATAAGCAGTCATTATTATTATTATTATTATTATTATTATGAGTTTTGATTTAGCAGAATTATTTGTTAATTATTACATTTTGGCTCATGACGCATAAAACTTTTATGCAGCTACAGACATTTATTGCAAAAAAACAAACAATTTCAGGCCTATAGTGTTCTGGTTTATACCTGTATCAGTGAGAAGCTTGGTGGCTTCCAGAACCTTTTCTGTGTAGACCCCAGGTTCATAGTTGTCCATCTCAGATATGACCACATGGACCACACGGGCAGCTCTACCTCGAATGGCCCCAGCAGTGCGATCCAGGCCATCAACATCCTTCTCTTGAAGAGCTATGACACACTTGTTAACATCCTCTAGAATGTGATTTTCTAATGCAAAAAGAAAGAAAAATACACAAGAGAAGCAATGTTTAAAATAACTTGTGAAGACTGGAGAAATGTACAGAATGCTAACCACAATGCAAAGCATGAAGACAGGAAATCCTCATCCTTCATGCTGTATTTACATTGTCTCTGACTTAAGAACATTAACAGGAACCACAAGGGTGGATGAAAAAAAGATTAAACACACACTCAGACAGTTTAGTAATGGGTGTCTGGGAAATGCAAATCAACATGGTAAACTGTAATCTGTCCTTGAGAGGAGGTGAAGGCAGTCAGTCAGCCTACAGCTTAACAAGAACCGTTAAAGGCCATGTCTGACAGGGGGATGGTAGGTCTTTAACATTCGTGATAGAAGTGTCAATTCCATTGGGGAGAATTGACACTCAAGAGCTTTTGTCTGCTTCTGAAAAGCTAATGAACTTCTTTAAACGTGGCCACTAAGCATCCCACGATCAGAAGTGACCAGTTTCATCCAACGCTGATAGAGATGTAGGTATAAATGCTTTTCACCTCTTCTGCATGAAGCTATTCTGGGTCTGGTACAAACAGACAGAAACCAAGCAGCCTGTCATTAGACTGAAGTAGGCTGAAATTATTCTTTACGGTTTAAAAAAAGCTTGTTGTTTATGACATCTGGTGAGTTTATATTATTGCTGAAGACTACTGCCAGAAAGTGTTTAAAACACTTACAAATTAAATATATAAAAGACAATATGATTTTTTAAACTTTCCATTCATTTAAGGCGAGACACTGCAGGCAAAAACAGTTTTTTCAAGCACCTTTTAACTTTTAGATTTTGGGCTTTTTGGTTTTTAATAAACTGGTGCTGGGGGGGTTCCAGACTAATATTTTAAAGGCTCTCTCAATTATTTTTTGCCTACACTGAGCCATAAATCTCCACTTCAGTAATACTTACACCAAACGTCACAATTTTATTTCTTTTTATTTCTTTGTTCATATATTATTTCTGAATCTGTTCATATATAATTTGCCTATTTATATAAATTTTTATTTGCCCCCCAAAAATCTGAAAATACAATGTTTTCTGTATGTTCTGAATTGAGGAGTAGCTGAAATTAAACTAAATGAGATACTTAAAATTCCCTCTGTAAAATTCCTTTGACTCCAATGTGTCAAAAATATTAAACAAGATCTTCCAAACTAACATCATTCAGTGTTCAAGTGTTATTTTTACCCTACTCACCTGCAGTGTCTCGCCTAAAAAAAATTAAAATGACACATTGACACTGAAGACTGGAGTAACGGCCATCACCAGATAAAATGATTTTCAGTGAATGATAAAAATTTTGGTCTTCTCCCCCCATTTCATTGTACTTTTTGAAAAGAGCAAAATTTAAAAGCACCAAAAGGTAAATGACCATAGTTTTCATTTGCATGTCAACCATCATTTTATCACTAAGAGCCAAGATCCAGCTCTGTACTTTGTAGCGTTGGCTTACCAGACACGCTGAGGAAGTCGTCAATGGAAGTGATGTCGTCCACTGCGTCAGTAAGCACTCGCACCTGTTTCTCCCACTGGTCCTTAAACAAATCCATGTTATCCTGGGCCACTTTGCTGTTAGGCTTAGCAGCCAGGGCCAAGGCTGCATTAATCACCTGTAATTACCACAAGCATTCGATTAAGAAGTACAAAAACTTAAAATAACATCTACACATATGCAGAATGATTTTCTGAGCCAATGCCCTTTCCACAACGACCTTCCGAAAACACATTTACAATCGTTTCAGATTATGACTGAGATTAAACCATGTTTATTTTGATGGAAAGACACATATGTTCAAAGCCCCAGGATGAAGGAATAGTCATGGGAGCTCAGATTAAAAAGCAGTCAAAGCCACAGTGGAGCAAGGGACATACTGCAGGTGCATCTGCGAAATGCTGCGTACCTGAGGGCAAAGTGTTTCCAGTTGGGAAGCGGCCATCCGTACCAACTTTACTCCCTCCTCATTGTTTGAGATGGAGCATGCAAGGTTAGCTACCTACAACAGAAAAAAAATAATTCAGTTTTTTATCATATGACAAATGAGCAGGGAACAAAAAAAATTAGGTTTTCCATCCCTCAAACAAACAGTTTTAATTTAAACACACACCTGCTGTCAGCTGTTGATCTGATTATTTGATAAAATGGTAAAATAATACAGCAGGAAAAAAGCCCTCCAGAGGATTAAGTCAAAACAAAAGCAAAGCCTGAAATTGAGGTCTGGTCGTCTCCCCACACAGGGAATATATTTCATATAATTCACAGGATGATGGCTGACAGCGTCAGGGAGTGGTTCCTAGAGATGATTAAATCACCGTTCTGCCAGGCGGCTGTTACCTCAGGAAAGTGAGAGAGGCAAATATTCCTGACACTTTCAGAAACTCCACAAGCCGCTGAAATCCAGAGTGCTGAGGCAAGCAAACTCACTGCCTGTTGCTGATGTTTATAATGTTATAGAGTAAATTGTCATTTTGACCCACAAATCTCCCTCTTTACTCACGATTCGCCAAACATTCTCTGCAAACAGACGTTATTTGAGTCTATTTGCAGCGGCCAGTTTTTTGAGGCAAGAAATGAGATTATTAGAGTTCTGCTGCCTCGCTTTGGCTGCGCAAGCACCTCTATACAGTGAAGCAAGCACGGCATGTTGCCGAGTAGCTTTATTACTTAAGGCGAGAGTCATTTTAATTAAATGTTACTGAGGGGTTTCATTCATATTTGTTTAGCAGGACTGTTTGGAGTTACTCTACCTTATCGTAATGTGCGAGAATTGGCTATGCCAGGAATGGGAAATCCAGAACACAAGTGGAGTGTAAATGTGAACAGAGCTCAGCGCAGTCACAGAAAACGCCCCACTGACTTCAGGAGTACCACAGCCGACGCTCTTCCGCTCGCTCTCTCTCCCTTAAGCACCATACTGGGAATCTCTCGAACAGCAGGGTGCCATTAGCAAACACACTAGTCAAGCATTAAAAACACGTATACATGCCAACACTTTGAACAAGGAGCACTTCAGTGTGTGCAATAATATTTAGCGGCTAAATCTCATCCGATTTGTCTCCAGTGGTCAGTGAAAAATCTCAAGCCCACCTTTGTTAATACAGTAATATAATACACAAGCCGCTTAACACAAAACATCTGACGGAAATATCCTAAGGGCCACTAGTCTGTATATCTATTGGCCACTCTGGAAGACTGCAACCAGAAGGCTGCCGATCCAATCCCTGCGGGAAACGATCCTTGACCATTACCATTGTGCCTGAGAGCAATGCAGTTAACACCAGACTTGTCCAAGGGGATTTTTAGCCTTGTAATAAGCTCACGATGGCATTCTACACAATTTCTGTGCTAATTACTGCTGGACAAGCTAAATATGTTTATAAAAGTGAACAAAGAATGATTCATTTATCCATTGCAATTATCAGAATTTTTGGCCAATGTATTTTCTTACAGTAAATCGACTATTTTTTCTACCACCAGCTAATGAGAGTGTTACGACAAAGGCATTTTAATAGCATCTCTGATTTAAGCAAGTCTAACACTAACTAGTTTGACCTGCAACAATCAAAATGTCAATCAATAGCTTGCAGCTCTGCATAATTTCAAAGTCATTTCCATTCAAGTACTCATCCTCTTCCTGAGGCTGTTCTTTCTTGCATCAGTGACATCAGACAACATCCCATCAGTGCAGCTAGTATCTCACCCCTCCGTGGCACCGCTGGGTCAACCAAGGGGTGAGTCTGTTCTTATACAAGCTGCCTAGCACATACAGTACGCAGCAGAGTGGATCTCCTCTCTCTTGCTGAAGTTCAAAATAAGGAACTGGCTAATAACTTTATCCATGATTTCTGCAGGGATCATTTGCAGATAAATGTCTAGCAGATACAGGATGAGGAAGACATTCATTGTGAGCTGATTTATATTTCTTGTTCAGGTAGATTATGTGACACATTGGTCGGTAGATATTCCCACACAGATAAACTGGAGATGCATGCTATAGATGCTAGAGAAAGGAGAAGAGAAAAAAATAAAATAAAAATCACAGTTTTATAAATGGAACATATATGGCTCTGTATGACTCATGTAAAGATCAGTGACTCAATACATTGCGAGATACCACATAGAAAATCTTCCTAATGTTATAGGGATAGCTCAACCAAAAATGTTAACTGTTGCAGTCTGTCAGTCATATAATGGAAGTCAATGACCACAATCTCCGACTGTCCTCTTATTTACAACACCTGGCGCATGATGGGTCAACATGCTCTGGCACATAGTTATATACACACAGATTCCTCATTAGTGACTGTTTCTATGGGTCATGACACGTAAGGTTTAAGGTCTATATAAGAGGTAAAAAGTTTTTTTTTTCTGCACCAACCTATCGTTTCATGTCTTGACACTTCAGTGTATCGTCACAAGCCGCAGTGTTTAATTTGTTTTTTTGACTCTCAAATCTTGGTGCCCACTGACTTCAATTACATGACAGACAGAATGCAACTGAGTTAATCTTTCTTTGTGTTCTACTGAAGAAAAAAGGGCACCTACGTCTTGGATGCCCTGGGCAGATAAAACAAATTTTTTTTGGGGGGGTGAACTATCCCTTTAACTCAATGTGCCTATCATATTAACATGATCAAAGTTTACATGTAATGAACAGTGTTTTAAAAAGCTGTTCTGGTCAATATTATTGTATTCTATTTTTAGTCTGTTTATTAAACTGAAACACTTATTTCAGTATTCTCTTTCTCCTTTCGTCTCTCTCATTTTCTGTCGCACATGTAGTTTAGTCCCTGCACAATCTCAGTGTTCCTTGAGCAGCCAGGAACCTTTGAGAACAAGGCCTTGAGGCAATAAAACTAAGCTTGTTCTATTTTTATCCTGCTTCAGGAATGATGCATTTCATGGTATAAAAACCGAACCGCCACTGTGTTTCTGCGACCAAGAACTGACAGTCACAGCCAAGATCCTGCTTTTCCTGCAAGCTCAGATGTTCAAAGTCAATATAAGTGGCTTTCAAAATGGAAAAAGGGAAAATTAACAAATAGGTAATGGTGGAGTACTCTTGAGATGTATGTAGGTTGCTAGGAGGGTCTCCAATGGTACTGACTGTCTCTACAAAAGAACTGAATGAATGAAGGGTGGTATCTGAGAACACTATTTTGAGAGAGAGCGAGCGTGCGAGAGGGAGAGAAAGTGAGAGAGAGAGCACTTTTTACAGCCCTTGGAGAGTGTCGACTTCATGCCTTCTGCAGGAGTAAAAAGACAGTGAGGGGAGGGAAGAGTTGGCTGCAGTTCCATTCCTGTCATAGCCATGGATGCTTCATTGTACTGCAAATTAAACGGCCTCCCTAAGCAATAACTACATCCATATTTAAACTCTAAACAGTGCTAGAAAAAAAAAAAATGCATTACACTATAAATCTCACTTGTTTATAAAAAAAAAGTGGGCCACAAGAATAATGATATAATTATAATTACACTCACGCATGCACACACTCTGCAGTTCAGTTTTTGTCTTTTTTTTTTTTTATAAAGACGTTTTGCATTTACTTTATCAAAATACACAAAAAAAACGTAAGTGCAATATTATAATTTTATATATAATATAAAAATAATAATAATTTTATATATAATAATAATAATAATAAAAAGGCTGTTCTCTCATGTTTATATAAAATAATATTAATGTTTTTTTTTTAACATTTAATAAAATCTGTAGGACACTTGACGGCATGCAATGAGTTCTATAAAAAAAAAAAAAAAAAAAAAAAAAAAAAAAAATCTTAACATGCATACTTGCACTTTCAGTCACTTTTCTATTTTTTATTATGCAGGGCATAATAAAAGTTCAGGGTCATTATTTAACCATACTGAAGGACGTGAGTGAATCCAAGCAGTGAGTTAAGAGAGGTTAAAATAATTTCCCCTCTGCAACCATCTCTCGCTGCAAGGCACGCCTTTACCGCCTGTCAAAAATATATTAGACCATCCTTAGTGATGAAAGCCATCGGCAAACAGAGGAATTCCCATATATGGCACATCGTTTCAACCCACTGTGTTCGCTTTGTAACAGAAGGCAAGTACATGAATGCAGGCAAAATCCCTAATGCACATGAATACATTTCTTTGCCAACAATTTGGATACCAAGCAGGAGTGAGACGCTCCAGCTATTTCAGACAATGCAGTTTTTTCTCCATAACCTACATATTCAAAACCACTCTACCTTCCCTCCTCCATACAAAGCAGACAACACAAGGTCACGCATAAGCTGACCCTCTACACAGCTGGAATACAGGCTTAATGCATTAGCAATTTGCTTATACAATTTGCTATACTAAAAAAATAAGTAATGAGAAGCTGTGCGCTACAGTTGTTTTACTAGATGTTTTCAGGCAAAGTCTGTCTTTTTATTGATTTTCCTACCTTAAACACGTTTATACAAAATTACTATTATTAATATTGTTGTTAAATTAATGCAACAAAACGCTCAAGTAATTTAACTTTAAATTTGTATAAATAAGCTGTTCCTACCTGTGCAGTCTCAAATGCTCAATTACACTTTCACACATTTGATCAAATATGAATAGAAAGCAGATTGCGTTCAATAAATTCAAAAGACAAAAACAGACCTTGCCTCGGCACGAGTAAGGGAAGTGCACAAACCACAATCGTTTGTAAACGCCCCTCAGATGCGATTATCAAAATGAGCCCATGTTTTGTTCTTGTAATCCATGTTTGGATTAAGGTTTGAATGCGTATGGCGCGACCACTGGCTGGTGTCAAATCAAAGCAATGAAAAACGTGTGAGAGGGAGACGGATGTGACTTTTTGGAGACGTGTTGTGTTACGACTATCTTTAGCCCCCAGTGAGACTCTGAGGCTTTTACTCATTATCCCTCCTTTTCCCTTCACTTTGATTTCCTTCACCAGTCTTCCCCTGAACGCAGAGTGTCACGCGAGGGCCGGGCCTGCCCCCTGTGGGAAGAGGTCAGTCTGAAATGTCGGTGGATGACGTGTTACCACAGGGACTAAGATGAACAGATTTGAAAAACTAATGAGGATAGCTAACATTTCTGTCAGCTTGTCACTGGCCCTGCCAATGTGAGCCTGAGATATAAAGCCCCCAGTGATTCGGCATGAAAAACATCTATCTGGAAAATAAAACACCACGAGAGACATGGCCTATTTATCGGTCATGAATACGGTGACCGCAAACAGACACGACAATGCAGATTTCGCGTGAAGTCCATCAATAAGACACCGGATATCCAGCTGTTTCGCATTTCCCCATTGAGGCAACACTTAACCTTGGACTCGAAGGAGTTTCACTCTTCGACTGAGCTTAAAATGTGATTCACAGTTGTGACTGCCCATACAAATGCAGTGATTCCCTGGCTGTGGCATTGTAAACCCAGCAGCCTTACTGCATTTGTCCTGCACTATAAAGTGTAAGTTTGACTCCTGTCTGACACATCACAAAAAAAATATGAAGCATAAAAGATAAAAGGGCTGTGACACGCTTGCTTGGATCAAGTAGTCAAGAGTCCCATATAAACGGTGATGGTACTGACTATCGATTAAAATGTATTTCGTCTTTACAACAGCTTCCATGTTGGAATCGGAATAGAATTTTTTTTCCCTTCAAGTGTGTACTAATTACTTGTGGAAGTGACAGCTTCCATTTTTTTTTTGTTTTGTGGGTGGCATGAGGCACTTTTAATTAGCCATTTGTAAAGCTATATATTACTTTTAAACCAGAAACTCGTCTAGTATCTGGTATTAGGATGTTTCAGGGAGTAGCTTGTCAATAAGGGAACTGACAGACATCCTACAAAACTAATGATCTAACAAATAAGGCTAAATATTTAAAAACTTCTGTTGCACAGAGCTATCGTAGTTCTCACAATATCTACAGATTATGCATAATAATGGAAACGTTGCTCACAGCAAGTGATTTGAAGTCTGACAGTAATTGTCTTGAAATCTGTTGAAGGCGGCGAATTTGTTACAAAAGCAATGCTTTGATGCGTATGAATTTAGAGATGCAACTTCTCTGCAGCACGTTCAAGCATGCTGTCAGCATACTAAAACCCTCTCAGAAAAGCAGAGTCCCTTAAATCATCCACTTTCAAACACAGCATCCTAAAATACGAAAGAAAAAACAGTGGTCGGCCATCATAATCGGTTAGGCCGTCTATCCTGACTCATCTCTACATTTCATTTAGTGTGGCAAAACACCTTACATTTTGTTTCATGTCATGACAAAAACAACAAAAGCAAGTCAGGAAGAGTGCACAAAATCAATTTGGGATCAGAATCGGTCTGTGCATTTCACCACAGACTTCTAACCACACGTCACCTAAAGAATCCCTTAAAGAGCTTCTTTGATTTGTTCAGGAAATATATCAACAAATGTCTTAATCAAAGACAACAAACCTACAATCACCAATCATGTGCTCTCTTCAAGATGTCATGGTAAACAAAAGAATAGCTAGTCTGGAAGAGTACAAATAATGTTCCATCATTTGTTTTGAAACAATTCCAGTATTTAAAATCTGCAACAGACGAGGGACAGTAATTGGCACTTTATGGAGCAGAAAACAGGTGCCTACCTCAATCAGTTTGTTGGCGTGCTCACGGAAAACTTGGGCATATTCCTTCACCTCCTTTTCATTACCATTCTTGGCAGCCTCGATCAATACCAGCAGTGGAACATTGGTCTCCAGAAAAGAGTCCGACACGTGGTCCATCACAGCCTTCCGCAGCTGAAATGATGAATACACAAACACACAAATCCTTAGCTAGTGTTTGATTACTCAGAGCACCTGGCTTTGGTATATACATTTTTAATACGCAATGTAAACAACATGCATCTAAAGAGAGACAGTCATGATAAGTCATTAAGCAAAAGGACGTAAAGTTTTTTTTACTGACACCTATAATTAAAACGATTGTGATTCTGTGCACTGTTTCAAGGTGAACAGACCTGTCTGCGCAGGTCACGGGTCTTCTTAGTCATCCTGTCGATGGCCATGTTCAGTGCATCGCTCTTCTCTTTATGTCCAGCCTGTGATAAAAACAAACAGGGGAAGAATATGCTCATTTAAACTTGTTATAGTTTGGCTCACTGGAGAAAAAAAAATGGCAGGTGGGAGTTAAAGCTGAGGACTGAAAGGACAAGACAAACTTATAAGATATGATGGATACGATGCATTTTCTACAGAGGAAGAAAAAAAAGAAAAAACAGCATGAGTCACTGGAATGGTTATAACCCCCTGTGGCAAACATTTCATTTCATTCTTGAAAACTTTGCAGGGGTTTAGGTTCTTTTACCCATCCTTTAGCGTTCATTGTTTCGTATGACTAACGTGACTTGTGGTACTGTCAGGAGGCACCCACCCACATTCTTTCACCGATACATTTTTCAGCTCAAAAAAATCCAGAGTTTTTGTCTGTCACTTTCTTGAGCAGGGTTTAAGCAGTCCGTGAAATAATTCATGTCACAAATAGCTCTCCTGCAGTGCAAAAACAGAAAAAAAAAAAACAACAAGAAAGGATGTAGGGCAAAGGCACACGTGAAGATTAGTTAAAACGCGATTCTTTAGAACCGGTGTCCGATTCATCCATCCCTAACCATTCAAGGATTACATTGTTAACCAGACATTTACATTTTTTAATTAAAACTCATTATGTTATGGGTCAGACAGCTTTTAACAACACACAAAGTTCAGAGGAAGGTAGGCAGGAGGAGTTAAGCCTGGTCAAGCAGAGTTCACATGTTCACAACCAACACAATGATTGTCGGAGATAAACCTGAGCAATTTACACACTTTGGAAGGCCTTCACTTGTCCAGCGCTTCCAAGTCAGGTTGGCTAGCATTGGGATAGCAGATCTCTCTCACATGCCCCAGACAAATTGCTCGTGTGCAGTGGATAGGTAAATCTCCAGCACAGGGAAAAGCCTGGGGGAAGGCCGTCACAGGGGCACAAGCAGCAAAAGCGTGACAGTCAATGAAATATGGCAGTGGCACTGGCAGTTTACCCCCCCCACATCATCACCCCATTGGGTGGTACACGATAGGAGGCAAGCAAATGCCATCGGCCTTAATCCCCTACTGATTATGTGCCAGTCGGATGAAAGCACTTGAGAACAACATAGGCTCTCCAGCGTAATAATGGTGAGGGACTGTCAATTTTAAATCACTAACCCACAGATGGGTTGCTCATTGTGTTGAACAAAAATTACCTAGATTAGCACAAATGGTACATTCATCCAGAGTGCAAGTAAGAAAGCTCGACGGATATTACCTATATGATCGCATGTTCCCCCAGAGGGTAAAATGGCTTGGATCACTCACTATTGATTTTGCTCCAAGCAGCTCCACTTAATTGGGCAGTCATTTGATTCCTCACACTAGTTTACGTGGTGTTTTCACACATATAGTTAATGATGTTCAGGTAGAGCTGTGCTTGCAGCATGAACAAATCTCCCCACAGACTTGTGAGGGGAAAAAAAAAAAAAAAAAAAGCATCTGTTAAAAAATAAATAAATAAAAGTAATATGACCTATGGAGAAAAGTGACAAACAAATAAATCATACACACACACAAAACGGCCTAGGTCACATTAGAAAGTGACCACCCCAAAAAAAGAAACGCAGATGTTCAAATTAAGCACAGTAGCTACAATGGCACAAATGCAATTTTAGCACAACCTACAGTCACAGTGTTCACAGACAAAAACAAAAATAAATGATAATAAGAGGAAACTATCCACTTGGAAAATTAACTAGACAGTCATATGATGAAAAAAAAAATATTTGTATAAGAGAGTTTGCATTTAGAAACAGACTGCAATCTGACATATTGCAAAAAGTTTTTTAACCCGACATGAGGTCCTAAGGAGAATTGATAGTGAAATTCTAAAAAGTCACGTAATGCAAAGATTCCAACTACAACAAACTAACAATTACACATAATAACAGGAATGATTTTTCACAGCAGGAGATCTGACATCTAGCAATAATTGTCTTGAAATTTACTAAAAGCAGTGCTGCATCATTTTAAAAGGGACGATTTTAGAACATCTCTATCCAACGTCTCGAATTATAAGTCGCTGAGCTTATATATGAGATATATAAAAACATGTTAATAAAAATATTAAACAAATGAATTAAAACAGTATCCATGTAAAAAAAAAAAAAAAAAAAAACTAAATATGTTCTGATTTGCTAATACACATCCCTTCGCATGTTTAGCCAGTAAGATTTACAGGCTCTCATCCAACATATCAGGCTTCATTTTATAAAAATAAAAAAAAAAGCGTAATAAAATAATTTTATTAAATTATATTCAGCAAATGCACCAAAAGATAAAGGAGCAGAGAAAAATGCAGATAACAGCTACATGTTTGGTGAAATCTCTTGTCAGGCTTTGCAGTGTGAATGCTCTATTAAGCCACCACAGATCGACAGGAGTATAAAAGGTCTCTGTGACGTCGGTTTGCTTGTGACGTGTTTCGTGTTGAAAACCTGAACAAGCGAAAGGAAGAGAGTGAAAGGAACAATCTGACTGCTAGACATCGCATATCAAATTAAGTATAAGCTTCCTGTTCCCACTTAATTATTGTAAATTCATTCATCAATACTAAAGACACAAACCATTTGAAAATGACCTACAGTGTGTTTTAAGGTACTACTAAAAAGAAATAACTTCATCATAAACAGATACATAATACAGAGAGATAATATATGGTCAAAATATGGAACCTGACCAGACAGGAAGCAGACGAGGAGACTTAATGTAATTGTTAATTTCGGCTGTGAACTGCCGCAACACGTTGCAGTTATCAATATTCTGACTGTGACGAACCAGAGGAGAAAAAAAAAAAAAAAAGGTGCGTTGAATCAAACGCTAAAGCAAGTGAGGGAGTGAGCGAGCCAGGGAACGAACCAAAGCACGCATGAGAGAGAGAGAGAGAGAGAGAGAGAGAGAGAGAGAGAGAGAGAGAGAGAGAGAGAGAGAGAGAGAGAGAGAGAGAGAGAGAGAGAGAGAGAGAGAGAGAGAGAGAGAGAGAGAGAGAGAGAGAGAGAGAGAGAGAGAGCTGCACTGATGATCGACGCCAGCCTGCCACCACTCTGTAGCAGTGAGTGGCTGCAACAAAAGCACAGAATAACATCTCAGCTCCTCTCCTCTGCTTTTTCCCCTCACTGCATCTCCTCTTCCTCGGTGCAGAGAACTCCACACAACACAGCAGAGCCACACGGAACTGTCGTCGCAAGTACAGCCACTGCCTGCCATCAACAAGTTAGGGATGAAGGACCTCAAGCAACGAAAGAGGAATGCGTGATCTTCAATTAACCAATTGAGCTGACATCATTGCGGTGGAAAAGGAAAAAGGCAGCTAAGGGACGGAGGGATCTGCTCAGCGGTGCTGCTTTGGATGCAAATCATCAACTTCGAATTTAAGGATTCTTGGAAGGCAAATAATGCTGGTCTTTTCTTAATCTAGGAATTGAATAGCTGGACTGACAAAAGAACAGACTGGGGGAAAAAAAAGAGGGAAAAATCAGCATCCCAGGACATGGAATTCCTGAATTTGGTTCAACTGGGGGGGCTCAGCACTTCTTTATTTCTGAAGAGCTTGATTCCTTTTGTATTTACCCAAAAGGTTTTTTTCCCTTTGGATTTTTCTTCCATCTGGCTGCACCAAAAGTCTGTGGAAAAAGACAGTTGAATGCAGCCTCCGATGTACACAAAAGAATGGGTAAGTTAGCCCTTTTATTCACAGAGTCTGGACCTGAATAGGCAATGTAGTGAATAAGGAGGGGGACAGTGGCTGGCAGGGATATCTAAAAACATATTTAAAAACTGCTTTCCTTTTTTATTTAGACTTCTAATATTTAACAAGCAGTAATTTACAGCAGGAAAAGGGGGGGAAAGATTACTACCTACAAGCTTAAATAAGGACTAAAAAATGTTTTTACGCAAATTGGGATGGGGGAAAATAACAATAAACTGCATCCCAGGGGGAAAAAAAATTAATGAAACCTGTGCATAAAATGTTAATTCTGCAATTCAAACATACGGACGAATAATTTATGCATTTAAAAGGACTGAAGTAAACATAACTATCAGTGCAAGTCATTGAACATTCCCCTTAAACATTGATTAATATTCTTGGATCAACAAGCAGATCGCTTTGACTATGTTGACAAATACAGACAGTGTGTGTGCATGACAAATGGAGAAAAAAATGTTTCTGTGTACTGCAGAGATTAGATTTCCCTCCCCCCGGTTTATTTTCTTATCTTTAAACCCACCCAGGTTTCCATTCAAGGTGGCCATTGGTGGGACAAGCACCAGCGGCACTTTGTGTGATCAGCATGCTACTGTGCCTCCCTCCTGTGTCATGCACAACCTGCCCCCAGAAATGCCGATGTGAAGACCTGCAGTTTTACTGCGACACACAGGGGCTCCTGGCGCCCCCAGACGGTGTGGATAAAGGGGCCCTTGGACTTTCGCTCAGACACAACAGCATCAGCGAGCTCAGCTCAGACCAGTTCTTTGGCTTCACCCAGCTCACTTGGCTTCACCTGGACCACAACCAAATAACCACCGTGCATGAGGATGCCTTCCAGGGGCTGTACAAGCTCAAGGACCTTAACCTGAGCTCAAACCGCATCACCAAGCTGCCAAACACAACCTTCATCCACCTCATCAACCTGCAGATCTTGGATCTCTCCTTCAACCAGATGACAGCTCTGGAGCCTGAGCTCTTTCACGGGCTCCGGAAGCTCCAGATCCTACACCTGCGGTCAAACTCGCTGCGCACGACGCCTGTGCGGGCCTTCTGGGACTGCCGGAGCCTGGAATACCTTGGCCTGAGCAACAACCGGCTCCGTAGCCTGGCCCGGAACGGCTTCGCCGGGTTAATTAAGCTGCGGGAGCTCCATTTGGAACACAATCACTTGACCAAGATTAACTTGGCGCACTTCCCTCGTCTGGTCGCCCTCCAGTTCCTTTATCTTCAGTGGAACAAGATCAACAATTTAACATGCACCATGGAATGGAAATGGACAACTCTGGAGAAACTGGATCTCACTGGGAACGAGATACGTGTACTCACCCCCGATGTGTTTGAAACTTTGCCCAACCTCAAGATCCTGCTGCTGGATAACAACAAACTGTCCAGTCTCGACACACAAACCATGGATATGTGGAAATCCCTAAATGCGATTGGGCTGTCGAGCAACCTATGGGAATGTACCAAACGGATCTGCAATTTGGCCACTTGGCTGAGCACCTTTAAGGGTCGATGGGAGCATTCTATCCTCTGTTACAGCCCTGAGTACGCACAGGGCGAGGAAATACTGGATGCCGTTTACGGATTCCAACTTTGCCAAAATTTCTCGGCCCCGGTCGTACTGACTAGTAGCAGCACGGAGGCCACGCTCCCAGAGATCACAAGCTCTCTCTTTGGAAATATGCAGACCCCTACGCAAGACTTCTATGCAGAGGATTTTGGGAGCTTTACGATTGTCACCACTACTACCACCACGACCCAACCCCCACGCACTGCCCTCGCTACTACCATGACGGTGGAGGGGGCAGATGTTACAGAGGACTACTCTGCGATGGACAACACCGTGCTGACCCAGAGGGTCATAATTGGCACCATGGCTCTGTTGTTTTCCTTCTTTCTCATCATTTTTGTAGTGTACATATCAAGAAAATGCTGCCCTCCCACTCTGAGGCGTATCCGCCATTGCTCGGCCATTCAGAACCGACGACAGATGAGGACCCAGCAGAGGCAGCCAATGGCGGACCTGGCCACACAGGTGCCCTATAACGAGTACGAGCCCAGTCACGAGGAGGGTGCACTTGTGATCATCAATGGCTACGGGCAGTGCAAATGTCAGCAACTGCCTTACAAAGAGTGTGAAGTATAAACTCTATTTATTCCTGCAGTTTCTGGGTTTAACCATTTGTCCATTTCAAAAAAGATACAGGGTTTGCTTTTGGACTTTTTTTCCCCTTTTCAGTTTGTATGAAGGAGGAGTATTTCTTTAAAATTGTTAGCTTTGGAAATCTAGAAAGCTTGAGATGACTGGGATGAATTTGAAAAGAGGATATATAGAAAAATCCACAAGTTTATTTTTGTAATACAAATGCAAAGGTTCATATCTAGCTGGGGCAATCAATCTCAGCAGAGAAAGTTCGGATGCGTCACCGCATCACCAGTTTGTGTACTATGTATTCTGCAGCACAGAGGAGATGAGAAATCTATAGCCAAACCGCCTGGAACCCTGTGCTAAAGAAAACAGTTTATAAAATGACATATCTTCTGATAAATGGTGATATTTTATTTCATGGAAAAATAGTGTTACATATGCTGAGCAGTGCAAATTGAAAAGGATTTAAAAAAACAAACAAAAAAAAAAAAAAAAAAAAACTATACTTTTGGTGCACGTTAGCAACACTATAGATCTCACTCACATATTCACTTTTGGGGAGAGGAAACCAAAAAAAAAAAAAAAGAAAGAAAAACATCAGATGGACACAAAGCATATTTTTTAAGATCACATTTTCTAAATTGAAAACAAGTACCGTTACAAATTGAGCCACATAATGAAATTTAGTTTTGAACAGGGAATTCAACCCACTCAACATTATTTGGCTTCCTCATGTGGCAGAAATGATCGTTACACTTTGATCAAGTCTTAAATCTGAACTAATGAGAACACTTAACTGCCTTCCCGTTTCTGCATTTGGTTAAATTCAATAAACTCTGTCGGCTTCCTTGAAATCTTAAAGCCTAGCACTTTGTGTGAAAAGGTTAATGTCCAATATGGCTTTGCACTGGTTCTAACAAAATGTCCGAACAAGCTCCCTCTTTTATGCCTTCAGCAGGGATTTACTAAATGTTAAACAGAGGCAATTGCTCAATTATCATTGTGCATATATCCTTACATAAGATAGCTCCAAACACTGACATCCTCACTGTGATAGAACAATGCTGCTTAGATCACTGCATCATTAATTAATGGTAGAGACCATCAAAGGATGCTAGACGACGAAGCAAACACCAGCGAGAACAACTTCCTAGGGAGAGGGGAAGAGCTAGAAAAAGAAGGCATGCAGAGGACACTGACAATTGCCTCCTAAAAATACACGCGTACGCTTGCCGTCGCTCTGTTCGAATGCAGCAAAGAGCATAACCATACCTGACAGCTTCAACATTGAGTCAATTAAGCCTGGGGAAAATGAATCTAATATTCTGTCACCCAAAACCTCTGCCCTGCAAGTTTCAGCTGCCTCAGCCAATACTTAAAAATGGAAAAAGTTATCACTTCACGGTCTTGCTCCTTTCAACCCATAAAGACAAAAATGGGCTTTTTTCATCTGTGCAATACATACATAGAGGTTCACACCAAGGACACTAAAGAAACAGAAACAGAGGAAAAACTGAACTAAAGCATAGCGCAGCTCTCAGGAGAGCATGCAGAAGACGGCGGGAGGCTGGGTCAGGAGATATTTGTATGCAGCACCGAGAGGACAGACATTAGCATCAAACTAAAGAAGCCGCTGCTGCAGTAGCTCTTTGTGTTGCAATCAGGAGCTGGGGGCAGGGATGCACAAGGGGGTACAGGGAACACAAACACTGGTTAGCATCTAATTGAAGTCAATGAGCATCTTAGGAACCACAGAGTGAGGCTAAATCAGGGTACAGAAACCATTAGCTGAATGACAAAACGGTGACTGACAAGAGCCTGGAAAAGAGCTGGAAAGCTCTGAACGCCACCCTGGTTATGCTGCAGTGAGGTATATTGCTCATTGCTTTAAAAAAAAAAAAAAAAAAAAAAAAAAAAAAAAAAAAAAAAAAAAAAAGGGGCATTGCCAGGCAGAGGTTTTTGGTGAAAAGCTCAATTTGAGAAACAGGCATCTGTATAAAAGCCCATTTTTTGGTCACCTGCCTAATGGTATTTAAAAAAAAAATAAAAAATCTTTAGTCATCATATGCTGAGATTAAACATGCCTGAAGAGACTGATTAAAACTATCCTCTAGAGGGTGCTGTGAAGTATCATGAGTGAGGAATGGCTGCTAAAATTCTTTCACCAAACTACAACCCTGCAAAACACAATTTTATGTTGGTAAAGGCAAACAGAAAGGCAATGTCTGTCTGTGTAGCTGGTAAATAACATTCCAAAATGCATTTTTCAAATGCAGTTGGACTGAGAGGAAAACCTACAGCTAACATTCACTGAAGAACCTTTATCAATGGTGTTGCTTTGTTTTGAATTTGAAAGGCTGACCTTTGCGTTCTACATTCCTCAAAAACACCTTGCATGTTTAAAAGAAAACATGAACATCAGCACCATCCCAAAAAGAAAAAAAAAAAAAAAAAAAGTCTCACATCCTGATCTGATAGTTTAGGCATATGCGGTGGGAAAGAACTACTTTCTAATTAAATACTGAACCACTAATCTGTTTAAACTATCAGCTTATAAGGAATCACAAAAAACACTGAACATAAATCCATTTGCACTCCTGTAAACCTTTTTGGGGGGGAATGTTATCTTGCCATATGCTGAAGTCCTGCTGCTCACTCTGGCCAAAAAGCCCCTTTCAAAATCACACCCAAAAACTTCTTTGTGCAAAAATGAATGCTTCTAACCCTCCTCTCCCCAAAACCCAGCTTTTTCCTTTTGTATTGTAATATGTACTATTTCATATCTGTATAGTGGGTAAAGATGTGGCCAACTGAAAAGATCTTTTTTTTCCTTAAGACGTATATTTTTAAATAAAAATGTTACAATTTATAAACGTTTGTCTAATATGCTCTTTAGGTACCCAAGGTCTTACTTGCCTGCATGCCCGTCTTTCTTTTAAAAAACTTCTACACAAAGCATTGTAGAAAGTCTATCATGTATCAAACGTGCTGAATACAGAGATGGCTGAAAGCCTTTTAAGGATGATGCACTCAGGGTATTTGGTCAGGGCTTCAGGCAAGGTGCCCTTCTGAAGTAAATGGCTTCTGATATCATTAACATTATCATAACCCGGCACTCACCTGCCCTTCTAAACCGAGATAACATCCTGCATGAATGACTGGCATCAAACGCAACAGCACGACTGAGATTTCACTCTACCCCACGGCAGAATACCGTTCAAATCAGCTTATAAAATGTCATTATAAACACAAAATGATTGACATTGGTTGAAAATGATTATCTAGCCCATTGGTTCTCGATTTAAAACACGATCTAAATTGTGGTAGAGACGCACAAAATTGTAAGAGAATTACATGGGACCATTACTCCTTGCACGTGAAGTGTTGCATATATATATCCGCCTGGACAGGTTTTTCCATCTCCATTCCTCTGAGGTTTTTTGGTGAGCACAGAACGTAAAATGGTGCTGATGCATGACACCACCAGTGGGAAATTACTGAGGTCTCAGACTATCTAGAAATACACTTCCAAAAATAAATGAAATGAAAAGGCAAGTTAGTCACTCTGAACCCACATTACCGATTTTGATCGAAAACTACTATTCTGGGAAAATAATTCTGTAAAACCTGGGGTTTGGCTAAAAATAGAAAGAACCGTACATGAAACTGCTAAAATAAATTAAAACGGATAAATACAAATTTAAAACAAACGCACAAAATATATGAACGTATATATAAATTAAATGAATACAGGTACATATAGCCTAGCGTGAAACCAGTGATTTACTCGGTAAGACTGCAGCTGCAGCCTCTGTGGAGGTTTCAAAAGTGTGAGGGTGGCAGCAAGCATATGCCACAACAGCTACCCGCCGGTGTTATATACTGTGCACTGCACAAGTACTGCAGGGTACGCTGGAGAGGAAAAAAAAAAAAAAAAAAAAAAAAAAAAACAATTTCCAGTGCAGAACGAAGAGAACCAAAAACATAAATAATACCCCGACTGCTACTGTATGCCTAACCTTGGTCCAACACATCAGGCAAAACGAATATCAGCTTTTATGTAGCCATTTTAATGCCTTCTCTATAAATAATACATTCATATATCTAGACATTTGAACAACAATGATATTGCGTGTGTCGTGCGAGATTGCTGCCTC
Source organism: Puntigrus tetrazona (assembly GCF_018831695.1). Classification (NCBI taxonomy): domain Eukaryota; kingdom Metazoa; phylum Chordata; class Actinopteri; order Cypriniformes; family Cyprinidae; genus Puntigrus; species Puntigrus tetrazona. The sequence continues at coordinate 13,062,140 of NC_056712.1, forward strand.
ACAGTTTAAAGGTTTTATCTCTTTTGTAAATCTCTAGGCCTTGTTACCCAGACGATAGAATTGATTTTAATGATTTTACTGCAGGCGAAAGCTAAGCGATTGGTCGTCTCCCTCTGGGCAGCTGTTGACCACTGGCTCACTGAAGCTGTGCCTATAGGCATTTCCTACAGAGAAAAAGGAAAGTTGTTAGGGAGTGGGAGGGGAGGCAGGATGGCTGAAGCTGAACATGATTTATAGAGGACAGCCATTTCTTGGCCAGACGGAGTGTGTAAGAGAAAAGGCTTTGTGACTACAGAGGTTTCAGATGCAGCGGCTTTCTAAGGCTTTTCACTCACTGGGAAAGGAAGCTATTAACTCCAAAGGTCACTTTTTAATTTGGTTGTGGCCCTATGTGGCAGAGGTCTGTCCCCGTCTGAGGAAATGAAAACAGAAGTGATTTAACTCAAGATTTAAGTACACCGAGATGAACATAAGAAAGTGAGAGGATATTGTGCGTCTCAACTTTGCGCTCAACTGTACATCGTGTTCCCAATTACGAAGGCTCGCTTAAACCCTGCAGGAAGTCACTGAACACACACAAAAGGAAAGGCAACTCTGAGACCAGATGAAAACAGGCTAAGACTTTTAGAGGATTTCTTATTGTACCATGGCAGTCACTCCAGACGTTAATTTGCTCCCTCTGTTTTTAAGTAAAAAAAAAAAAAAAAAATTTTTCTCTCTACAACATTTCCTTATAGCTCAAGGCTCTCAGGGACCACAGAGGATGAATGGACACCTCTCTTCAAAACAAGACTCTCAAAATGAACTATATTAAAGCAAAGGGCCGAAGCTCCATTAGCCACCAAGGGTAGTCATCCCTCATCCACTCCCTGATCAAAGCGGTCAACAAAAAGGAAATGATAGCATAAGGCAGAATGTGGCTCAATGAACCAGCTACCGAAAAATAAAAGCTTTTTTCGTTAGGTTCGGCTGAAGTGCTTCAGCCCTTAAGATGATACCAAATATTGCAGTGCTAATTATTAGCTGTGCATGTCAAGCACACAACCTTCAGCAAAAGGCAAAAAGGTGCGTCACATGCACAGGTTTTTAGCTGATGCAATTTTTTGCCACATCTAGTCACATGCAATCGTGCTGTGATGCTATATTAGCTTAATTTCTTGGTTTTCAAAAAATAAACCATCTAGGAATGTGCATGTATTAGTAATGAATGACTTTTAAATGTTATGTTTAGCGCTGTAGTTTATAACAAATGCAATGATGCAATGCATGGCAACACATGCTGAAGTTTGAGTTTAAAGAACATTTAAAAGTACAAGAATGAAAAAAAAAAAAACCAGCCATCACATTTGATTTCTACATTGTTAATGATGATGACCGTCACTAGATGTGGACACGCAGGATTTAAATGACAAAACGCTCCATTTATCTCTCACATGGTTGCCAAGGAAACAGTGTTCAGCCAAACCGAATTCGTGTTCATTACCATCTAGGGTGTGACGAACAAAGACATTCATTATCCTTGTTCTGACCAGAAGTAACTTTATGCAGCTCTATTCATGAAAATGTCTGACACATCTAAGCATCAGAGTGAAGTAATACCAGATATCAAGGTGCATGCAGAGCTAATGCAATGAGTCAGAGCTAATCCACAGCAGCAGGTTAAGAAAAGGACCCTGTTCTTTGACTTGTCAGTAGAAGTGACCTTCACGTTACAAGGCTAGGTAACAAAAGTAGTCACACAACGGAATAGAAAATTTTCTTGCTTACAATACCATACCATCAGAACTAGTTAACTAAACAGAGAAGGCCTGCCACTGCCACCCACTAGGTCTTCATAATCAAATATGATGCAATTGCTATAATTATTCCTATCTGGATTCCATCGCTGCACATTATTTCCCAGTGCCACAGGTGAAACATCTGCATCGCACTCATCATTGACTCACTGAATATAGTCAAGAGACCATGTGCACAATTTAAAGAAATCCAATTATAGCCTCAAACCTCTTGAAAAGCGTTCACATGTCGAAAGGCAAATTACATTGAGATCTTAGAGTTAAGACCAGCCAGATGCTACGACTATAGCCCATTTCTCCTAGTACCACTCCATGCCTTTTTACTCAAAAACAAACCTTTTCAACCAGACCAGAACCAATAAAGCAACCGGGAACTGCAACATACAGGCTTCAAGGACTCGAGAGCTGCATATGTTTGGAGAATTTGTTATGAGCTTCCAATTAATCTTGAAAACGCTTACGAAGGAGGATGCATCGATCTGGATTCTCGTCAGTAAATACCTCTATAACATTTACTGCTTTCCACATTTTAAAGTTGCTCCTCCTTGGAATCCAAAAACACATCTTGGACCAGACTAGACAGAATCAATTAAGCCCAGTCAGAAACCCATAACAAGATGATGTACAAGTGGAGGGAACTGCCAAAACGCTGTCTGTCTTTAGTCCAGCCAAACTATTTTTTTTTATTCGTCATATAGTTTAGAGTAAGACTTTGAGAAACCTTAAGTTTCAATTCTATTCTATAAAAAAAATGAATAAAAAGGTCAATTTGCACATCAGGGTTTATTTTGTTGACAAAAATAGGAATGAAGACGTTTGTTAACTTTGATTACCATCTGTAACCAAAAAAAAAAAAAAAAAAAAAAAAAAAGGTTTAATATGAATTGCTAGAATATTTTAATCTGGACATTTTTAAAATGTAGCTTTATGTCATTTTAGAGTAAACATGATTTCACTTTCTAAATAAGAAATGAATTACTAAATTTAAAGGATTTTTTTGTAAAGAGTAAAAATGAGTATTACTAATAACAGCTAACATTAAAAAATCTCCCCTTTCAATTCAATTGAATAAACTTACGTCACTGCCATTTATTTAGAAATTTGCCTTTTCCAACAATGACATGTCACTAGAAACAGCTTGGTACATTATGTATACGAACATGACCTTTTCATTTCATGCCTCTACCTGTCGCAGGCAAGGATTAACAGTATGGCCGCTGAAACGTCACAGGTCTTATAAAAACACCTGTAACACACACCAGAAGAGGTGCGTGTAGTTACTAAACCTCGGCTCGGGATTGAGGGGCAGAGAATGGGGCATGTCTAGTTTTGCAGCATTCATCTGTCTTCACAGAGCAATCAGTTGTGGCATCCAGTCGCTGTTGGCAAATCGTACAGAGCGGTTAATAAACATGGCATGCTATCTGTCTTCATACTGTCAACTTTAGGCTGAAGCCTGCCGTGAGGCCGATTCCAAGGTGGGTTATTGAACCTCGAGGGTTTGAATACCAATGCTCTTGTTCATGGTGGGGATCTTTTCTTGTCCTTCGCACTGTCTGCTCTGATGATCTATAAAAATGAAAAAGCAGTGTCACCAGCAAAAGGTGACAAGATCTTTTGATTTATTAAGAACGTTCAACACAAATTTATGCAACCGTCCATGCACCCTAATTACCTGGGGGAATGATCCTTGGCCACTTTAAATACAAACCCATACGTCAAACTACCAGAGCGTATCTTTGACACAGTGGCACCTTTGCAAGAGTTTTTAGTGTATCCCAGACGACAATGAGAGAAGACATGAGCACGACTTAATGCTTCAATCATTATTAAATCTTACAGGGAGAAAGTTCTGCAGTGCAAGGTGAAATCTAATTCCTTAAAATGTTCACCCCCTGCCCTTTCAATTTTTAATTCATTAATAGTCATGCTTCGACTGTTCCTTAGAGCCCATTCTGGCCAACAGAAAAAAGACGCTACATCTCTCCACAGATTAAAGAAATCACACACCAAAAGGGAAGTAATCAAACAATTTACCAATAATTGCAAATGTTTGCCGTTTTAATAAAGCCTGGCATGCATACTACCATAATTCAGTTGCACAGCCTAGTGCTGTTAATTTCCAGGCTCATTTCAGAGAGACCACTTCAATGATACTGTAAAACTCTGTTATTAACACAGACCTTGTCCTGAACCCAATATTAAACGATCGCCCTTGAAAACGAGCCACACCTCACGATACATCTGCTACATACTCTAGACGCACAAGGACCAGCACAGGCTATTAACTTTTAATATGCCATTTGCAAAACAATCCTACAAAGTCAACGGTTTCAAATGTCTCATAAAGCAAGCAGCTTACAAGTTTTTTTTATCTGAATACCGAGAACGACAAGAGCTTGAGGATGTGTCTATATAACACATGAGCTAAATGGACATGTAACGGCATACTGAGAAACAATGCAATCTTGAGGAAGACCGTAAAAGTGCCAGTGTGACAGGAATCAAACCAGTGGGACCATTAAATAACCATTTCTCTTTGGATCTGGACAATATATCAGGAGAAAATGTGTTTTTCTATATTACCTATGAGGCCAATGATGCCCTTGACAATCACAACGGCAAAATCCTAAGCCTCTTCTGAGGGTAACCCAGTTTAGAGTCAAAAATGCTACATCACCAAAGTGAATGTGGGCAAATGCCATTATCCATGACAGCAGTATTTAACAGCCACTAGTCTGAATCATTCTGCCCTTGGAAAAATATAAACTATTTCCATTATGTGGTGGATTTGCAAGGAAAAGAGCTGGGACACCTCTCTAACATTGTTTTCCAGCAAAAAATAAAAAATAAAAAGATTTATCTAGTTCTAACAATTGCTCACTAGATCAAAACTAAACTGAAAGATCCACGCTAGCTTTTGAAGCTTGAACAAACCATTGATTTCTGTTTTTGAACCATTCAAAGGCTTGCCGTCTGCGCGTATTTCATAAACGGCTTTGTCTTAAATGGCAAGATTTGGTAAAATGAACAACAGAAAAACAAACAAGCATTTGGGTAGATCTTTTCTCTTTTTCTCTGAGCTGCTTCCAACTTAAAGAAAAAAACACATCAATGCAAATATAAAATATATACAAGATATAACATGGAAAAGTACTTCCAAAGAAGTTGTTAGAAATGAGTGCAACATAAAGCCAAGCATTTAAACTAAAAGATAAATCACCCTGGTTCATGGGGCCTGGCAGTTTTGAAAGCATGTAGCACCATTTGTGTTTAGGTCAAACTAATTGAAATATTTGTTTTGGGGAGTTCAGAGGCAATTAATCTTGGCCTAACCTCATTTATCTGCAGGAAAACAATTTATTCAGCTCCTCTGGATATTTATTAAATGCAATTACAAGACATTTCAGGAAGTGTGTAATACAAATTCCCAGGACCACCTCGCCTAGATTAAAACTCTAAACGTTGGTCTAAATGTGGCTTTTTAACAGCAAACCTCTACTGCAGTCCCTAGTGGAGCAGAAAACCATTTCAAATATTTCTAAAGCAACTACGTCTTTGTGCTTGAGGAGCACTCAATGATTCATCCTTTTTCTCCATGAGAAGACAATGCATTAAACACGCTCACTTGCATTTAAAGTAACTCTTTATGCTCCCTTCCCTGAGCATTGCTGGGCTTGCATACATAATTTGAGTTTTTACTGCCATTTAAAATTTACAAAATCACAACACATTTAACAAACTAAAAGAAAACATTTTTGCACTTTGCCAATCAGCAACGAAAATAAGCAGCTCAAGGTCTGTGTCATGTTAACACAATCGCCCTTAAGCAGAAGACGTTTTTAATCTTCATTCAAAAAAGACAAAGCGAACATTTTTCGTGGATTTTATATCTTGGTTCCTTCAACCCGCTGTTTGAATTAACCTGCCTATACCCTGGAAGCAACCAAAATCATGACAGCTTGGGATAGTCTACACTGGATGCTTCACGTCACCATAAGTTAATGAAGTCAGTTCACATTCTGATTTTTAACAAATCTAGTTCTATTTTAGAAAGTTCTATACAAGTAAAATAACTTCCCTTTTCTCAGGAAGGAAAAATGTCTTTGCAAGGTCAGAATCATAGACTTGTGTCAGCGCTGAACCAAGCGGAGATGTGGCCCTGTTCCCAGCGACTATTCAAATACATACCAATTCACTGAACACATTCACCTTGCAGACTAGGCAGCATGTCTTCTCAACAAGGGAAAAATAAGAGTGATTTGTTCCTTTCAAATAAGGCTTATGATTAACTGTCTGGAAAAGTACATCTGACAAGAAAGTCGACTGTGACAGTGACATGCACTTACTGAGAAAAGGCAAATTATGGCCAGCGTAAATGTACAGCAAAATTTGCCAGACAGAAAATCAGTTTTTATAAAGAGGAAAACTAGAATAACGTTTGGGAGGACACACTGAGATATTAGGATGATGCTCATTAAATTAGTTAAATTACAATTTAATTTAAAGTAACTTTTAACCTACTGTTTAAGTAAGAATAGCAAACATTCAGTATTCTTTGTCTACAATTTACAATACATGTTGTAGGGTTTAGGGATTATGTGCAACAATATCTATATTCGCTTATGAAATTCAAATTGTAGCAGTTAATGATTTATTCAGCAGAGGTCTGGTTTAGTTATGATTTATCTTTAGGCATTTATCATTTTGTAGTAATATATTTCAAATGATCAGCTATGAGTAACTCTTGAATTTCATATTTAATAGGTAATCTGCTTAATAGCTCTGACAATACTGCGTTCTGGAATGTTTTATCGATCAATCTGCACCTAGGACATGAACTACTCACTCTACAATTCACCGCACAAAACCACTGCTGATTTGCACGCTTTAGCCAGGTATGGGTCTGGACTCCCCACTGTAGCACAGCACTCAACTAAAGGATGTACCTCTTCAATTGAAAAGAAGCTGGAGTAAATTAGGGGCATCGTGCTGCAACTCAGTGAGCATAATCAATTATTGTGTACAAGAACAGGATGGCGATATTTTTCCAATCACTGACAGCGGCTGAAAATAACCATCATCCCAAACGATCTCTCCTAGTTTCGGAAGTCTATAGAGCTCATTCAAGGGTTCTCTGCGCCAGGATGAAAAAAATTACACCGAGAGAAAGAGGATAGAGAGTAAAGCACCCCTTTATTGTATGTTATGATACCAGATCTGCCAGGCTCTACAACTTTGGAGTTGGAACAAAATGTCAGTGGGCATTTCATTATGTGAAGGGGAAAAATAAAAAGAGGCTGTCAAGAGTTCATGATGTGGACTGCAGCTCATCAAAACTGCATTAGAAAAGACAGGGGAAAAAAATTGTAGATCAGAAAACTAATCCAGCACAATTTATTTGCTATCTGCCATTTTTGAGGTCATTTTTGTTTGAGCAATGCAACGAGTGAAAACACTTTACAATATGGTTTGATTTGTTAGCGCTGGTTAGCCAGTTAACTAGTAAGACTGGGCGATATGACAATATTATCATATGATTTTAGTCAGTCTATACACCAATAGATCAAATTAAGAGTATAGCTTGACTACAAGTTTAAAAACTATGCTACAATTGTTATAATCAAGGAAATTAAACGTACCATCATGAAATAAATACACATGCACATGCTCCTTTTCTTTTTTTTTTGCATTATTGACCAAGTAATTAGACCTATTTGACATCAACATGCATATATCATTACGAATTGGTCCCTATTCAGAGCATGTGAGCAAACAATATTCCGTTCTGCAGGCGTACGCGCCGTTCAGTCGCTCAAGGCCAAAGCAAAATGGTCCTCTAATGTTCCACTCACAATCACCAGTAAACCAGATCCTGCTCCGAGCATGCTCAGACAAAACTTCTCCGGTAGACCTAATTGTGTGTTTATAAAGGAACAAATGGCTACTTTTAAAAATGTGATCTTTTAAAACATCTGTCAATCTTTAAAGGACTCTAGAATTATTGAACTAACTATTGCTTATTCCACAGAGTCTCAAACTTACAAATTACCAAAGGGCATATTGAGTTGAGCGAGCGGCGCAAAGAGCATGAGAGAGGTGAACAGAGCAGAATCTTCAAAAGACACTCTCCGTTCTGAAGGGTGACCGCTCACATGCCCTTATTATTTTTTCCTCAACAGTTCTCCTAACAGAGTAAAGCTAAGGTTTTATGCTAGTTTAAGCACAAACTAAAAAGTAAAACCCAACTTTAAAGCGGCAATAAGACCAAACTGAACGTGTTTATGGTATATGCAGGCAATGTATTTTTCGAGATGGGATGTGGTGCAGGTGGGGTTTGGGTAGATGATACTATCGGATATCACAATAGTTACGGCAATTGTAGATAAGACATTCGCCATATCGCACAGCCCTATTAACTTGTACCAATACTACCCTTTAATTTCAACCATTTATGAATAAAAAGCTCAGAAATTTTATCTAAACCTAAAGCAATGTCACACCAAAGACAAAGCTTTAGTTATTGTTAATCAAATTCTGTAAGAAAACCAAACTGTAACTATCAAAACAATCGATTTTGTCTCAACTTTAAAGAGCTAGAGCACTTAAAGTGGCAAATGACATATAAACAGTGCTTATAATAAACAAAACACTTTATCAGTCATTTCTAACACCGTTTAGTATTTGTGCTGTAACAGTGCTATCTTTTGTAACAAAAAGGAGAATGCTTCTACGCATGACAAAACAAAGCTGTTAAATACATATGCAACAAGGACAAATGACAAGGCACAGCAGAGGTCACTTAGCATCCTGAAAGGGGTGAAATGGCACTACAATAACCTTCAACGCATATCTGAGCTGTCGTTTAAATGCTCCACAACACGTCTAAGACTTCAACGGGCCTTAATAGAAACTGTCAGTCACAAAGTGATGCCACAGCTCTGCAGAAGCCAACAGCAGTGGTCTGAGACCCACGAGGATAAGAGCGATGAATGAAAATAATGGAATCATCAGTGGTTTGTGCTCCGTCTCTCTCTCTCTCTCTCACACACACACACACACACACACACACGAGCGCATCTCGCTACATGGAACAAGCAGTGAGACAGATCACAAACAGTGTGGCATAAATCCTCTAAGTGCCACGCCTCCATCCCTCAAACACGCATTTTATCTACTCACATTTAAATTTTATAAGAGGTCAGGTCAACTCCAGACCTGCCCAGGTGCTAAAAATCGCACACAGCGAAATGAATTACTGTAAGTGGTAAATGTTTTTGAGGAAAAAAAAATTTTATTCACAAATAAGTGATTTACCTGCTGTCTTTTATACTTTTTATGATAAAGCGGTAAAATGCCATTTATCTGTTGTAAGGCTTGGGATTAGGATGGGATATAAAGTGGGCAAAATCAACTATAAAAGGTCTACTGTTTTTTTGGCTAAAGTGATCGATACAGGATTATTAAGTCTTTCTCTTTGCCGTCATATTTACAGCAGTTAGAGGAAAGTGCTTTTAACATTTACATCCAAACAGCCTGATCGCATGCACAAAAAACAAAAAAAAAACACTAAAAGCTATTTGAGTAGAGGGTGTATTGCATAGCTGGATAATTACTGTTGAAAAGCAATGCCCATGTGACAGGTTTTTATACAATAACAAAAACAGAGATGCGTTTTTTCTTTAGTAAGATTCCAGTCTAATATACAGGTTAACTTTTCACCATTTGTGGTCAGAATCAGAAAACAACAGCTACTACGGATAAGCATTTGGGTCATTTTAACAGATTTTTCTGTCACATGGACTAGATACCATTGCTGTGGTGACTACTGCTTTAAAATAATAATATTTAAAAATCATGTTTTACAAAAGAAAGTCAGACATGAGGTTGAGTAAATTACAGAATTTCCCTTTGTGTGAACTGTCCCTTTAAGCAAAAGAGTAAAAAAATTGAGTGAGGCAAGCTCCCTCTGAAATGGACAAATTCTCTCAATCTTTATGCAATTAAAATAGCTTCAGCAAAAAAAAAAAAGTACCTCATCCATCTCTCTGAAAAGCCAGAGATGTGATTTTAACAGCAAAATGATCAAGGACCAGGTATGGGGGAAACCATCTGACAGCCCATGTGTGACAGATTTGTGTTTTTATGGAGAGCTGTAAATTTAGCAAAAGCCTCCGGGACAGTAAAGTGCTCCCTTGATGCACTGCATGTGGTGCGATTCGTTTTAATTACACATTCAGATGAGGTTAAAATGGAATAGACAAAGTCAGTTTTGAGTTTTTGCAACCTGAATTAAATGAGAAAATACGCACTGAAAGTGACCTGGCTTTTTAAATATTTTTTAGCGAAGCTGCAGGAACTCTTGACTCCAACTTAATTAACATTAGTAAATATTTGGGAAAACCAGAGGCCAACGGGTTAGCAGGGACTCATTAAGGCTCGGCTTTAACAAGCAGATGTCCCTACACTAAATTTCCTAAAGAAGAAAATTGCTGCCGAAAAAGGTCAAATGGTAATGATCTGCTCTTACTGTTCAAATGTTATTGCTATTTATGAAAAGGAAAAATTATTCCAGGGTGGTAAGACGAAAATAATTTCAAAAAGCGCACTGTTAGGTGAAAGAACAAGAAGAGGAACGATAGAAAAAGGGCTCACTTCGAGTTAAGAGACTTCTAAAAAAAACTGAAGGGAGTTGTCATGAAACAAGACCAGGTGTCAATCTTGCCGAATGCCCATGGCAAAGAGGAAAACGTGAGGAAGAGAACAGACGGAGAGAGAGGTGTGGGTGTGTGTGGGTCTCCTTTTCCAGCTCCTCTCCGTAAGGCCTTGAAGAGCTCGCATCTGTCTTTTCACAGATTCTTCAGATGTTCGCCTTCAAGTTTAAGAATTTAAATGTCAAAAGCTTTGACACGTCAAACCTTATTACTGCCAGCTCGCCTTGTGTACAATCACCTCTACAACAAGAGTCTGGGGGGGTCTGAAATGTATTAATAAAATGCAGCAGAAAAACTCAGAACAGACACATCGTGTGAAGTAGTCACGAGAGGGTGGAATAATTAAATACGTGCTTGAACCTCAGCTCTCAAAACCATGAGCTCGTGCTCTGCAAAGTGAAGAGGCTTGTTTGTTTAGCAGTGCTCTGCATTGTTAATCATCTGGCTAATCAGTCTGGGCCGGACTTTTAAGTCGAAACCAGATTGACTGCCCGAGTTCAGGGTTACAGCACAAACCGGGGCACGTGGTTTAAGGTCCTGCGTAACAATTACACATTTTTCCCTGGCTAATAAAGGCCTGATCAATCTCTGTGCTAATCGGCAATTAATTACCATCTATTTTTGAACAGCCTGAAACCCGCTTTTAAAAACCTAAGCCGAAAACGGGATGCAGCAGTCCATTGTAATTCAATCCGCATCTTCGGTTTTCTGCCTACATGCACCATTTCTGCTCAAAGATAATGAAACCTGTAAAATTCAGGTCGCATAACAGTGATTAAAACGTTAGTATTCATCATAAGATTATATCAATTATGAATAGAGGTTTGATTATTTTGAGGCACTGCTCCAAAATTCATTTAAATATGTGACTGAGGCAAGAATCAAAGCAAGGATATTAAACAAACATGAGATGACAGGAAGAAGTCAATTTATGCCAATTTGAGCAACTTTAAAGCTTTTGCATTCGAGCACTATAAACTCACAAACCATAATGCACTAAGTGCTTAACTTGGTCAACATAACGCCTAGAAACTGAGCTACATTATGCCTTTTTGTTACATTTTCAAAAACATTTATAACCAGAGGTTCCAACTACACAACTTGTGTTTCAGATTATCCTCTTGAGATTAATTCATAGAATATTAAAGTCTGTTTCACAGAGCTGTTTTGTGGGAGGCTATCGAAAAACACGCATTCAATCAAACCTCATCTGAAAGAGAAGTTGATAAAAACTAGAATGAACTGATTACTGCCTTAAGCAGGGAAGTATTTGATGACACCATCAATTCTATTATATCAATGAATTATTTTGCTTCAATAAATAAGCACAAAGTTCCAGTTGGTTGTTTCATTTTGCTTTTTTAAACAAAAGTAAAAAAAGGCAGAGAAGAGGCCCCACTGCTATGCTAGCTAGCTAAAAAGAGAGAGGTTTAGAGAGTAAAACTCTTCCAATAGCACAGTCTCAGCTGTGACAGAGAGCCCATATGCTGTCTGGCCAATACGTCCTTCCATCAAACCAAGTCACTTCAAACAAGGCAGTTCCTTTATTCCAGGAGAAATCATATGGCTAAAAATTGAATTTAGGACACCAATTTAATCTCTGTATTATTGCAGGCCTTCAGAGTTCATTTAACAACACAGACCGAGCATAAATTGGATGCGAGAATAGTTATTCATTCTAACAGAGGGAGGAGGAGCTGCACCTGTCTTACTCAAATCGAAATTCCAGCCTATTGCACCCAATACAATCCTCCATTTAGAAGAGAATAAAGGACTAAGAAAGATTGAGGACAAAATCTCTTCACTACCTGATCAGGAAATCCTGAAAGATTATATATATATATATATATATATATATATATATATATATATATATATATATATATATATATATATATATATATATATATATATAAAAAAGATGCTGTCTACATATTATAAAAAATAAATACTGAACATTGCTTTTATTCGGCAAAAATGCATTACATTGCCAATCCCTAGTCAAATGCGGCATTTTTAAGCAATAGCTCACTTGGTTTGCGAAAGGTAATCCCAGGTAAAGCACAGCCAAGGCATCCAGAGTCTCCATGAGGCTTTAGTCCAGAGGTAGTTGAGAACGACGGACATATCATCTCCCTCATCTGTTTCTCCTGTCTGAACGAGTGAGCAGTTAAAGCGTTGTCATGTCAGCTGCGCTTCAGGGCTGAGGAGCAGTGTTTTGTGTGTTGGGGCAGACACGCAGCAAAGGCCTAGTCAAGTAGAAAACCTGTTTTGAAACGACCTGGAGACTGCTTGAATGAATCTGTGGCTAAAATAAACCAGCAGCACCAAGGATGAGCAAAAGAGCGATCACAAAAAAACAAAACAAAAAAAACATATGTCAAGGATGACGCTCATCTGTAATCAAGCAACAGCTTTGTCATTTATCTGTGTAGGGACATAAAAGTCCATACATGAAGTTTCTATAAAAGGTCCTGTCCAATTATATTAGCATTTCTCATGCAGTCATGGTAGCACGGCTAATTTTGGATGACATGGCAAGCTTATTACACAGATAGCTGCATATTAGTGATTACTATCACTGCTGGAATCAATCTGGTACGATTTTTCCATTCCAGGCATGAGCACTCTTCACGAGGATCACTTGAAATGGCACTGGAAATCGAATGTGTAATTTGACTTTTATTGAATGCTTGTGCCTTATCCATGCCAAACCTCTTGCTAGATGTTATCAGACAGCCATTTTCGGGCTCTCACACCGCAGTGTTAAAAATGGACAGTAATGACAGAGGCGCATGCTCACGATCCTGGACTGGAATTACACAGAAGCAGCAATGAGCCATCTGGAACGCGTCAGCTCAGGTTCCTGAGAACATTGCTGTGTTTCCAGACAGAGACGAGGACCTGCTGCTTCCTGACGTTTTGTAAGACTGACATAAATAGTCACTGACACCTGCGAGACATCACCTCCCCGAGCATCATCTTCAGCGGTTTGTGGCACAACATCACTTCAGCTGCCCACACACCGCTATTAACGTGTGACAGAAAAATTATGTTACTGTGTGCTAGGGGCGAAGGACTTATCTGAACTTTGAGTAAGGTCATCAAAAAGGAAAAACTTCTTAGATTAAGATACAGATTAAATACTGATTAAGAAGGGAGTACCTTGTATGTTATTTTTAAATAATTATTAATTAGGGTTAATTATTATTAAATATAAAAATGACATTGCAAATCACTGGCACATACTAATGTGCTTGTTGATTTTTTTTTTTTATAAAGCAGTTCAGTTTTATTTAAATTAATCACGCAGCTCTAGGAGCAACCCTTACGAAATATCTATGAAGCAATAGATTTGTAGATATTCCTAACAATCAGACTGAATGCAGAACAATGGCAGTCAAAAACAACAAATCTGATTGGCTGCTTTGGAAACAGAAAGGGTACTCCATTTGGAAATGCGACAAAGATGGAAAAAGAGGATGGCTAAAACAAAGATCTGTCATGTAAGGAAATGTGTTAGAAATCGAAGAAATAAAATCTGCCTGAGGAAATGAGGTAAGGTTTTAAACTGGTTATTAGAATGATTGCATTTGTTTAGCAATTATTGCACTCCGAACCAGCTTGGCCTAAATGTGGCCAATTTTCTCTCGTTGTGTGGCAAATATAACCAGAGAACTTACAAGTTCTTCATTTAACCACTGGACCACAAGCATATTGTGTCACCCTCCACAAAAAAATAAGAGAATCTGTGACTACAAGAGGAAAAAAAAAAAAAAAAAAAAAAAAAAAATAGAAGCAAAAGGAAAAGGAAAACAAATGAAAGACCCAATACTGGTGAGCAAACAAAGGAAATTATTTGAAAACAACAGCAGTCAAACAATTCAATGCACAGATCAGTATCACAGGAGGAGGCTTGTGTGTACTGAACCCCTCTCTTCAAAAGTCAGACGGCACAGGACAAATTGTGATGAGACTTGAGGTCTTTATACAACACAACCCAGCGAACGTGATGCGTGCACTGTCCCTGAAATAAAACTCCCCTCTCCTTCCCTGCAGGAGAGCGTCTGTCACAGGTTGCAGGTGGGAACTCGGCATCACCATTCAGGGATGTGGGACTGTGGAAGGGGAAAAGCAGTAAACTAGAAGGAAAAACAGTACTTGACAAGCACCTACATTGCCCATGTACTCCGAGAGCAGATCCTGCAGCGCCTGTCGCACAGAGTTGCATTCGGCCACAATGCGTTCGCGGCGGTCGTCTCGCGTGCAGGAGGAATCAGCCATGAGGGCGGCTCCACTTATGATGCTCTCCAGACGCTCCTCGAGAGAAGGCCGGAACCTCTCCTCGCTGAAGCTCAGCGGGTCCACGATGATCTGCTTCTGCAGGAGGAGAAAAAGAGAAAAGCATAAGATGATTAAAAGTAGGAGCACGACAGGAAGATTAAGCACTTTCTCTGAATTAATGCACTAAAATATTGCCATTCAGCGTTTCTGTGCAAAACGAGGGGAGGGTGGGGTGAGATTTATGATTTCACATACCAAATGTCCAACTTCACAAGAGTTTGACAGTTAAACGGCAGTCATTATTGGCTATGCAGCCCGAACAGAATTTTGGAATCTATCTCCCTGGATGCCGAGGCACAAGCTGTGATATTCATTAACTGGACGAATCAATAATTCACAAGATCTGAGATGATGGTCTGGGGCTCCTGATGCAATTTCAGGCCAACGGTTTTTGCTCAATCAGAGGCTGCATTAGCTTGCCTGTGCGCGTCGGCTGCCTTTTAAATCAACTCTATGTAACAGACGGCATCTTAAAAGCCATTTGTACTGTCTTCTGGGGGAAAAAATAAAAAATAATAAAACAAGCGGGACAAAATCAAGCTTAACTGCACATTATGTAAGATCACAGACTCTTGCACATCTCGTGCGGGGTTTTCAGCAGAGAGAACTGCTTTGGTAAACACTGCAGTTAGTATGAGTGCATCTTTAAGGCTACTAACCCTAAACGGCAGAGCAATCGGATTTCGGCCTAGGGCAACAAAATGCAGTTGCGCATATAAAACACTGCTATTTTTCCTGCTTGAGCCAAGATGACATTGAGATGTCCCTACATGTCCTTTGATTGGTACACTCACTTGGGGACATCACACTCCCGCTCTCAAAAAACGAACTTGTCAACGTCTGGTGCGATTAAAGAGACAGGAGACACAAATGTGGCAGAAAAGCGATAACTGCATAGAAAAAAAGGAGGAGAAAAAAAAAAAAAAAAAAAACTGTGGCAGGCAGAGTCAATCTTGAAAACAACATGACAAGGCCCTCAATCCGATGCCATATACATGGTAAAATATTCAACAATTCAGTTGTTAGAATCCGAGTTTATTAGCCTCATCTCATCTGACCTCCTTTACTTGCGTGTCATGTTGGCATGGCAACAAGCCTCTCTCTCTCTGACTCACTGCAAAGTTGCTCCAGCTTCAAATTAAGCAGCAAGAAGCGATGTGGAAAAAATGTGCATGTGTGCTGAAGTTTCTGCACGGTCACCAGGAAATTAAAGACGCACATGATCTGAGGTTCCGACATTCCCATCTCATTTGAGTGCACACTCACGCCCACTTTTTTTTCTGTTAGTTAAACAGATGCCATCTGTTTGGGCAGAGACCCGCCTCTCCTTTGTGAGGATGTCTGGCCTACTACTAAGAATAGAGCAGATACATCTCCAGCTTGAGTAGTCGTATCACACGAATATAAAAAACGCAATGTTTTGGTGCACCAACTTTATAACCTTTATAAGCTGATGCAACATTGCCCATAGCATCACCCAAACTACACACTGATACCAATATTTTCTGATGTTTGCTTTAGTTTTAAGGGCGTTTTGCTGCTCAGGGCCCTTTGTGTTGTATTCACAGAAATACAGATCCCAACAGCCAAGATTAAGGGAAGCAAAGCTGGTTTTACAACAATTATGGGAAACAAGCCTTGGTGATGCTTCAAGATGCTTGGTAATGTTTTCATTCTGTTAGCCACAAGGGCAATTGACTTAGCAGCCATTCACAAAGAATAGAACAGAGGGGTTTAGAGACGTGCCTTTAAAGAGTTTAGCAGGGTGGGGCTGGAAAACATGACATAAGTAAACTCCACAGAGTGAGCCTATTGTGTAATTCAAAATTGTTTTGTAGTTTGGTATGGTGTTTTATGATTTCAATTAATCAATAAATTAATGGAATTAATTCTGCAAATTCTCTCAAAAGCTGCAAAAAATAACCGTTAACTGACATTCAATTCTCACTGGAAATCATTAAAGAAAGAAGGTGGTACTGGAGTAATAATTTAGCTTTCTGTAGATCGATCTGACAAGATGGGCTCTACACAGCATTTTAAAATTCCCTAGAAAAGCAGCATGCAAGGTCAAGAGTAAAAACTGGGCCAATCACATAGTACAGCACAATCAATATAATGGAGGTCCAAGGGTTCAGATAATTCTAGCAGCCGCAGGTACGGATAGAGCTGCAGGCTGCTAGAAATCTCGACATGCTTTGTGCCAAGTATTGATTGGCTAAGGAGGGGGCAAAAAAAAAAATCAGGACATTTGCTTCACTTACAATTAACCGTGTTACACTCTTATCCTTGGGTCACCACAAATGCATCGTTTTGAAAACTCTTATTACATTTAAAACAGTTCAGATTAATTACCTCTCTCAGATACTGAATCTGATGAACCATACGCAAAAAAACTAAAGATCTATAAACTTAATTTTGTTGCCAGCGTTAAATTTTGTCTCGCAGTGCATCCTGCAGCTTGGCTTCACTTGATTAAATTATCACTTCCTAACAGTTTTGAGCTGAAAAGGACAAGAGTACAGCAAATGACGAAATATCTGATACTGTGGAATTCAACCCTGGGCATAAAACGTCCATGATAATGCATTTTGGGGTCCAATCAGAAGCAGAATAAATAAATAAAAAGAGGATGACAGTTCATTGTTGTAGAATGATGAGGGATAATTGCAGCGTGTAAAAGGGAAAAGGGAATGGGAGATGGGTGGAGGGGAGCGAAAGAGTGAGAACAGAGAGAAACTGACTCATGCTACTACACCTACAGCTCTGCAGATGACTAATGAATTCTGCATTAATCTATCAACTTTCAGATGTATTCGCAGTCTAGTGGGAAGATGAAAAAAAAGGGTGATTTCATCCTATGAGAGTGAGGAAGCAAGAACAGACACAAAATAAATAAATAAATGCCTCATAGGTAACTGAGCATGTGAACCCCAGAGACAGCAGATTTTGAAGATCAGAGCTCTCTAAAGTCCCTGAGCTCAGAGCCAACAACCCCAGAGACAGTTTGGAGAAACAAAAGGAGCACAAAAACTCACGAAACAAGACAATAACCCATTACCTCAATAATTAAAGGCCCCAGAACTAAGGATGAGTGCGCACTTTTGCAGAAGACAAAAAAATATAAGAACAGAGTCACAGGGTTTGATTTGATGTGCGAGTGTTCTCTTTAGCAGAGCGACACCACTTCTGACACCACTGTGTGCAAAATCTTTCAACAGCTAATCGAGGCAGAGGAAATCTGATGAACTCTCTCACCACAAGAGACCGAGACAAGTACCTGTGGTGACTGATTTGCTGCAAATTTAACAGGAAGGTGCCGAAAAGGTTCATTGCTCTAATTGACTTTATTCATATTGCTCAGGCAAACATATATGATGCATCATAACAGAATTGTTTGTATGATTTGGACTAACAGAAAGCCTCCAATTACGGATGTTAGAGATTAAATGAAGTGCTGTGCTAATCTCCTAAAGCCTTCTCTCATCATTATTTAATGACGGAAAGCAGCAGTAGCAAAAAAAGAAAAAGGAAAAAAAAAAAAAAAAAAAAAAAAGTATATTCTGCACATCAAGAGAAACACAGTTTGTAAACAATCCTGCGTCTTCAAGCTTCATTAGAGGCACCTGCTTCAGTCAGTGCAAAAACTACAGATTCAAACTAATTGTACTTGAGATCAGCAGAGATTTAAGAAGTTTTTATGCTGCTGTCCATTGAAATTTTAAATTAAAGTATTATTAAATGTATTATTCAACAAATGAATAAATAAATGGGTAAAATTCTGCATTTAGCAGTCACTGTGGCTAATGAAAAAATGTTCAGGGTGGAAAATTAACCATTTCAACAATCTTACTTAAAAGTTCAGGTTGCATTTGAAAGAGCAACAAATTCAAAAAGGTAATATGTGCAGGCACCTCATGCTCAAAAACACAGCTGGTGCCATTATAACCTACTTTTTTCCCTTTTATAAAGATCTCTATGGCAACATTTCAGTTCGTGCATATCATTTGAATTTATTATTTCACTAACTGATTGTTTAAAATATTGAGAGTGCAACAGACCAAAAACGGTTAGACTAATGGTTCACATCCTATTCCGGAAGGAGACTAACTGTTCAAAGCGCAAATAAATGAAGGATAGCTAATGATCGCTTGCTACCCTTAACCTAAAAATTATATTTAGAGACTCTGATCTGAACTATTTAAAAAAAAGTGTCAAATCAGGACATAAATGTATTGCTTAGACAGTCAAATTGTCATGCTTTTTCCCATAAGTTTTTGGTGTTGACCTGACACAACCCTACAACAAAAGTTCAAACTTGTGAAAGACTCTCTGAGGTCAGTAGCTCAGCTTTGTTTGGACATACAAATTTAATCTGATCCAATCCTGGATTACAGTCTCCTCGACACAGTTCAATCACACACCGGATTTGTCAACAACTCGCTGCTCTCACACTCTTTGTTGATAAAATTGTGTGGAGCAGTTGCAGAGGGTGATGCAACTGCTGTTAGATCCTACCCACAATATGCCCATCTTCATCACTGGCTACAAAATAACTTTGTGCTTTTCAACAACTCAAAAGCAGAAACTGACCAAAAAGTTCAAAAACTAAACTAAAAATCTATAAAATCAAGCCTCGTTGCATTTTTAGCCAAAGTCTGAAATTAATTAATGATTCAGCAATTAAACATTTTAACACGTTTGGCAAAACCTAAGGTCTACGAGGAGCTGCATATTTGAAACCTTTTCTAAAAATTCTGAATATTTCACAATCTATAATCCCTTGCCTAAAACTGGACCGAGCCATTTATAGCTTTTTTTACACCCTCACTGAAAAGTAAATAAGCTTTCCTGTTGTTTGAAATTAGCACCTCAACACAGCAATGCAATATGGCATCCGTCCCGATACAACTGGCTAAAAAAAAAAAAAGCGCCCATTCCCTAAATGACAATGCTCACAGAGCACATTCCCTTCAATTAGAGGTAGGCCAATTCTCAGTTTAGACTCGGTCATGTTGCTGAATGGCAATTCTTCACTGACACAGCTTATTAGCTTGCTATTTCTGTCTAGATCAGAGTGACTTGCTCAGAAACGTGACATCCAATAGCCCACAGACTTACATCAAAGTTGTTGAGGGCGTAGGCTAGCTCTCCTCCACCTGCAGACTGGGAAAAGCTGGAGTCCTCGCTGCTGGCAGCCTGAGCTGCATTAGATATGCCAGAGACAGCGTGCTGCAGCTGCTTGTAGATGAGGTCCCGGTTGGCCTTGTACGCGGCCACGTCTGGGTGCTGCAGACAGGCACGCGAAGCCGTGTACAGCATTGGAACGTTCCTCTGAAGGACGCCTCTAGCCGCCGCCATTTGGTCCTTGTGATGGACGTCCTTGAGTTCCTGTCATACGAAGAGGGAGAATTCAGGGGTGATGTTACAAGCCTGTCATAATAAGGACATTAAAGAGAACCCCCAAGGGCCCACACATGCTGATAATCAGATCATGACTGTACAGCCTGGCAAATATGCCATGTAGAGACATGTGCCATGTGGAACCAAAGTAAATATGATCACTTATGTTAAGTGAGCGCATTTGGTAATTATATTTATTGCCTTGTACATAAAAATGAGTCAGATGGAAATTGTTTTTTTTTCCTTCAAGTCATAAGTGCCACATTTTTAAGATGACGTGTCAAGTTAATAATCAACAGCTTGCTCCATACGCACTACATCTAGCTGTTTGAGAGAGCGAAAGCGTCCTGCGTGAACGCCCTCTAATCTCTAAGCATCACAAGCATTGCTGTTGCTGCCCCATACTTAAAGTCTGTGTGCAGCGTTGACACAAATTGCTGTCTGTCAGAACACAAGTTATAGCCAAAAAATACACTGTCAACTATGCTCAAACTGGACACAAAGGATTTTGATCCATGTGAAACGTTTTGAATGATGGGGGGGGGAGGTCAATTTTTGTGCTTTCATGATCGATGTTTGCTGTCAAACCTGAGATCTTCCAAGTGTGGACTAGACCTTGCTGAAAATTACTTCCGTTCACAGTGGAAAAAAAGCATAACTCCTAAGACGGAAGTAAAAAAATATATATTTCAAAAATTTAATACCACAGCAATTTGCACCTTGGGAGTAAGGCTGTAGCATCTGCCGACTGATTCACGAACATAAAATCTTAGAAGGGCCCAGTGTAGCATGAGAGAGGAAATCACGCTGAATAAATAAAATGAACAGCTCTTCTCCATATTCGAACAGAGAAATAATTAGCATTGTCAAGTTATAATAATCTCTCTCTATTGCAAAACAACGTACTTTCTATTAATCAGTGTGCTCACCTGGAAAATTCATCCTGAAATCCAACACTGCTGAATACAGCTTATAATGATAAGCCAAAAAAAATAATTCCCAAAGACCCAATTTTCATATCATTTAAATGGATTTTGTCACTATAGCTGCTCCAACTCAGTTTTGCTTTTCCTCTCCCCAACTGGTACAAAGAAAGTTGTTTGTGCGCACAAGCATCAAATCTTTAACTAGCTCCTCCACATGCGAATGCAATGCTATTCAAAAAGTCAGCACATCCTTAAATGATATCTCCTCCGATTATGAGAACATTGGTTTCGAAGAGTGGCTGCGTTTTACCTGCTGCCTCTTGGCTGCCATCATGTTCAGTTTGTCCACCTCTGGTTTCAAGGCTTTATATTGGATACCCAGGTCCTGCTCAGTGCCAGCGTTACGAACCTTCACCAGGCTCTCCTCAACCTGTGGGTCAAGTACAATAAACCATTAAAGAAAAGGCTTAATCTATGGGCTGTTATAAGTGTGACATTTGAAAATCATTATTGCATTTATTCTGAAGTTTTTTTATTTCTTAATCACCATGAAGCTTTATTAATATTTAGAGTTTATTAAAGAACTGGAGAGATTGAGAAAGATCAGAACTTACATAGCTGAATATATAATAAAACGTCTAAATACTGCAACAATTCATTATTTACAGTATATGTACAAATATAATAATATAAGAGATAAAAAAATATAAGAGAGAGAGGGAGAGGAGAGTGAGAGAGAGAACTAAGCTAAACATGAAAGGTGTCAATACAGAATCATTGTACTGAAAAAAGATTAATGACATAACCAGTGAGCCAGAAAATCTACCACCTACATCACACACCTACAAATTGTAATTAGTGCACCTCGCTCAACCACTGTTGTAAAATAAAAAAAAAAAAAAAAATAATAATAATAATAATAATAATAATAATTTCCAACTTGACCATGATTTTAATCTTTCAGTTTATTCTAATTAATTCAACAAATGCATTAGTCCAATCATTAGTACATTTGTCAAAATCAAAAAAGAAATATTTCATGGTCACTCAAGCATACTTAAAAAGCTTCTCATTTGATCATTCAAGCTGAGCTCCCAAACAATTCACTGAAGGGAAAAAAAAAAAAAGTGCCTACTCTTCCACAAGAAAGCTTCAGTTTCAACTCGCACAAATGTTCATCATGAACTTCAAGTGAAAAATACTGGCATAAAAATCTAATTGTAACACTGAAAAAATAATTCACCCTCATCATATATATTTTCAAAGAACCCTGCCAACATCCAACATGGTGAAATCATTTTGTGCACAAACGTGACAAGACCTCTCTACGCTGCATCAGGGACTACACAAAGTGTGA
Source organism: Puntigrus tetrazona (assembly GCF_018831695.1). Taxonomy (NCBI): domain Eukaryota; kingdom Metazoa; phylum Chordata; class Actinopteri; order Cypriniformes; family Cyprinidae; genus Puntigrus; species Puntigrus tetrazona. The sequence goes on from NC_056712.1 coordinate 13,084,677, forward strand.
TTCAATAGTGTGCAGCTTGCAGAAAACAGAAAGTGGATGTAATCTAGTTTGTGCCAACAACCTATAGACTAAATGCAAACAAATCTAATATAAAACCTAGGTGTATGTGAAACACAAATTGTAGGCTACAGGAATGCTTGCAGCTTCCATGCAGGAATTTCTTTTTAAATACGCAGTTTTAATATTCACACACAGTAACTGAATTTGCCGTGCATATAATTACTGTTGGAGGAAGTTCAAGAAGAGTTGGGCAGTAAACCCAGAGGGTAATAAAAAGCACTGACACTGGTGGGGTAAATAGGACTAAACTCAGGCATCTTTTTGTGTGTTTTACGCAGCCTTCTGGACCAAAGCCAGTTCCCTGTGGTATTCCCGTTGGCTTTAGCTTTTTCTCAGATCCAGAGACTGACGAGGAGGGGTAGAGATAATGAAGAGGGTTATAAAAGGAAATCAGTGGTGGACTGAATCTAAGTGATACAGCAGGGTACAAAAGTTCAAAATAACCTTGCTACCAGCCAACTACAAATGGAAATGCTAGCACCAGTTAGACGCACAACATTTTGGCTAATTTCCAGTCTAAAACTTGAGTTTTAAAAAGTGTCATATTTCAAAAAGACCAGCCTGATACTTTGCCAGAGACTTTCTGCTAGTTGGCATGATGTGAGCCACTCCAAAATGAAATGGAAATTGCTGGGCACATACCCTGCCCATTTTCACATAACCCCTCCAGGCATGTCTAGAGTGATCAAAATGTTAAAAGAATCATTCACCCAAAAATGAAAATTGTGTCATCATTTACTCTCGACAGACACCAAAGGTTCTGGCATTTCTTAAAAGTGAAATGTGACGTGCAAATAAATATTCATACACATGAAATAGATTTGTGAGCTACAGCAGAGGGGTAAGATGAATAGTCAATATAATGACTAAAAGCGAATGCATTGTATCAGAAAACTTTGATTATAGGATGAGAATCATAAAAAAGTACCTGTAAAAGTTGTCTAAGACTGATTAAACTCCATACAGGTCTGAAAATAGACTACCCTTCCAAAGTTTAGGGTCAGTAATTACTTGACCAAAAACAGTCATCCTGAAATATTACAATTCAAAACTTTTCTATTTTTAAATTTATTTATTTTTATGGCAAAGCTAATGTTTAGCAGTCAATTCAATTTGATTTACATATTATTCACTTCAGAAATCTTTCTCATTTGTGGCTCAAAGATTTCTTTTTAATATCAATGTTGAAAACAATTGTGCTGCCTAATATGTTTGTGGAAACCAATATACCTATTTTATTTGAAGTCAAAATGGTCAGACTTGAATTTACAGATATGCAAAAAAACAGGTGAGGGGGAAAAGGTGAGAACTGGGGGCATGAATTTTTATTTTTTAACATGTTTTGCATGCTCATTTGTAGTTATTTTGTAGTTATATTGTAGTATTTTTTATTACCTTACATGTCCTAAACTGTAATTTTTCACAATTTAAAATTTACAAAAATCAAGATTGAATATGTTTGGTCAAAATCACATATTATAAAAGATGAAGTGCAATGCAGGCTATTTAAAGACGATATTGATTTATTAGATGGCAATGCTGGCCTACAATGTGAAGTATTTACGCCCTCTCTCTTCACCATTTTTAGATCTCAAACACATAAATAAATTACCCTTTTTAGACCTAGTTCACTGCAGAGTAAAGAAAATACTACACCAATGTACTAGCAGTTACCAAGTGGTTATTAGTGTTTACCAATACAAATAAGACCAACCTTCCTTTACAATTCTTTATTTGACCAGTCTGCAACTGGCCACAGTTCTTTATTTCCCCTTATAAGATCACAAGTGCCCTTGTAAGACCACACTGGATTTAAGAAAATCTCATAGGTAACCTGTTTTGATCTCAAAAAGGTCTAAAGGTAACGGGTTTGCATCTGTGATTAAAGTACTAATTTACTTTACACATAGATCATAAATGACAGTAAAAAGACTTAAGATAAGCTCTGTGTGATGCAACCTTGGCTGGGAAACAAGTTTTTTCTTTTTTAAGTTTTTGATGAACCAACCTTTCAAAGAGTAAACGTGTGCATATGTCTCACCAGTTTGAGCTGAAGCAGGAGCTGGTACACATCAGCCATATCCGCCAATACAAGCAGATGAGTCACAGCAGAAAGAAGGGCACGTGCAGCACGGACCATGTTGCCCCTCTTCACTGAAGAACAGGGATCCTCTGCAAACTCTCCTGAGGCCAACTTCATGGATTCTCCTACCAAAAAAAAAAAAAAAAAAAAAAAAGTGTCATACAAAAAAAATCTCATTATTAGTTTTAATTCGTCCATTCATAGCCTTCATGATGCAAGAGTAGCAAGGTCAATGAAATGATCATTTCCCAATGCGGAAGTTGACAACAGATAATTCAACATCTGAAGATGCAATTACTTCCAAAAGGGCCTTTTGAAATGCTAAAGACTGGGACCTAATTATTGGATGTTATTTGATTAAAATCTGCTTCTGTTAATTGACCATGATAATACCATCCAAGGTCATTTGCAAGACAACACAAATGCGTAAGACCAATACATGACATATGCATGACAGGAGAAAAACATCAATGATCCCCTGCAACAAACTGCTACATGGTAGGTCTGCTACAGGCGGTAGGTCTGATTCAGCCACCCTGCAGTGTGTCATAAGAGCAGAGCCAACCACTGTACACAAGAACAACCACAAGGTGAAATATAGAACTAATCACCAGGCCAGCGGGTGTTCATGTTCAAGGATAAATGCCAGTGGTTAGGGAGGTGATGGGTTAATTGCATTAGGATGTCATTTTGTGAAATGCTAGATAGAGGGGAAAGTCAGAAGCAGTGAAACATGGGGGTGAAAGCAAAGGCTCGATTCATGTCTTCTCATAGCCAGAGCTCTGTGACACATGCTAGCACACCAAACGAGTCCTTTCAGTGAAGGTCGAGTCCCCGGGATAACACTGACGTCTTATCTGATGTGTCTGCGAAAGGGTGTCGTCACTTGCCTTCACATCTCAGTTGGTTCATGTTGAAACCTTTTCAAAGTGACAAAGCAGAGCATTTTAACAGCAGCTTATAATACTGAAATAAGTGCTGCTGTGTGACCGCAAACCTCTTATTCGACAGAGTTTTAAAGTTGTTTGTCAAATGTGATGGGAAATGCAATGAACGCCACTGTGCAGATGTCCACATCCCACTCAACCCATACATAAAAAAAAGCCTGCAACAAGAATGCAAGTAACAGCCAAGTTCATAACTAGACTGAAATTGACTCAATGAAAAGAGAGAAAAATCAATTTGAGGGGGCAGCGAGTAAGAGCTTTGTGCTCAGGAGGGGGTCTTATTCCTTCCTTTGTTGATGTTTGGAATAATGTGCACAGTGTTCCCTGGTAACAGGAAGCAAGTCTCACAGAATGACGGCAACCAGATTTCTGGGTTATTGCGCAAGCAGTGGTTGCCACACACCGAATAGTATCTCTAAGAACCTTTCTATTTTTACCCATCACTTAAATATAAATTCTCCCCACAATATACCACACAAAAAGAACTAAGGTCTCTGGGACTGTCATTCCCTCCTGAGGGAGCAATCAATAAGACCATTTTCATGGGCCTGATAGTGATCAGTGCACCCATAATAAACTCACATCTATCACTTCTAAGGTAGCGCTCACAAGAGGTCCACAGAGGCTTGCGATGAAATGTTGAAAGCGGATGTCTGAAGAAGGCACAATGAGCATCCAGATACCTTGGAGGGAAGGCAGACGGCATTATCATTCCCAGCATCCTTCATCCGTTCCGTCAAAAGGTGCGAAGCAATCAAAATCGGTTTCTACGGTAAATAAGACGCATTCCACCCAGGAGACGTGCTAATGTTGCACGTATACATGCAGCAGACAATCTGGAGCTGTTAGGGAGAAAATCGTTCAAGGATTCTGTGGTTTCTAACGTGCATTACGCAACAATTACATTTGCCCAGCTCGCAGAACAGCTGGTAAGTCACAGCTGGGTACCGGGATCTCTTTTCAATCTAGGGAAGCTTTAACCCCACTCAATGGTGGCATTATCAGTCGAACCACGCATGGACGAGCAAAACTGCATAGCTGACAGTCTCCCGCACCAGCAAGCAACAGCGTCTGGATTCCACAGCCAATGACAGCATAGCAAAACCAATGTGACATTCCCCGGCATCACAGCAGCGTGCTGGCCGGCGCTTGACAGATTTTACAGCCCAAACTAAGCCAATAAACACTGAGTGCCGAGTCTGAAACTGACAAAGATGTTATTCCAACAAGTGATAAGTGGGTTGAGCCTGTACTCTGCATCTCAGAAGTGCGAAATGCCACACTAATTCCAGGAGAAGGGGGCATTCCAGCCAAGGAAGCTCACGTCAGCCACTCATTTCGAATGAGACCGTATGGTGATGACTTTATGGCTACAGGTTATTACTGTCACAAGCCAACAGACTTGGGTTGAAGTCTTGCATAAGTAAAGCATCGCCCTTGACATCCACATCTGACATCACCTTTGACAACTTGCAGACTCCATGTACATATGCAAGTTGTTTTGCTCTTGTTTTCTCATTCTTGGCAACTGAGCATAAATAAATATATCTTGATGGATCAGCGCAGCAAGTCAAGGCAAGCTGTTCGCAAATGAATGTGACAATCCCTCTTCAGCAGAGAGAGCATAGCCATATACCCAGGATTAGTTAGCAACCGGTGTCAAGAATGCCATTCAATTTTACACCAGAAACTTAAGGCCTCTAAATTCATGCTGATATGATGAGGCTACTGCATCTTAAGCCAAGCGAAAACACGTACCAACTAGAGTGTTGCAGCAATCTCGTATCGATATTAGTGGGATTTTAATCAAAAATGCGTGGCAAACAAGGCGTGGAGAAAAGAGGAGTTGTGCAAATTTGACAGGGTTAAACCCTTCTATTAACCTGTCTTCTCTATCCTCTTTCCGTAAGGAGACATGGCAGAGATACCAACGATGTTCTGTAATGAGAACGAACAACATGAGATTGAATGAGGGGATATACAGGACAACAGTCTTGGGGGAAGTACACACTCCATTGCACGATAGCAGCAACTCTGATAGCACAAGCCAAGCCCTCTTAATTCAAAAATCCATCCGCACATGCAGATAAGCACAGACAGATAATGAAAACAGGAAATGAAACCACTGATTAAAGCCATTACTCGAATTAGGATATTCAACCGTTTCTTGTAGTAGTTTCAATGGCTGCAGACACTTTTAAACGTATCAGAGGTAACACTAGAACTGTGTATTGACATTTGTAAATACACATTTCTAAAATAGAAGCTGTAGAATGTGAACTCATCCACAAATATCCACCGCCCCCTGCAATCAGCTTCCGCGTTTCACACACGCGCTACTTCAGCACTAGATTCAACAACTTTCAGAACCTTTTAGCAGCTTTTTCTTAAAATATACATAAATGGCAAACCTAGTGACTTTTTTGTTTAATAAACCTTAGTTATGGTTAATTTGGAAAGTGCCTCCAGTACTGTCCCGTGAGCTCTGACTCTCCTGGCTTCTGTTCTGTGCAGCGAGCATCAGAGAAGCAGCCGTACTGCTGCAGATTTGTCAGTAAACGAGTACAAAATAGCGTTTCCAAGCAACTGTCGTTGACTATTTGATATTATGAACACATGAGCTGTTAATATTATGGAATTCTTTTGTTTGTTTTTTAGTTACTTAAATGCAGATAGTGCTGCATGAAACAAAAAATGCATGTTGATTTTATCAGGCAATGTCGCGATTATAAAAGAGTGTATAAATGTGTTGTGTTTAGTTACTACTTAGCGTGAACATTTTCCACAATATTCAATCATCGTGACAGTAAAATATGGCATTATAAAGTCAATCTTCTGCAGTATTTCCACTCTCAGTCAGTAGAAAATGTGGTTAACACTAAGTCATATATGGGGGGGAAAAAAAGATTTATACCGTTGTATATCTTGAAAAAAAGTATTAATAAAATTAATAAAAACAAACTTTTGGTCATAAAGCCCAGCAGCATTGCAAGTTTTTAAATCACTTTATGTCTATTTATAAAACTATGCTTCTAATTCATTTTGTTCCTGAATTTGCTTTAAAATATTACAGATGATCTTTTTTAACTTTCATTCAAACATACATTAATCATATCAGACAAAGTCATAAACTGAGATGCTCTGTAGTAAAAATATCCCTAACAGGTTAGGTCAAAGAATAATAAATATCAAATAATATTGTGTATTTAGTGAATTTCTTCTCTATAGGAGTCATTTGTTCTAGATAATGGGCATTTCTTGTGGTAAGTGTAATGTCATGTTTCATGTTATTATACAAGCTGTTTTTACTGACATCTTGCTGAGGCAAAATCACTAATTGAACGATTACATGAGACATGATACATTTTAGAATATCGTACCATCTCTTTGATCATACTTTCTGATGTTCATTCATGTTGATTTCAAGTTATAACTAGCAGTTCATCAAAAGCAGATTTAAGAAATGATATATGTTCAAAGTTAACCCGTGTTATTTGCCCATTTTTTGCGTACCTTGCTTGCGGACATCCTCCACTGCTGCAGTCAGTTCGTCTTTTAAAAACTGGCTCTCTTTGGCAATCTTCTCGCCTTTCTCCAGGAAGTTCTGGGTGGCTGTCTCCACGGAGGCTGCCAGAACGTGAGCCTTCTTGGAGCGGCCTTTCTTCTTGTTGGATGGTCCTTTGTTGCTAGAGTTCACAAGAGTGGTGACCTGCAAACGGTGCAAAAATTTAAGGAAAACAGTAAACAATGCAGCATCTGCAATTGAAATCTGGAAAAGCAGACTGACCTGAGTAACCAAGGGCTCCAGCAGTCTTTCCACAGCCAGTGTGCGGATCTCCAGGCTCTTGGGATCCCATTTGAAGTTGATGTTTGCTGTGTTAATGCTCGTCATGTTACTGAAGAGAGAGGAAAAAAAAAAAAACGATCAATGGATTAAGAGGGGGTCATGAGACGGAGAAAAAAATAAGTAGCCTGGGGCTGGGTCTTTTATCAAATGAAATGTCACATGACATACTCATATTTAGTGTACGCAATCACTAATGATGTAAACAATCCACACTGCTAACCTAAAACTAAACCGCACTTATGCCGTCTGAGTAGCTCTGTTGCCCACTCGGCTATTTTCCATTCAAACAGTCACTGCAGTTGTATTGATCAGCAATCTTGCACTGAAGGACAAGGATAATCAGCCTGCCCTGAGGGCTCTGCTGTTGTTGCAGGGGTCTGTCTGCACTAGACAGACAGACTAAATGGACATTGTTTGCTATATAGGTCAGGGAATGCAGACAAAGTGGGCGAGGTCAGTGTTGCATGACCAACATTTTTGGAATAAAACCTTTGAATTTAAATGTGTCCTACAAAAGTTAGGACATTCAACTTTGGCCCAAGTAAACTGAAAAATACAGAAGTAGTTTTACAATAACAGAAAAAATATATAATAATACAAGAAATGAAGCTAAATGAATAATTTCCATATATACAAGCTCATTTGGGTGGTAAATATTGCTCTTTAGTTAAAATTAAAAAATGCTGAACAAGCAAGAGCAGACACTTGTGTAACATCAAATCAAATCGAAAAAACTGCAAATTCTGTACATTACAATGGAACGCAAGAATGGGGTACCGAAAATATACATTCACTTAATTTACTCAAAAAAAAAAAAAAAGCTCATCTTGGTGAAAACTTAAATAATTCAAGATTCTACAAAGAATTCTCTATCGATTTTAGCTTTTGCCAAGGACGATGGAGGATGGCACGACTAGACTGTGTTCAAAAATCACATTTTGGATGGATGGATGATTCGGCTGCAGTAGTACCGTGTAATATGGGTATTCTCTAGCCACTGAGTGCGCATCGATTCTACACTCGCTGTTGCGGTGCATTTTAGGACTGAGACTGAATGAGCGTACTTGATAACATCCACTATTTCAAACACCACAACAAATGGCTGCCCCTTCAAATACTGCCCTATTTAAAGGTATAGCGGATTTAGGGCCTGGCCTAACTAATCAAGTCATCTGGGCAACTGAAAGTGGTGCTACATTCTTGTCTGACATCACAAGGCTTGCTCTCTCTTGCGTTACCAATATGCAACTGGCACAATCTTGTATCTCAATTATTGTTTTATACACTGAAAATAAACAAACATGTTCCCTCGACACAATACAGAGGTCATTTAATAAAGTACTTTCAAATGTACTCTAGGCCACAACAGTTAATCATTTGGTAAGAAGTTTATTGTAACATTTCTGATCACTATTAAAAAAAAAAATCACTATTAAAACGGAATATTGTACAGCCAGTTACCATCAAATAAATCCAATGAGCTTTTATTATGCAATGTTTCTTTAAAAATGTTTTCAATGTTTATTTTTAATTACCTTTTATCAACAGGTAAAGTGGTAAATGTTATATTTGATAGACAACACATTGTTATTTCAGTAACTGACTGCATACTGTAATATTATTATAACTACACTCCTAAGGGCAGAGCTCACAGGAAGGGCCTGATCCATAGTTTGTGGTTTAGGCGGAGCCCTAAACTACTCGAATGGATTTTATGCTCTCAAATGCCTTGGACTATCATAATAATCGATTTCCAAAATTAAAACATCCACAACAACACATACGATAACACCGACTTCCCCTGACTTGATTAAAAAAATACCTTTAAGAATAAAAACTGCCGTATTTTGTCCTGCTACGAGATGAGCAGCTAACGGCTAACTAGCATTTCCCTACCAAAGTTTTCAGGATAACGTTAGTTTCTGTTTCATACTCTCAAGAAGTTTTAGACCATTTAGTCCTGTCATGGCCCTTGTAAATTCGTCAAAGGGTTACTAACAAAACGTTTACAAAAAGCTAACCGCTGTTTATTTAGTGTAATATGAAACGACAAGAGACAGAAATATCCCAAACATTCCACGAAGTTGGGAAACGAGCTAACAACGTAGCCACAAACACAGTATCCGCCTTTCTGTCTATCTTGTATTCGCAATACAGACATAAACTGAACCAAACGAGAGACGAATTCACTTTCATATTAGTTAATAACAAAAAACAATGCAATTTAAGCTACCCAGACAAAAGCAAAACATGCTCACCAAACTGTTGAAATTCCTGTCAGATTCAAAATGGAGGGATGAGACTTAAAATACTGTGGTAAAGTTTTTTTTCCGCGTGGTGTAATCCCTCCCAGCGGCTAAACCAAAAGCCAAAAGATATAATCCTATAAAACCTGACTAAAAGAGCCCGTTTGAGTGATAAACGTAAGAGTTCGTGAAGTATTTAGAAAGAGTTTCGCTTTTCCCCGTGAGTTTAAGGCGGAGGATGATGGCGGATTCCCAGCAGTCGGTCAGTGTTATCAGGTGTGTTTGGGAGTGGCTCGATACTCGGGTAAAGTTCAGCTGAGCGCGCGGTGGGGGATCTTAAAACGCGACGGTTTCAGATTGAAGGGTGTGAAAGCGGATTTAAATATGCGAAATTTGTTAAGGGACCTTTTACATGTCTATTGATTCGGCTTGAAGAGGAAAAGAATATTCTGTCTTTGTCTCTTACTATCGAGTTTCAGTTCAGCTCTGTTTACGCGCTTTATTTATCGACATAAGAATAGTAGGCTAAAGTAGTTTTAGATTTTCATAATAGTTTCATAACCTTAAGCAACAGGAGATTTATAAATTAATAAAGATCATGCTGGGGGGAAAAAAAAAACAAAAAAAAAACAGCTAAACCCAGCCTGGGCTGGTCTCAGCTGATTTAGGCTGGAAGTAGCGGGTTTTAGCTGGTTTCCCAGTCTAAACCAGTTAAGGTCAACCTGGCCAGCTGGGAAGTGGTCAGACCCCTCTAAATCCAGCCTGCTGACCATCTTAAACCAGCTAAGATAAGGTCTGGCTGGTTTTAGTTGTTTTTTTTCAGCAGGGACATATTTAAGACTAATTTGTTAATGTAAAAACAAAGAATAAGCAATGCTTATGTTACTATCTATATATCTATCTGACCAACCTAGGATTGTTTGCTGGTCAAATTGGCCTGCTTGGTTTTGAAGTTTTGAGCCGTATTTCAGCTGGTCAAGCTGGGTGGCCAGTTTTCCAACCAATTTAACACCAGTTTGGTTAGGCTGAGAGACCAGCTTGCTGGCCATTTGTACACCAGATTGGAAAGGCTAGAAGACCTCTTGCGTTTCAGTTACTCATTATTAATAATGATACTTAATCTCATGGTCAGATTCATCCTTTCTATAAAACAATAAATAGAAATAAATAAAAAAAATATCTACACACGACAAAGGGGGAGTAGGAAATGCAGTGAATATATGAGCAGCTGGTATGAGATTTTTTCCTCAGAACACAGTGTAGAGTGCAGCGCAAATGGGTCTGACTCATATAGGAAGTTATTGAGATGTGAGTCCCAGGCGAATTGTTGCATGAATAGTAATAATCTTACATTTTCAGCAGTTTATATGGAGAGGGCATAGTGCTCTACAATAGAGCCAAGTGGATGATAGTCATTTAATTTATTTCGTATTTTCTAAGAATTCATAATGGTTCCCTGCCTTGAGTTTTATATTTTAGCTGGAATTGTAATGAAGTTATATTTTATGCAAGGCTGTCATATTCATCTTTGGAGCAGAATGAATCTCAGTTTCTGTTTGAATGGTGGTCTCAAGTTATCCTCACCATCAGTCAACAGAGGGAGAGAGGGGCCACTCTGGTGAAGGAGTAATACAACTATCATGAAAATCATACTTTAACCTCTAGTGGAAATGATTACATATATGCATGATATAGTTCAGCTGACTATGTGTCATACAAGGCTGTGTTCATGTGCTTGATAGTCCATTTGGGGGAGGGTAGGTGAACCGATGTGCGAGAATATGACATAGACTATATGCACCGCTAAGCAATTTTGGTAGAGGAGGGGACTGCAATGTGGATGACAAGTACTTTGTCTTCACAAGCCTGAATACTATTGTGAAATATAATGAGCAAATCTGCCAGACCCAGAGTTTTTTTGTTTTTTTCTTGGCGCTTAATGAAGTGGAGGAGCAATAAGCAGGTTATTGGATGGGGCCAGATGTATTAAAAAATAAACATGCGCATCTCACCCATAATGGCCATACAAAAAAGATGACGGTGCATGAAAGCCGATGTTTTATTCGCTTCAATATGTTGTTTTTGCATCTAGTCTGTGTTTTACTGTGTCATATGGCATTTTCTAATTTTCTCTTTATGGGAACATAAAACAGCATTGGGGTAATTGACAGCTGTGTTAATTTACCCCTTAGAAATTCATATTTTCCGCAGGTTATGCATCTCACGGTTGTTGCCCAGTGAGAAACTGCTGCGGTTCCCCCGGAATGGAAATAAATAAATAACTCTCAGACAAATCAGGAGAAGCCAAGTGGTCGTAATACCAATTAGATACGCAGAGGAAATTGCTTTAGTGGTAGAGCACAAACAATAATCTAAACTTAGTGGCAAAGGAAGGTAGAGTGTATTAACAACAATGACTTCTTGTTCTTCAGGTACTGCAGGAAGAAAAAGCCCACTAAATTAGTTGGTTAGACATTAATTAAGAACCTCAGGTGTTGTTGTTGCTAATGCGGATCCATAAAAGACTTTCAAACTCAGGCCAGGTGTGAGTGTGCCGTGTTGAAATTGTATACTAAAACTGTAATACCTTGCTCGGAAGTTAACAAAAGTGGCTATTTATTGCCATGACCTCCTCTTCTTCCATTGAATCCTTTTACTTTCTTAATGTGTATTAGACTAATGGTTCACAGGTGTGGGATTTCAGATCTCTTCTTACTCAACCAAGGACATCAGGTAAAATCAATGCTAATGATGCGAATGTAATCATACCTAGTTAGAAAAAAAACAAGGAAAAAGTGCTTCCCGTATTTTTTGCTGTTGTTGATATGACAGACTGTGCATCCATTCAAACAGTATTTTGGCACAAAATCAACAGTTACTTGGTTAAAGCTAGCCAAATTAAGAAGATGCCAACACTGACAGGTTGCTTGAGATCCCTCATTGTCAAAAATAACACGCAGAACTCCATAAGCTAAGAAAAAAACTCAGCTTACATTAAATACGGGTTCACCTGCAGCTAGGATAAACATGGTTTGTGCCAACAACAATGTGATTTGTGCATTGAATTACTGGCTGTAGAGAGCATGAAACCATCAAAATTCATGAGACCTTTAGAAACCCAAATTGTCGGCTTCCTTTTCAGCTTGTCATGTTAATCGTTTTGCGTATTGGCTGGCCTATGCAGTTCATAATGATATAAATCATTTGATTTTATGGATTGATTTTACACTTTTTGATTCTTATACCAGTTGAGGCTCACTGTCGTTGGCTTTCTCAAACTTGTCCATACTGTATATTCAGTGATTAGGCTAAACATTATATAAACCTCTATAATAAATATATACGCTGTAAGGTATCCATGGGTGTATTTTTAAAAGCAAGGCACAGCTTGTGATAAATTATTCCTTGTTATACTGAAGAAATCTACATTTGTGTCACTCGGAATGAATAATATATTATCTCTGTCGCAATCAACAGTTTAGAGATGCCACTTTCCTTATGGGGGCTATGAAGAATTTTTTTCCAGGAAGGGGTTTTTGTGTGAGAAGGCCGGTAATGATGACTTTAGTCACCACACCCTACTGAGTCATCCTGCAGTCTCACATAGACTACTGTGATGTCATCAGTGAGGGCCCTTATCAGCATGGCACAGTCATTTCTATGGTCACCGCATTCCTCTGCTATGTTATTAGCAGCGTTTGCGGCCGTGTTTCGGGAGAACATCACTCACAGTCAGCCCCGAAGCCATGGATCAGTACTGTTTTTCACACTAACAAGAGCCTTAGAAAATCTGGGCTTCATCCCAAACATACACACAAATACAAATGAAACTTGGGAGTACTAGCACACAGAGTACTATGGAATTAATGATTATAATAAAGTGATCCTGTCCGCGCTGAGATTTGATGTTTCTCATAATGAGGCCAATTGTGGACTGATAAACAACGGCCCTGGAGAGAGTCTATTCTGCAAACGCAATGCTTGGGTGTTTTTCGGCAGTTCAATCCAACCTTTGGGAATGATGTTGACATGCTTTTGCATTATTAAACATCCAACTGACATTTCTGAATAAAGCTCTGATGTCTGAAATCATTGATAGGGGTCCAGTGAGCGCCACCTTGTGGCTCAGAAGTACATGTAGTGGCCAGATTTATTAGAAAGAACTAAATGTCATTCCTAAGCAATAGCAACAAGAGAAATTATGCGCACTTAAACCTGGAGCGCAGAATGTTTAGCATGGAAATGTCAACTTTTCAGCTCCTTCCCCAGTAACTTAAGCCATCCATTCACAAGAACAGAACTAAATGCTCTTTAAATACCGTTCTACCATGTTGTGATGAGCAATTTAAGCTGTGACATTTAATAGAAGTTGGCCGGTCTGTTCTAGGGTCTGTGAGATAAACTGAATATTTGACATAATTTCTCATGCATGGATAAGACTCTCACTCAATGACTTATCAACTGTGGCCTGCTCTTCGCTAACGTGCCTCCGGCAGTCTCCGCTATTAGGTTCATCTGTCGCGCAGCCCTATTTTGTAAAGCCCGTCACTTGGGAGCTGTTCCATTTTACTATAAGATCCACATGGGAGCTAGATTGAGAAGTAGGTGAGTGAGAGAGTTTAAAACACTGTGATGAAACTTGAAATAAACCATCATCGCGATTTTTTTTTTGTGGCGCCTCCTATAGGTCCCTAGAGGGTAATGGCATTTCCCCTGCTTCGCTTTTTATAGAATTCCGAATTGACTTTTGTTCAGTGCCGCAGATTTTTAATTGTATTTCGCATTGACTGGTGCACAGCGAATAGAATATTCTTGATAATGATCTTATAAATTGTTTAATATTCCGTCTGGCTTAGAAAGAAGGAGTTAATGAGCTATTTATGGAGGGTCACATGCATTGAGTCTTTTGACTTGTAATATTTTCCATGTCCCCTTGGTTCCCTTGTCAGCGTTCCTGATAAGAAAGTGTCTTTGATTGGTTGCAGACGCGAGCAAGCATATATACAGAAGCAAACAGAGCATGGAGCAATTAACACTAGACCTAGCAGTCGCCGCTGATCTTCCAATAATAGGGACTAGAGCTTCTCAACGACTAGCGTAGGAAGTGGACTGATTTAAATGACGACATGTCTCTGCCATAAATTTCTGCACATTTCCGCATTCCATGCTAGGCTGCCACGGAAACTGTCATTCAAAGTATTTTGCTATTTAGAAGTCAAGTGGCTTAGAGAGAAAAAAAAAAGATTGGAGTTGGAGAGAGAGACACTCATTTCCTGTTGAGCTGGGTCAATGCAAGTTTTCTGACGGGCTCCCGGTGAGTCAGTGCGGATTAATACAGCGGCTGTGAATATATTGAAGTTTGAGTTCATTTAGGGTCTCACTGGCCCAGTGTGATCAAGATCTATCAAACCCACTCCACAGGGCTTCTGCTTCCTTCAACCTATTATCGACGTGAACTGCAGAGAATTATTGAACAGGATCAAAGAACGCTGTAATTACGATAGCATGATGTCATGCGTATTTTTCATGACAATGAGTATCAATACAAAAGCAGGCTTGTTAGAAGTCTAGTGATGATGATGACTTCTAGGGTTCATTATTTGAATAATAGGGCCATTATGAGTCTGCAAGTCACCTCAAGACAAAAGACACGCTTTTGCTGTAAAATATAGGATTAAAAAGGGTTTCACAAATCTAAGGGCTGGGCATGTTGTGACACTGCAAGCTCCATTAGACTGAAATATAGCTTGGGGCTTTTAAATGGTTTAGCTCACACAGTGTACTTGAGATAAGACATGACCAAAAACTACCAGCAGGGGGGGCTGTTTATGCAAGGGGACCCTGGGTTCAAATGCTTTTTAGTATAACCAACCAAAGTTAGCAATTTTATAGCCAGTGATCGCCGTGCATATACATTTATGGAAAAAAAGCGGCTTTTCCATTGTGATGCAATTTTTTAAAACCGTGTTTTTATTTTCCGCAGGGAAAGTCATGCAAGATTCAAGTGATGGGAAGTAGGTAAATGATGGCAATGTTACATTTAAATCTTCAGATGTACATCATTTGTAATAAATTAAAAAATATATGTTGTTATATTTATTTATCTATTTATAAACGTGTCCACTATCTTTAAAAAGGTATGCACCAAGGCTGCATTTATTTGACCAAACTATGCTAAAAACAATAATATTGTGAAATAATAATAGAATTGAAAGCATTGTGGAAACAGATAAAGTAGAGATGTGCATAAAGGATAGTCTAATAACATACTTTGGTTAAAATGTGTGGTAGTGTTAAACAAGACCCTTTTTTATCTTCTCAAAAATAGTTCTGTTTGTTTCGGTACATTAGGTACTTCTTTATTTCTGGCTTGCTTGGAAGAGGTTGGCTGTATTTTACTTACCTTCAAAGAATCCTAGGTGTATACAATTTTTTTTTCACCTTTAGCAAAGGTTTCCCAGAGGAACGCGCGCGACGCATACGTACCACTTCATCCACCAGAACATCTTCCTCTTGCCACAGGCAGCAGAAGTGGAGCTTCTGGAGCAGTGTAAGGGACATTTTATTACGTTTGCGCATGCTTTATTTAATGTGTTTTGGACTTTTAAAGAGAAACATCTGCCCACTGCAATGATTTAGAAGTGCCAGGACAATGTCTAATTTACCTCGATTGGATTCGTCAGAAAGAAGAAAGTCGCATACACTTAGGATGCTTCAAAGTTGAGAAAAATAGAGCCTAGTTTTCATTTTTAAATATAGTCTCTGCTGATGCAAAAATGAAATGATGCATTGTTGTACAAATGCTAACTTGAATCTGAAACATCAATTTAAAAATGTGATTCACATCATTTTATGCAGATTCAAATCAGTGAATCTTTCCGTCCTTACAATAAGCAATTTTGAGTCTCCTAACTATCTCATAATTCCTATCACAAAGTTAATTTTCCATGCTTATAGGAGAATGTGAACTAAGAAACACCTGTTTTTTTTCCCCTTCCACTATTCAGTCATCCATGTTGAACGCCCAGATGCGGTGTGAATCAGATAGGTCAGAAGGAACAGCACAATGTCACAGCTCTCCCAGACCACGGTGAGGAGATGCAGTGTTGAATTTCTGCCTCATTACTTTGACACATGCTTTCCGATGAGGAAACCTCATATAATGGAGAAGTACAGCGCAACTCTCCTTGCCGGTGGTTTGTTTTTGGCTTCTGTAAATATCAAGAGTTGTTGTTACTGTCGATGTGTCAATATATCACACCGGTGCAGAGCAGCGTGAAGTTCAGCGAGTCACAAGAGATAAAAATGTGTAGCAGAGCATAGACGAATGTCAGGTACTAAGAGGTAGATTTTCACACTATAAGAAAAGGTGATTTTTAAAACCAGACCTTGGTGGCTAAAATAGAATCTCAGTGCAGAACAGCGGAAATCAAATGTGAAGCTTCATTCACAGGTAACAAACAAGCTATGAAATGCTGTCTCATCTTCTTGATCCTTTAGAATCGTCCTTTTTAAAATATCAGTTTGTTGATGGAGTCACAAACCCACTGATGTTTTACAGCTTCTGACGGAAAAGTGAGGCGTGTTTGCCCAGTCAAAACAATCAGTATGCTAGAGTGTTCGGGGAGGTTTCAAGGTCGTTGCTATACAGTTGCTAAGGTGTCCTCAACAATTTAGCACTTTGCTTTACAGTCGCTGTGGTGCTTCGAAAGTTTCAAAACTGTTGCTATGCAGTTGCTAAGGGGTTCTGAGTAGTTTAGTCAGTCCCCAGTAATAAACTGCGAATTGTAAAGCGTAGTTATCAATGAGTGCAAATAAAGCGAAACCGCTGCCCAGTTTAACCCATTCAAATATGTTGAGTTGTTTGGAACTATTAAGAGTTCCATGAACCGCATGGCAGTGAGATGAAAGCATGAAGAAACTCTCGGTGGAAAAAAAATTAGAGATCACATTTGAATGCTGCGTCTGTGTAAATGTATATTTCTGACTAACTTTTTGCACCTTTGATGTTAGCGAGAAATCAGTATGATGGTAATTACATATAGCCATCACCAAAACTCGTTCTATTTTGCTGTAGATCATTAAACTGTTGCTGCCTCAGAAGCCTGTCCAAAATCAGTTTCATGAGGTGCCTTCATGCAAAAACGCTGCCTGCAAAGTCAATGCCTGACAGGCAGTGAGGCAGCAAGTGGTTTCTAGGTTTTTCCTTTAGGTTACAATGCCGTTGCTATACACTTGCTGAGGTATTCTGAGAGGTGTTCTGAGTGATTCAGTGCATTGCTAAGCAGTTGCTAATTTTAGCACATCCTGCTACTACGGTTTTCTGAGTGTATTTCTAAGTGGTTTCTGACTGGTTATAGCATGTTGCCATGAATTATCGGGGTGTGGGGTTGCTATGTGGTTGCTCACCTGCTCAGTTTAGAAGAGCTCAAGCTCACATTTCTATGATATTCTCATCCCCAGATATGGCTTGCCTAAGCAAACCAGCACAAAGCAAATTATAATACAATATCTATTGTCCCCTGTACAGTACAGTACATAAAATCTGTTTTGTTTAGTACCCTCATTGGTTAGCCAAATTTGGCCCGAAGATGCTGCTTCGTACAGTATATGATTTATGTGCAGAATCCATTCAGTGTATTAGATTACAAACCATAAAGGGAAAAGCCAAAAACACTCTTACTGACTATTCAGCAATTCAAAGAAACTGTAGATCAGATGAAGTTTTGTTGAGCAATTTTATATTACTACTCAGAGTAACAGTCTGCAATGAGACCTATCATGAGCAGAGGCTTCTGGGAAATCTCTGACTGCAATGCATACAATGACAGCTCAGTGGATTGAGGTACAATGGTGAAATACAACCCAGGCGGATGGCAATAAACGTCCAGTCATTGGACCGCACTGCACTGTAAACAACCCGTGACTCTTTGACAGTTGGATATATCTTCAATCGTGGCAAAATGACTACCTTAATGCACTGTCAAGTGTGGTTTATCCTGTTTTATTTTAGCCTGTCAATGCACCCAAATAAGGTGGTTAATACTGTAACTTCCCTGGCATATATGCCAGGAGCAATGCCGTATAAGAAAGAAAACAGACTAAAAAGAAACAAAAAATTATAATAATGGATCAGACGCAGCCAAAAAGTTGCGCTTCTATTTTCAGACATGCCACAAGACAGAAGAAACTCTCCACTTCTGACAGCCTAATAAACTGCTAAGACTTCCATAGAATAAAAAACAGCTCTACCGTCAGTGTCAGTGTCAACAACGCTAATCATGGACTCGTGGACATTATTAATTAGATATCTATAATTATTACACACATGTAAGCTGATAGTCTGAATGTCTGTATACTGCTTATTGTTTGGCATTTTAAGAAGGCCAAAATCTAAATTGCACAATGTTGCATTTCCACCCTTCATTCCCTAATTGACAGGAACACACAATTTTCCAAGAACTGATGCCATGTGCTGTAGTTCAGACTGCACGGTGGTTATTAAATACAATTCTAATGGGTAAGAAAACATTTTAACCTTCTCACAGAACACACTGCCATTTCATTCTTCCCTGCTGCTCTCTCAGATATTGAAATATTTGAAAACACATTTGCTCTGATTCACCCGACTCTTCCCGTTTTGATACAGGGATCAATTTGTGCAATTATGAAGCGCAACTCAGACGGCATGCTTTCATTAAATTCTACATGATCACAAGGACATTTATTCTTATTTGCATACAGGCAATTATGGAAAATGATTATGGATTGTTGATTCAAATGTCTGTTCTTGTTTAGCGGGCTGAAATTTATATCTAATCCACAATAAACATCAAGAGACACAGCCGGGGGCTTTTCAGTGGCTATTAGGACATGTAGGTACACCATCTGAGCTCCGTGCAACTCTAAAAAAACAAACAAACAAAAAAAACATTTCTGTCACATTTCATTTTCTTCTATGTCTTTTTTGTTATTGAATCAAGAAATGCTTTTATTGTAGAAAACAGAATAGCAGATCCAGAAAAAAACAGTGTTCATTATTGATGTGATGTTCATTACTATGTTCATTTTTTATGGTCCTTCTACTGAGTAAAGTAAAAAGCGAGACACGGGGGTGAGATGTGAGGGCATTGAGATGTAAGGGCATATCATAATAGCCGTTGAGAGCCTTTAACTTATGAATTTAAGAGAGCCACCCTGCTATAGTATGAATGCCAGGTCCTTTCCTGTGGCCCATTTCTCACTGTGATTGCTTTGCCCCTTTTTTTTCCATAGTAAATATTTCATATACTGTTCGAGGTAACATGCACACGAGAGAAGCGCTGATATAAAATATTGATGCAAACAGATGTTTAGGTTTGCATCCCTCAAAAGGTGTGCAGGCATTCAGACTGAACGACATGGATTAAATCAGGCTTTATGCGACGCTGTTGAACACATGTGATACATGTAGAGCAAATGTACACATTGACAAACGAACAGCAACCAGCGAAGTGGGGTTTTTTTTTTTTTTACTGCATATGACACCGGCTCCTGAAACGTCTCTATTTGAAAGGGGGTCATGCACTGATTGTGTAAAGGGAGGCCACATGGAGGCCAGTCAACAGCTTCTGCGCTCTTGGCATTTGTCCTACTGTCTGCTGTGACTGGGCTCTGTAATTGGTTGCAGCTCTGCAAAGAAATATGGGTAACTGTCTTGCACTAGTCACATCATAAAACACAAGGGACTGGCAGCATTTAGCCAGCCATCCTCCAGCCGGAGATATCAGGGCCCTAAATGTCTCTGGGAATAAAAAAACGGAGAGCAGAGCATATCAGTAATCCAGATCTATATGCCACTCAAAAGCGATGTAACATGCACAGTGACACAGCATAAAGGGGCTGCCTGTCAGTTTCTCCTTTGCTGCCGTGTCTCTATGCTACAGCTCTGCATTTGATTGGCCGTCAGCTGAAAAATGGGTCACATATTCCAAGGTTATTGTGTTTTTATCACTCACAAGTGGTCTGTATATTCATTCAATGAAATGGGTCAGAAAAATTACCCGAATTGTCTCGAGGGTCAAAGTGTTTGTTCTGGAAATGGAAATAAGGAATAAAAGATGTATGGCCCTGTGTATTTTTTTTAAGTCACTTTGTTGAAGACAAACTGAGGTATGCAGCAGCTAGAAGTAGTCATGCAGCACCACACCAAAGAATGGCATAAATGAAGCAATTGAAATGGGAGATGTGACCACTGGGGCATTAAAGTTGGCCATGCGGTCAGTGAACAGCATGCCAAACAAATTTAAAATCATTTCTGGAAACATTGATTGTGATGTCATGTACCTGTATCTCTCTCTCTTTCTCTCTCTTTCTCTCTCTTTATATAATGTATGCACTATCTTGCAAAAATATTTATTGATTTTGAAAGATGTCTTTCAAGTTTAAAAAGCTGCATTTATTTGATTAAAATGCAGTAAAATAGTTCCTATTTTAATACATGAAGCATGATTTTAATATACTGTCAAAATTAGATCAATTTAATGTGTGCTTGCTGAATAATATTTATTCCCGCTCCAAAAATGTTCCATAAAATCATACATACTGTGCTTTTGTATTCATACTTCAACAGAATACGTGAACTGCACAAAAAGTTCTTTAAGTTATATAAAAACCAAAAGAAGTGCAAAAAGTGCTTTTAGATGACAACCAGTAGGCCAAAATTTGTCAGCAGTGACATTTGATTTAGCCCATCAAAATAAGCATTTTTTTTTAATGTTACATTTCGTATATAACTAATATATTTTGGTGTAATGTAACATTTACTTTCAGTCAACAACAAAGTTTAATATTTTGCCCCTTGTAGTAGAAAGTACAGTGACAAAACAAATGTAGATTATTACTGCTCTTAATTTGCAGAAATAACTATAAACGCCATTTGAATGATAAACCGGGTCTGTGTGATGCATGAGTTTGGAGGTGGGACTATCTGTTTAAAAAACATACAGAAGTGAAATAATTTTTTAAAACTCCCATTTTGTGATGCTATTGTGAGAAAAATGACACACTTCACCTTTAACAAATAAAATAATAGTACAAAAGAAATCCCTTTCCCTCTCTATCTCTCCCGCTTTCCCCATTTTAAGGGCTGGCTCTTTGTTACAAGAGCTCCATTATTGTATAACATTTACTTACTACTACAAATGGAACATTGGACAAACATACACATCTGTTCTCATAAAAAGGCAGAAAGGGGAACAGGTCTTCCCATCTAGTGCATCACGAGGCTATTTCAGCGTAATCTGTTATCATGTTGTTTTGACCGTTATTATTGGTTTCCCTTTTCACCTCTGATTCATCACAGCCTCACATTTAAAAACTGTCTTCTGACACACACACACACACAGGCGCGCAAGGTGCTCAAGGTCTCTCCATAAGCGAACACATGGGTCACAAAATGAATGATTTCCTTCCCTTTCGCCGTGCGTCCTCTCCCGCCCTCCAGAACACCTCACGCAGGCACAGACAGGGTCCCGCAGCAAATACACCGGTTCACTAATGTCCTCCAGAGAGATGCCAGCCATCCCATCTCTGCGATTTCAGATGCCATCATCATCTCCATTAGCGCTCACATCAGCATGCTGGTGCTACTGGACATGAGCTCCAGCAGATGGAGGCAGCAGTTCCGCTCTATGTGGCGTGACAGTCTGCGGAGATGTTTGCCCAAGCTTTGCCATGCTGTTATAACTCTTCATTATTAATCAGCTCGCGCATATCTTTCTCTTCATTCTCCTACCGCACGCTACCCCCCATAGCCGGCGTCCCATAATTCATACAGCTACTTACGCTTCTCTGATGCACCCAGGAGCGCAATGAGCTACCTGCAGATTAAAGGCTTATATGGCAGTTTACTCCCAGGCCCCATCAGCATTCTAGCGTACCGTCTCTCTCAGTCATTCTTTCTCTTTGAAATCATCGCGTCTAATATTCCCCATCGAGCTGCACGCCACACACAGATGCACATATGCGCCTTCGTGGAGCACAGCATGTGCATTTCGTTCCTTAAAGACCTCGTAGCTCTGTTCCAAAACCTAGTGAGCTGCTTCCGTAGGCTGCATCTTAAGACATCTTTGGCGCTATCCTATTGAGAAGGCTGTTTTAAGATGTTGGCATATCAATTATGCAGCCTAATAACATCTTCTTGTGGCCAAATTCGAAGGCAGCACAGCATGAATTTTTCGCAGAGGAGGCAACCTCAAAATTGTTCCAAGATTAAGAAATGTTTATAAAAATCCTTATGAACATTCATCCAATTAAAAAACTGTAGATATTAATTTATGCAACAACCCCAGGGTGCCACAAGTAGGTGCTATGGGTCCACTGAAAAATTTAATAATAATTAATATTATTTGTTTATTAAATTAAAAAAAAAAGTTTATTTTTATTCTATAGATTATATTTATAGTTGTCTTTTGGCTTCCATCTAACAGTAATATAATGGTAGGTAGAAAAACCTTATGCATACATATTTTTTTTCCATTAATTTCCACTATTCATTTCAGTGTTGCATTTACAAATTTGTCATATTTTATTCCACATTTACTTAAATTTTTCATTGTAGAAATAGGTCTTATACATTTATACACTTTATATTTGACAAAGTGTGCGTCCTTTGGATCATATAAACTGTTGTAGTCCTATATGACAATTAAATAAACTCATGAGTGATTAGTCATATGGCATTTGGTTATGATTCATGTGATTGGCTTAAAAACTGTGGTTCTCAGAAGCAAAGATGACAGATTTCAAATCACACACTTGCAGTAGGAAATACACCAACGCAAGATGGCAAACAGATCACGTCCAGCAATTTCATGGGGTCTGTAACACCCGACGTATTTTTTCTTTACATCTGCAACATTCTTTTTTAAATCACTTTTGTACCTAATTGCATTTCCCTGCGTTTCATTTTCATTCTGATCCAATAAGTCAAAATCCACAGATTTCAATTTCAGCTTAAGAGAGTGTGTGTATAGTTACACTCCATTTCCCTATTCTCATCACACTCTTCTCACAGTGAGACACCAGGCTCGTAAATTAAATCAACTCTGAGTGGGCCGATGCTATTTTTACCACTATCATGAGACCGCCAGTCAATCTAGAGGATGAGGATGTTTCTAAATGAGATATAGGCACACCATATTCTAGGAAATACACAAACACAAACTTACAGAACTATACTGCTAATCTCTCACTCTTACTTGCGTATGAGAGCCATTTTTCCTTCTCTCTGATTTCCATGTTGACTGTGAAAGACTTTGAGGGCTGACCGCGCAGCGCCGGTCACTGATAACGAGATAATCCGTCCCCCCGCACAGCATGAGACTGGATGTGATGCATGAGGAGACTCAGTAGGGAGGTGGGACACCATTATCAGATTCATTATACCTACTTTTACATTCGTTGAGACCTTTAAGTCTTCTCTGGCATTTACTGAGAGAGGGTTGCTGGCAGAGGTCAGATCTGTGCCTGGTGGTAATGGTCAAAGTTAGCAGACAGTAGGCATTTTTTTATTCCACGCGTGCTAAACTTAACTTGGTCATGGAATGTGTGTGAAGAAGTCTGCTCTTCTGCAGTGTTTTTACATACAAGAGGGGCCTTCTGGTGCATAATATGCTGTCAAATAGTTGTTTTAATTGACAAAAAAAAAGAAAAAAAGAATTAATAAATAAATAATAGACTAGATTGCAAAAAAAGTAGGATAGTATAGTAGGTTTTATAATACTATTTCAGTCTTTCAGCTTCTAAACACAAGTTATCTTATTTCGTGGCTGCCTTTTCCCATATAGAGAATGGTAACAACTGGGCTATAAAGCTCCAAAATAAAATGGAATAAAATATAAACAATTCTGTCATATGCAGAATATTTCTAAGCTATCATGGCGTTCCAAACATTCCTTCTACTGTGGAACACATTTTGAAGAATGATAGTGTTTGAGCAATTTGGGTTTCATTTGACTTCCACTGTATGAATTGAACCAAAACTTTATTTCTTTTCTGCTCCTTGGTTCTTAATCACGTTGAGGTAAACTTGAAAAAGCACATATTACATTTGCATTTAATTGGAGAACAAATCAAGGTTTTCACAGACTAATAATATTAACATCGCTAATCGTGAACCGTAAAATATATAGACTATTATAGAAACAATAACTTATGATCAACTGTAATAGCACCAAGTCCTTGACGATATTTTTAACATAACTTCCACGCGCACAACGCATTTAATGAAAGCATAAATACATCCCTTCATCAACTAATACCTTGTTGATTCATCAATCCAGAAAAAAAGACGCACGTGTAAAATGATCGCTGCACGACTAGACAGCTTCTGTTTCTTTTTGCGGACACGATGGCGTTTTTCTCCATGACACACACACACACACACACACACACACACACGAGAAACTCTTCATCTCGCATGCAGCCCTTTCTCTCAAAACACTGCAAAATATCAGCTCGCTGTTTGAGCAGAGAAAATGAACCCTTCCGCCCGCCATTCTCTGATAGCTTGTGTAAATATACAGAGACCGACGCGCGCAGTGCAAAGATGGAAATAGAAATGTCACATTACATTTGGTTAAACGGGCACATGGAGATTTGAATGGCAGCGAGAGGTATAATAAGAGTGTAGGGGACAACGGGTTAATTGCATGTTTTTTCACACAAACGCATTCCATGTGAACCAAAAGTAAAGCTCAAGTTTACGATTTAAATTAAATTAAAATGAAAGTAAATTAAGGGATGAAAATTATTTAATTTGTTTTCTTCTCTGTATTTATTTTAACGCGTTAATTCTGACACTTGTTGGAATTGTTGCAGTACCACCGAAAATCCTCTAGGTGGCGTAGGATCGTCATTAGAGCGACGGTTGAGGGGAAATATCTGCATTCAGGCTAAAACTAAGTTGCCTATTAATTCAAAAATAATTGTTTCTTCGCTCTACGGACCTTTAAACTCAGTTGGGAGCTTCTAAACAATAGCATAAAAGACTGTCACTGCTGCCCTAGTATTCACTGCGACCACAGCACTCTCCCAGGAACCAATTAAAGAGACTTATCACACTTGTCTTCATACATTTTAGATTATGTCTCTGCTAATAAAGTTTCAAAAAGTCGTTCCACACGTTACCAAGAGACAAAACCGAATGCCTGGATGAGCTGCCTGCAGCTTTACTTCTACACGGAAATGAGTCTCGTTCACTTCATCCTTTGCCAAGACGGTATGTCGAACTTCGTCTAAAGAGACACTGCATGGTCAACCGTGAAAATACTTGTCTGTGCCAAACTAGTAGATTTAACAGATAAATTCCATTTCCTAGGAAAATTGAAACAACAGTACACCTCTGTTGGAACGACTTGTAAGCTGCGTACACGCTTAATGTTAATTTGTAAACAGTCTAATGGAATAAAGCTAATTTAAAAGTTAAAACTAAAAGATACATCAACCATGCATGACAAATGCTCACAGGAAAAAAAAAAAAAAAAAAAAAAAACACAGCACTGACTCTTATTAAACAAAACACAAGTCTCTGAGGCTATGTGCTTCCCTCAAGTGCAGTAAGTGTAAAACTCACCATATGTCGGTGATAATTAATGTGTACAAAACTCAGTGTACAGCAGCTTAAATTAAGCGTTACATTTTGCAAAACACGAGAGTTATATTTGCTGGAGTGAAACTCTTGAGACCTGCATGCAGATTTCAAGCTAATTCTGTGTGCACAACCCACAAAGGAAGAAATTCATCATCACTTTTCATCTTGTCCCCAAACTCCACAGACGTATCTTGGATCTGCAATTTTTCGGTCAGCCAAAAATCCTGACCACAGCGAGAAATTAATGACACAGTCTAGCATGACTTTGCCCACGCATTACATGCCTCGTCCCCCTGCACAAAGGCACCAGCTGAGCCGGGGTCACCATAATCACGTGACTTAACACCTGTGCTGTGCGCAAACCTGATTTAAAATCCAATATGAAATGAATACAACCTCAGCATCTCGTTCCACTCGTGGCGCATTTGATTGCCTCCGCGTGTTCAATACGGTACAGAAATGTAGAAGTTTCTCATCTCATTTCACATTGATGTTTCTCGTTCAACAGTCTTGCAGGGTAGTGTGTGTTAACAATTACTTCTGTATTTGCTCTGCGCCTCTCTCGTGCGAGTGTGCCAGTATTATTCTGTTAAGCCCGCGTTATGCGTGTGTTGCCTTCTATTGCATTATGTGGCACAGATCTCAGAGCTGCATGAGGGCGTAAACATATCATTAAACTAATTTCGGGTCATAACAGCATGGAAACTCCCTACTTTCATAATCAATGCAACAATGCAAATTTGAGAATTGGCCTGCAGGATGCAAGCTCTATACATTTTTAGTAGTTTTATGAAGCAGGATGAATCAAATCATTTCAAGGAATAGTTCACCCAAAAACGAAAATTCTTTCAAATCTGTATCAGGCTGTTTTGGGTCACCGTTGGCTTCCATAATTTTTTTTTTTCCCCTACTATGGAAGTCAACTGTGACCCAAAACAGCCTGATTACAAACCTTCTTCAAAATATCTGCTTTTGCGTAGGCAGAACAAAGAATTGATGACAGAATTTTCATTTTTGGGTGAACTATTCCTTTAATACTACAAAACATCCATACAAATTAATAATCAAAGTAATTACGAATGAGGTTGCCTCTAGCTAACTAGATAATGTTGGACTGGATAATACAATTTTTCTTGATTTTCTATATAGTATGAAGATTTAAACATGTTCTGCATAACGGGAATGACTTGGTAACTTTGATGTAACTAATTAAAAATCAAGGGTTTTTTGGGGGGTTTTTTTACATTTTTTTTAATGAGCTTAATACTGACTATGTTTGATAATACGAGTTTTGTTTTAGGCATCGACCGAAGACCTTATAACCGGTAGTGTTTTCTCAATTTGCGTAATTATCACTGCAAGCAAAAATAGCCACGTGTCCAGTGCTTCATAGACTGTTCATAGTCTAATCACTGTTCGCTATTATTTTTCATTGCCTTCAGACATTTTTTTATTAACACGAATGTGCAATAACATGACCCCTTAATTTATTGGCATGTAGCTTAAAGGCTTGCTGCATGCATCAGGAACTATGAAAGAAAAATTATGCAAATAACCTTGCGAGGTTAAAAAGTGAGTTTCTTGAGGGTGGCATGTCCGTATGCACGCATAAAACATCCATAAAAATACAATGATGGTGACAAATATCTTTAGAGCCATCTAAATGTCTGATAATAAATATATAAGAATGTATTTGTTTGTCAGGGAGTACGTGAATCTCTATAAGACGAGTCAAGCACCAGATGTCTTAAGAGAGATAACACGTCTCTAAATGTCGGAGGGAGCCAGTAATAACAAGGTTATGATCTAGGGCCGGATTGCTTTGATGGTCCCTTGAGCATAGCCCCGTTTCTTCGGATTCATCCCTAATTATTAAGTTAGAAAGAAAAAAAACGGCTAAAGCTCTATACAAACCACAAATGTCAGTCCTAAATATCCAATAGCATAAAAAGACTGAAGCCGTGTCCCCATTTTATCGTTACGTTCATGTGACTTGAATTTTTGTATTATTATAAATTCTTGCCCATTTCCCTGTGGTACGTCAAAAACAAATAAACTTAAAGGTTGCGTTTGCAGGACGGTGACTGCTCTCACGCTCGTCTCAGTTATGTGTGGACGCCTTGTTTTAGATGAAAATCGCAAATAAATTTTGCAGCATGCGTTAAGTGGGCAGATCATATTCGCCGCAAGCACTTCACACAAACAAATAAATCATCACGAACAATCATCATGAACAACCTAGTTTGTCCTGCATTTCATTTATGCCCGAGTGTGTTTTTTAAGCCTCCGATTGCATTTGCAAGTGGCCCAGAATGTGTGACATGACGTTGTTATATTATTTTTTTGGATGGTAGTGTGCTGTGGTCTCCCCACCACGCTGATTAACTGATTCGTTAACCAACATAACCAGCATGAACCTGCATCTGGGTGGTGGTAACCCAATGGTTCAAAATCGGGGGATTGCAACTGAAAAATTCCAGGTGCGGGGCTTTCAGTCCATGTGCTATAATCATTGTGCCCTTAAGAGACGCACTCAACCCTATAATACATTTCAACGGTCGGGTTCCGGAAATGAAAATATGGAAATTGATTTTTAGTGATAATGTATAAACCTCTCAAGACAGAGCGACTCTGCGCTCTGAGGGTGTTAATCGATGGTACGTGCTTCAGAAGAAGCCCAAGTCGCTGCTAATTTAACTACACTATACTCCTAGTCCCAGAGAGAGATCCCCCACTCATATAGCATTGAGGGTGAGATCACTCCTTATGCTCACAAACAGCTCATTTATACAGCACACTTAACACAGTGGTAATCCACCATTTTGTTTCAGTGCGTTTTATATAAAATGATATTAAAAATAGTAACCACAAATCTAAATAAAATGTAGATATACGAATATTTCGCAATAATCTGCATATACATAATTTATAATTCAGTGATTCAATACTTTTTTTTGTGTGTAATTCTGCTTTTGAAACCCTTTGTTGTTTTTTGGTTAACAGAATGGGAAAAAACTTTGGATGCGACGTTTTTGGAAATCATTGAACCTAGCACGCTTCAATCTGGCTGAAAAGCACCACCTAAATCACAAGTGAAAGACTGTGTGCACGGTGAACAGGTTCAAAACTTTTGCTCTGCGTAACAGGAGTTGCATTTGTCTCATAAGCTTTAATGTGAAAGCACAAATCCTGTCAGATTGTATTATTCAATTTTCCATCAGAACTACCACGATTAAATTGATTAAACCTGACTACAGCTTTTGAAACAACAAACCATGCATTTGAATCAATACAATTATATCATTTTGTCCCAGGTTCACTTTATATTCCCTGAATCCCCTTTGACGTCTTGAGTAGCGGTTGTACAGGCATCTTCCTCTCTTGATTAAAAAGCACCTTGAGATGAAAAGCAGCTCAAAGATGATGTCTTAAGTTCAATGACAGACAAGATGATCGCAATCTAATTTTCATAAATTTGACATAATAATAGTGTAATTGAGTAGACTGTGTTTTTTTGGTTTTTTTACACTTTTGTGTTCGCAAAACATAAGGCGGCACTATCAGTTAAAAATGACAGTGACCATAGGGCGAGATTATTGTTGAGTTTTATTTTGAAATTAATCACCAACAACTCATCTAAAAATCCCCATCAGTTTCCATTGATTTCCAGCGGATGATGAAACAAACATTATAATTTCATATTTCATAACTGGCTAAAAGCACATTTTATAACTCACAGGAGAGTATGCATACGCAGACATTTACATTAATACTGCTGTAAGAAGTGGTGCACTAGTTTTTACGGAAATACATTTTACAACATACATTTAAGAAGTTTGTATAACTTAAATGTCGCTATTCATACCATATAATAACAATATAATAAGTAAAACGATCTTCCTTTTTTTCTCATGGAGAGATAAACAGTATTTATCAGCTCAGTATACCACCAGTATTCACCAGCTCAGACGCCGTTCGTTAACATGGAAGATGGCATCAGGCGCATCAGGCCAAATAAACAGTTTTAAACGATGAGGGTTATTGTCAAATTCAACTAAGGCAGCCTAACTGATTAACCAAAACTGACGAGGGCACACTGACAAGAATGCAGTGGAAGTATGTTTACCCCAGCTCTCAGAAACCTGACAGGTTGTGTCAGCACTGACTGCGCCCTCTGCTGGACACTGATGCTTTCATTCATAAAGGCCTTGTTTCAAAATTCAACTGGCTGCCTTCCTTGCATGAATATTTTGGGCATGATAGGCATTAAGAAAACATGATGGTTAAGGGATGCATGTGCAGGCTGGAAATAGGGGTTGTTATCGCAGCAAATATCTTCCAGTACTACAAGGCATCATATGATCTTTGTAATCATGTGACCACAAAGTAAAACAGCCATACTCTCTATTTAATATTTTTCCTTTGGGTCATTTATCTTAGTGTCATGTTCAACGTTTTTTTTTTTTTTTTTTTTTTTGTGAAGACTGAGAAAAATATTTGCCTGAAAGCATGCATTTCTCTGTATATTCAGAGTAGTATTTGAATAGTATCATCCACGAAGCTTGCTGTTTGCGTTAGATTTTGTGACAGCCATCGAGGATCGGCTATGCATTGCGGCTGAACGTGTGTCACGAAATAAAATGCAAGTTCGCTGTTATAATTGCTTTGGATATCAAAGACTGTATCAAAAGGCAATATAAAGGAACGCAAGGAGTTTTCAGTTCCGACAGAACACGGAACAAACCAATCTACTTATGCTGATTACTATGAATGAGGACATGCATTATTAACATGAATGAATCCACATGTATCAACAATTGCAAATTACCTTCCATAATCAGCAGACGTAGAAAAGAGAAGCATGAGCCAACTGTGAAGTAATGAGTCGCACCAAATTGGCAGTTGAGCTGGAGATTTTGACGAGTTTTTCATAATTACGCTGCTCCTTGAACAAAGCCTTCACCTTCTCCTTGATGTTCATTGATTTGAGTGAATTATTCATATCAGGGTGCAATAACGCCAAGGTCAGTGCTGTTTTCATCTGACCTTGTCATAGTGAAAGTTTTAGCCCATAACGGGGGTCTATAAAATTCTTCAGGCCAAGGACCCCTTTGGGGACAGAGCATCATTACATACTTTCACAAAGCCATTCAAATCATTAGTGATTATATTTTACAATACACCGTGTGCCAAAATAGTAGTGAAGAATTATATAGTATGCCATACTTAATATATATCATATAGTAATTATGGTATATGATGAGTTGTGTGACTCTCTTTAGCAGGCCGTGACTAAAGATGTCAGAGTGACTGAAGATCATTTGGTCATTGGTTGCCCATCCAAATCACAAGACACGCAATCAACCTCAGGCTAAGCCACCGTAACCACTAAATGTTCTTCAGCCAGTTTAATTTTATGGAGACATAAACATGCGCGCACACACACACAAACATGCACACACATTGTTACCTTAGATTCCACACGTTGTAACAAAGGCTGCGATTTTGATTAAGTCCTTGCGAAAAATGAAGTGTGAAAACTGTGACATTTGAACAGGTTTTGAGGTTGATATGGCGGATTTATGACAGCGGTAAATGAGAGCAAATGAGTGTGCGAGAGTGCTGT
Organism: Puntigrus tetrazona; assembly: GCF_018831695.1. Taxonomy (NCBI): domain Eukaryota; kingdom Metazoa; phylum Chordata; class Actinopteri; order Cypriniformes; family Cyprinidae; genus Puntigrus; species Puntigrus tetrazona. Next base: position 13,116,119 of record NC_056712.1, read on the forward strand.
GATGTGAGAGAAGAGAGAACATGAACACTTTTATTTTCTCTGGCATTCAAGACTTAAGATGTCAGGCGCTGTAAACTTTACAAAGTACAAATTTCGTATTGTTGTTTTTCTTTTTTTCTTGTTTTGTGGGAACTGCCATGATTTTTAATAAATGATATTTATTAAATAATCTTAAATAAATTTATCAAGGTTTCTACAGATTATAATTACGCGTATATGCTTACATTAAGCAGCAATTTTTTTATTTTGTTTAAAACAAATAAGAAGAAGACACATTATTTATAAATTAGTATGAATAATAATAATAATAATAATAATAATAATAATAATAATAATCGAGCACCAAATGAGTATATTACAATGATTGAAGGATCATGTTAATACTGGTGTAATAGCTTTGCAATCACAGGAATAAATTACATATTAAAATTATATTTAAATAGAAAATAGTTCCTTTAAATGTAAATAATATTTAATATTACTATAATATTACTTTTTTGTTTTTAAATACTACTACTACTACTACTACTACTACTACTAATACTATTAATAATTATTATTATTACTATTATTATAAATGTATTTTATAAATAATGTTTTACTATATTACTATTTTGTTTTTTTAAATACTACTACTACTACTACTACTACTACTACTACTACTACTACTACTAATAATAATAATAATAATTATTATAAATTTATTTTGTAAATAATATTTTACTATATTACTATTTTTTTTTTAAATACTACTACTACTACTACTATTCATGCTAATACTAATAATAATAATTATTATTACTATTATTATAAATTTAACAAAAAATTTACTATACCTATATGATATATAAAATGTACTATACCCAATCAGACAAATGCTCTTTTGCATGCTTGATTTGTAAGATAGTATAAAATCTATAATTGCATGCAATAAAGTATTTGGGGAGTAAACTTTTCTCATCAATATACATTCTGCTCTGCAGAAGCCATCAGTGCTGTCTATAGACATCTGGAATAGGATGAGCATCTTAAGTTACTTTTTATCTGTGGAAAAGAGGTTTCCAATCTTCAAAGGACATGCTTTGTTCTCTCCTGAAAAGTGTTCCCTCAAATCTAGGCAAGATGATGGAGTGCCTGTTTTTATAGGAATGCAGTAGCCCTGAAGCCTGTTTAAGGATGTGTGTTGCAGAGATAAGGCTTTAGTTTTAATGCTTGAAAGAAGAATTAATGTTAGACTTCAACTGTTAATAGAACATACCCTATAAAGGGCCGGGCAGCGAGATGGCTTTAACAATTAATCTATACAACCTTGAAACACAATGAACAGCGATAACGCGCAGCCAAAAGCACAACACGGTGCTTGCAGCGCCCAGGTAATGGGTTTAATTTCCAGTAAATGAATGAACCGATAAAATGTATAATGTAAAATGTTAATGATTACACATTAACGGGTTTTACAAGATACGCGCGCAACAGGCAGCAACTGGCAACCACTGCAATCCGGAGCGTCTTGCTGTGATGGAGCGCACGAACGAATAATCAAATATGTGATGGGTGATCTTGGGAAGAGGACTCTGAAAGGGTGGAGACATACGTATCTCTTCAAACTGCGGAACTGAAGCACAGTCGCTCAGAATACGCACAGAGGCTCCAGCTTTTGGGCACTTACTAAAACAGTGTCTCAGGAGACTGAGGAAGCATCGGCAAACTCAATGAAAAGCAAAGCAGAAGACAACAGGGCGATAACTGACAGCCGAGGAGAGCTTTCACAACTTTAGAAGGTTTGAATATGAAGTAAAGCCCTGCGTAAAAAGCTTGCGTAATCGCGCGCAGACGAGGCGACAATTTGCATAGTTATTTTTTTTTAAGTTTTTGGTTTTTGTTTTTGTTTTTTTTTTTAAGATGAACGCCTCGGATATTCTTTGCGATTCCGAATTTGCAAATTCGTCCAACTTCTCGTGCGTGAACCGAACCGGCCCGTCATACAGCATTATTGACATCGCGTCTTTCATGCACATCTTCCCCACCATCTACGGCATTCTGTGTTCGGTTGGAGTTCTGGCCAACGGGTTGGTGATCTATGCTGTGGCATCATGCAAGAAAAAGATGGTCTCTGACATTTATGTGCTGAACCTGGCCATCGCAGACCTGCTATTCCTGTTGGTGATGCCTTTCAACATCCATCAGCTGGTCCGGGACAGACTGTGGGTCTTTGGCCACTTCATGTGTAAAGCTGTGGTGGTGGTGGATGTCAGTAACCAGTTTACCACGGTGGGCATTGTGACTGTGCTCTGCATTGACAGGTGAGGAAAAAACATTAGGTCTATGATGTGTGCCTGCTTTACCGTTCTTGTAAAGTAGGCCTGAAACTACGGAAAACAAAAATAACAAATGTGATCTTACTGCTGTTCTATCAGTTTTTTTACTTAAAAAAAACGCATTCCCGGCTTACAAAATAGGCTTTTTTTATAAGAAGATCGTTTAAGTTATGAAAGAGTTATGTTTAAATACATGTACATTCAAAATGTCCATCATTTTAAACGTTTTTAAATCGTTTTTTATAAATAGTTATGCTATGGAAACGTTATTTTTAAATATTCTGAAGCAAGACGCAATATTATAAAAAAGATGACTATCCAAAAAAAGCTTAAAAAAATGTATCAATCTATAAATAATGTTTTGTGCTACAGTTTTGAGACTATCATTAAAGACCAAATAACTCTTAAAGTTATGTTGACATTACTGGGAGAACGTTTGTTTATAACTTTGAGAGAAACTTGCCAAAATTCTGAGAATGTTTCTTGTTTTCTTGTCTCATCTTTTTAGAGATAACAACTTTGTACTGACATTTGGAAAAATTCCAAAGTCTATAATCAAAAGATTTAATGTGACCTCGAATATTTCATTTATATATATATCATTTTTGTGCTTATTAGCATAAAATAATAACCCCCCACAATATAAATATTTACTTTTAGTTTTTATAATTGTTTAGCATTTCATGTGAAACGATCGCTTGCCAAAACAGGCTTTATTTTTGCAACCGATAAATATAAAATAATACATATTACATATCTTTCCCTGACCTGTGACACGTAGCTGACATGCTTCTTTCAGATTCAAACCAATACAGTCAAGATAATAAATGTGCATCAGCTTTGAGGTCAAAAGGATAGAATACTTTATTCAAACTCTAATTACACGCTATTTCCACTAAATTATATGAAATTACAACCCATCTGCTAATCAAAGTCTAATCTAAAGAAGGAAAAAAGACAAATCAATGCAGCTCTCACATCCATGTGATCCACGCTACATGACCTTGAAAAATGAAGCCTGCTGCATCGATCATTTTTGTATCTTAGTCTGCAAGACTTACAGCAACAACGGTGTATGACTTTGAATAACCCTCATAATTATAGCACACAAAAGCACTTTAACACACAGTATCTCACCACATACAAAGGATGCACATAAAAACAGCAGAGGAGAGTTTTTGCTTAGTTGTATGTGTCAAAGACATAGTAGGCCCCCAGAAGGCCTCTTGATGCATGATTATGTGATCACGTTCTACTATAACACTTTTTCATATAGTGTCATTGCTATATGCCCAAAAGGAATTCTGTTAGGTTTTTTTTTACTGGGTCACATGCTTAGAGTTATTTAGATACAACATCTTAACTGCACGTTTTCATTCTCTTTTGCTAAGCAATATAATCCCTTATTCTATTTTAAAGGCAAAATTAAAGTCATTGTTACTACTGTGAGCGATACATTAAACGTGAAGCCAGACACATTCTCTTCCCTTTATAAAAAAAAAAAAAAAAAAAAAAAAAAAGCTAGATTGTTGTCTGACTAGAGCATACATGAGAGCTCTAACACCTGATGAAAAATGAAGATGCTGTGTTTGGACTGTTCACGAGTAAAATACACATCTCTTGATTTTATACGCAAGCTTTTTATTTGATTTCTAGAAATCTAGAAGAATGCAAACACAAGCAAATGCACTTCTTAGAAAGCAGTCACTCGCTTTGCTGTTTTGGACCTCAAGGAGCATGTGACCCATTTGCTTCTATGAGTCAAGACAAGTCAGCTTTATTTGTATAGCTCTTTTCACAATACATATTGTACCAAAGCAGCTCTGGGTAAAATAGTGCCTTAATACTCTGGTGATCATATATATATATATATATATATATATATATATATATATATATATATGTGTGTGTGTGTGTGTGTGTGTGTGTGTGTGTATATATATATATATATATATATATATATATATATATATATATTTTTTTTTTTTTTTTTTTTTTTTTTTTTTTACTGTATTTTTAAGTCTTGGTAGGACTTTTCAGTAATAGAGTATTTATTGCAAATATCAAATGGCTACTCAATAGGTTAAATATAATTTCTATATTTATTTAAAGAATTATACAGACGGTTGTTTCGTCCAACAAATAAACTCAAATTCTATTTATGGAATCATCTTTAGTGAAAGCTACAGTTTATTCTTATTCTAGTTATTTATGCTACAATATATTTTCAATGTCTCTCTGTTTGGCGTGAATATAATAATAGCCCCTGCTCTTGATACAAGTTTAATCCTGAATAAACTTGTGTATTTTCTAGTGAAAGCTCACATAAAATAAAAAAGATCTCTTTCCTCTTTCCTAAGAGAAAAGATCAAACGGAGATCAAATTTGCTCACGTCTCTGGCTTCTCAATATTTTTCTCTATAGAAAATACCCTATTAATATCACAAGCCTGCCCCGTATAGAGTATCAGAAGACATCTTAATTATATCACAAACTGCGTTCAGATTTGCCCAGATATCAAAGCCTAACGAGATCAGATTTCATTATTAACTCGAACATTTCTCAGCAAGTTCAATATCCTAATTTATCAGAGCTACGATATCCGAACTGTTTATTTCTCCTAATTTTGGGAGAACCCTATATTAAAAAGAGCTTAACATGATTTTCGCGTCTCTTTTTCCAGGTACATTGCAATAGTACATCCTACGTCTGAAAAGAGGACCATTCAGTGGACCATCGTCATTAACATTTTGGTGTGGGTGGGCAGCTTCCTTCTGAGCATCCCAGTCATGATTTACGCAAAAGTCATCTCCAAAAAGAACATGGACATGTGTATGATTTATCTGGATGGGCCTCAGGATATGTACTGGTACACGCTCTACCAGTCCATGCTGGGATTCATCGTCCCCCTCATTATAATAAGCACATTTTACACCCTCACTCTGTACCACGTGTTCCGCTCCATCCGGCGGGTCAAACGCAAGCAGTCGGTGTGGGCCAAACGGGCCACTAAGACGGTAGTGATGGTGATCGCCCTGTTCCTGGTCTGCTGGTCGCCATATCACGTGATCCAGGTGATCAACCTCAGCATCCAGCAGCCCACCAGCGCCTTTGTGTACGCTTACAACATCAGCATCTGCCTGAGCTACTCTCACAGCTGCATCAACCCTCTAATGCTGCTGGTGTTCGCCCAAAACTACCGCGACCGCCTCTGCCATCGCAAAGAGCTGCGCTCCCAGATCAGCTCATCCAAGACCACCGTCAAAACCGACGGAGGGTCCAGCATGAGCCCCGACTCCAACCACCGCTGTACCGTTATCTAGCGCCCGTCGAGCCTTGCGCTAACCGAGGAGAAAAGTCGAAGGCTGCACTGCGACACTTGCTGAACGAGTGTCAGTCGCACGGTAGCTTGTTTCTCAAAGGGGAAAACTGTGAACGAAACATGCATTCAGGAGGCACGAAAGAGTCAGCACTTGACTGCGTTTGTGCTTTATGTCACAATCTGGAAAAGTTATTATAGTGTCCGATTACTGTTTTCAGTGTTTACTGTTAATTTATCTGTTATATGCCGTTAATGTATCTGTTGTTTTGAATGGTTCATCCAAAAACGTCCTGTCATCATTTACAAACTATTGTGTATTTTTTGCAATAAATGCAACAGGTTGGAAATAGTTTTTTTTCTTTAAGAAGTTATGGTGAATAGAGACAGAGGCTTGCGAGCTTTGTGAAGAAAATATCGTAAGTGTTAGTGCAGCTTCTGTTGAGCATTTTAAGTTATAATATTTTTTTATCCTTTGTTCTAGGAACAAACTATAATTCAGATGAGTGTCACCGATAATACTTCCTTCCTGTGAGCAGCTTTTCACTATAAGCAGATCATTTCGGTGAACTGGATTAGTTCAGTTTATAAATGAATTTTTCAGATCGATTTAATGAATGAATCTACTGATTCATTGAAACAAATCAAAATTATCCATGCACAAGATTTGTTTTGCTATAGTATAGCTTTATAAACTTGGAAGTGCATGAATCGTATGTGCCATTGTGCGATGCTATTGTACTATATTTTTTTTTAGTTTTTTTAGTTTTAGTGATGGTTCAAAGTAAGAAAAAGATGACAGCATTTCCGAGTATCAGGATTTTTGTAATACATTATCGGCGGCTTTTGTTTGCGTTTGTAAGGAAGGATAGACCAAATCAGAACGGTCTTTTATGCAGACGTCAGAAAATGTCTTTGTCTTTTTGTGGGTGTTGAAGAATTTTTTTTTGTGAGTGAAATAAGCAACTATGCCAATCAAAGACACAGGCCTAACCGATCCTAAATATGAAATTCCATTGCATTTCAAATGTAAATACACATTTACACATTTAAATGAAATGGTTTTAAATGTCTCCAAATGTTACTGGTTCCTCTGACCTCATGCTGTCATGCATGTCTGTTTAGTCTTGACTTAAGACATTGTACAAGATATAATATCCATGACTGTATGCTTCTGAGCATTTTATTACATGAATTCACAAAGATATCCAGTGTGAAATTCCCCGTGTGGTTCTGTTTTCCCATTTTTTTCTAAGAAGCCCCTGCGGCCTGTGTGAGAACAGTCATGTTCACTGTTAACGTGTGACACGTAAACTATGTGTGACTAGTCACATTTCAGTCTTGCCACCCTCAATCAACACATGCCTGGCAAATAAACAAAGAACTGCAAAATGTATCTTATATATTATGCCGTGCATTGACAAATTGCTTTTAGTAGGGAAGGCGAAGAGAAAAGGCAGATGACAATTTTAGGTTTTTAAGGGAGAAGAACTGTATACTTGGTCACCGATTTAACATATACCTCCTGTTTTTTGTCTGTCCATACCATCCTGTAGGCTTTTGTTTTTATAATATGTGCATAAATTTACTAAATAAAACCATGACCATTTGGATATAAAATCAAGTAGTTCTTGCATCAGATTGTAAATAAGCAATCACACTGTATAGAATGCGAAGCACTTCAGAAATATTTCAGACAAAAATCTACGTTTGCTGAAAATGAGCTGACCCTCAGAGTTTGTTTCTTTATCTGTACAGATTCGGATCCTCTGCGGCGGACGCTACAGTGATATTTTGGTTCAAACACCTCGATTGTATTAGTATCACACAAGCATGGATTAGTTTCAGCCAAACGCAGCTTTTCACTTCGCTTGATATTAACCGGTGGAGCGGAGTCGATGTGGATTATTTGTGGATTACTGTAATGTTTTTATGAGCTGTTGGACTCCGAAGGAACCTATTTACTGCAGAGGATCCATTTGTGTGCAGCTGATGCATAATTTATTCAAATCTGTTCCATTAAACAAAAAACAACCTTATAACCTAAGGGTGAGTGCATTTTCAGCAAATCTGAACCATTACTTTCATGACTTCATCTCAGTCAAAAACAAACCGGTTTGTTTCTCTTTCTTTTGTTAGATACAAAAAGATCCCTTTATGCAAATTAATCGTATGTGATTTGAAACATGTGGCAGAAATAATAATAATTCCACCTGTTCTGAACTGAATGTTACATGTTTTAGAAGACATGTATGAATCACTTACTATGATACTTTTATTGTATTTTAGATGCTGCTTTCACTGTATGGAGAAAAAAAAAACAGTTTGGGAAATGTCGCAAAATGTAGTCTTTTTTGCTGTAACAACATGAAGTTCAGTTGACAGAAGTGTAATTTTGGGGTGAATTTGTTGAATAGTATACATGTCACAAATTAAATATACATATATATACACACAGATGCACATTTTGTTCATATGAAGATAATTATTTTATTTGTACGATTTATTTTGGGGCTGGCTTGTATTTTAAAATCAGGTTTGAAATTTTGAAATCAGTTTTGTTGTTTACATTTACATTTGGTTATTTACAAGATGCTTTTATCCAAAGTGACTTATAAATGAGAAAAACAGACAAATCAAAACCAACAAAAGAGCAATATGCAAGTGCTATATACATATTATAGTGTTATATTTCAATTTCACAAAGAAACGTGAAGCATTTTGTCCAAGCATATATACACATCGCTATTGATCGTCATTATTGATCATCTTTCAGTCCATATATCTAAAGACAACTTAAAGCATCTTGCCCGTTCACCTGTTGCACATGGGTTTATTTATAATGATACGGGCATCCCATTTTATGACTCATTATGGCCTATAATTACTCTATATAATCCCATAACAGCCATTTTTCAGTACCAGGTGCGGCTTAAGTTGTAAACATTCTTCGCTCATGATGTTTCTCTATTCTGCCGAGTTAATCCCCTCATAAAGATGGCTGGATGAACTGAAAAGCATGAGGATGAAGTCAAATGTCTCCCCAGTCGAGTATTTAAACATCACTGAACCTTTATGGCAAGTTCAGGAGCTCAGAATGCAAAGCAGATTTCCACCTCCTTCATACCTCAAATAACCAGAGGCTTTTCTTCTTAATGAATAGCCGTCTCATTTGTAAGTAGCTTTGGATAAAAGCATGTGCTAAATGGATAATTGTATATGCAGTCTATTATCCGACTGCAAACATTTCAGAGCTCGAATGACCTTCCAAGAACTGAAGGTATTTTGAAGGCACGAGCTGGTATTAACATTAATGTTAACAATAAAACATTTAGCAACATAAAACAACACAATTAAATAGCATAAAACATAAGTTACCAAAAACACGTAACACAAAAACCATACAAATTATTTTGGGGGATTTGAAATAACATTTAAATGTAAATTAACACAACAAAACAGTCGCATGACGACAAAACATAACTTTAATATTAAAAAGATAAAAACAAAGCAAAGCACAATGTACATGATATGCCTTTGCCTTTATGTTGTCAGCAGTTAATATTTATTTAAAAACAGTTAATATTTAACAAATGCTTTCAAATTTACAAGACAAATGTATGGTATTTGTTAAAACACACAGAGCATATGGCTCTGATCATTATGTCCTTATAACTAGCTTTTCCCGCAAAACATGACGGCTTATAAAAAGGTGCAAAGACAACTAATGCAACGACAACGAAACATGAAGAGACTACAAATAACTAAATCTTTCAGACATCTGAACGGTTTTTAAAAGTTGTATGATCATAGTAAGTGGCTGCACTGAAAATCACAACAGGCTAAGCTGTGCCCCCATCCATTTAATACAGCCTGTGGTCCTTTTATGGTCTAATTCAATTAGGAACAGACACAAAGATTTTGATAAGATTATGATGATATCGAGATGGTTTAATGTCTTTATACATGTAAGCGAGGCTTCAATCATGTTCTGCTTACGCCCTCCCTAGAATCACGGCAATAAATCACTTGAGATATAAATCTTGAAGAGCCTGCATCATCCTACATGTAATGTAAATATCATACTAGATTACAGGTCATTTTGCCATGTTGGATAAAATCAGAGATCTGTGCCTCTTTCCTCCTATAACTAAGGCAAATGCACTCAGACCACACACACACACACACACACACACACACACACACACACACACACACACACACACACACACACACGCACCACGCTGAGTTAATTAGTTTCATACAGCAAAACAGTTTCCACAAAGCAAAAAAACAAATTGAATAAAGGCCTTTTATCAAAGGGCCAAAAAAACGTATTAAGAGAAACAGTGGTGTGTAAGTATACGCATAATGGCCCGCATTGAACAGTTTAAAATATCTAACCCTGAAAGATAAAAAAAAAAAAAAAAAAAAAAAAGCCACACAAAGCATCCCTTTGCGTCGTGTCCTTGTGCACAAATGCTACAGGGTTTTATCACCAAATAAGAAAGATTTTTCATTCCTTCCATGACTATTCTTTGGAGATCCCTGTTTGAGAAAATTGTTACATGATTGAGAGATTTCTTGGAAATTTGGTGTAAAGAAATGTGCAAGACAGAAAAAAGATAAACAGAAGGAAATCCCACGAAGCCTTGAGCTCCTTTCTCTTCCAGTGGGAACTGAAAAGAAGGATGAAAGGTACAAAACGAAAGAAAATTTTTCTAACATAGTCTCACATAAAAAAAAAAAAAGAATACTAACCATTTCTCCAATTATTTCAAGGTCAAATGCAATGCGACATTGCTCCCTCTCCCTCCAGGACCACTGAGCATGACAGAGTATTGACATATCCGTGGCATATTCATCATTCATCAGTAAATCTTTATTTAACCACCTGCTTAACCAAAACTCACTCGCCCAGGGCTGGGATTGATTTTACTGATGTTGCTAATGCGCTTTCAAAGAAATAATACCGTATGCTTCCGATCCCATAGGGTGATGGACGTCATCTATTTTTGAGAAAAATTACTATGCCACACAGCCAAAAGGCAGCCCAAGTGCCCTAGAGCATCATTTACATATTAGACGCCTTACTTTAAAATATTAAGAATGCACAAAAGTTATTTTAAAAGGAAAAGAAAATAGATGTAGGCATATGGAATTGTAGACATTGCGTTAATAATTAACAAATAATTGATCAAATCCACAGTGGGGAAAAAGCTGAGAACAAATGCCATTGATTAGTTGGTCCGAGTTCTTATATTAAATATTTCAAAGATTTTTTTTGCAAACACAAACCACAAACCTACACACACACACACACACACACACACACACACACACAAAAGCAGCTGTTCCAGCGAAGAAGCAAACGTCTACATTTTGGATAACCTGAGGATCACCGAAGAAAAAACAAAACAAAAAAAAACACGTTTTTGCAAATAAAATAAAATCTAGTTAATCAATGAATCTAAAAAAAATACTCAACATCCAAACAAAATAGTTAGTTTGAGCACCAGTTTAATGCTAAGAATTAACTTAGGAATTTGTTGGTTGTCCCAAACGATAATCAGCAAGCATCCTGAATCAGACATCAAACAATACATTTATAAACCTCATTATCCACAGTTCTAAATAGCATTTTCACAGCCAGACACAAACATTTGTGATCCTTTTTTAAATTCAACATGCTTTGAAATGAACAAAACACCCTCATTACGAAATGCCACTTTAATGACTTTTATCTAGCTCCATCAAACAGACTGTGCCATTTTAAACTGGTTTTAAAGGATTGTCAGTTTACCCAAGGCTAAAGCTTTAGGGTTAAATAATAACTCTGTCACCATTTACCCAACCTCATGTAGTTCAAAACCTGTATGATTTACATAAGCCATGGAAAACAAATAGTTTTTATAGAGTGAAAAAAAATAATGGTAAGGTACAAGACGTAAAAGTCTTTTTAAACCACATGTTTATGTCAACTATTTGCCACCATCTGGCTTAGAACCGCGTTTAATGTGCTTTTTATTTAATGTGCAGTTATTTGACATTCAATTATGAATGACTGTACAAGGGAGGAGTCGCAGGATTAGTATATGTAAAATATAAATTCAATAAAACGAAGTTTGAAACAACTTTCACATTATGTGTACCGATAAGTTGCCGTGGCAACCGACTTTTAATGAGACTGAAATATCAGCAAAACAAGAATGATAAAATCATGCAAGCAGTAAGTAAAATGTGTACATGCTGGCGTTTGTTAAATACTGTTTAATGGGTTTTAGTTGACAATGTGTAAAATTGAGGGAAAGAAAAAGAGAGAATGACTAATCTTACAGATGATCAGGCCTCACATGAAGTCAATCCTTTCCCCTCCACACTGCTCAACAGGAAGCCACCATAATGTGATATAACACTTCAAAGAAAACGTTACTGCCTCAAAATTAAATTCTAGTCCAAGGGAACACTTTTAAGCACTGAAGCTCAAGTTTTTTTTTCCCATTCTCACAAGATAGATTCATGCTGAGAAGCAGAATCCCACAGAGATGAGCAGTGTCAAACATGAATGAACACGACCCTTCGACCTGTGCCTGACAAAAGTTTCTTCCTTCAGTACTTAAGTTGCATTAAAACGTTTTCCTAAAGGCATAGTTCCCCCAAAAAACCGAACATGCGTCATTGTTTATTCGCACTCATGTTGTTCCAAACCTGGATGACGTCTGCATAACACATAAGCAGATGTTCTATAGCAAGCCAAAATTGTTATGAGGGGCCTAATTCCAACAAATCTGTAAGACCTCACTTGCTAAAGCGTACATATTGTGCAAGGTGGCTAATTTGTACATATTCATATTTTTGGAAAATCATACGTATTTTACGGGTTGCCAATTCGTATGAATTTATAAAAAAAAAAATTACCTACACTTTACCCCCGCCTTTAAACTTACCAGCCAATGGAGTTTAGACAAATCATGCACAATTGTGAGGACGTATGAATTAGCCACCACTTAAACTACTTATGAATTGGTCCAGTTCACAAACCCAGTGCATTTCAAGTATCATAAGTATCATAAAAAGTTGATCATAGCTCCTTTAGTTTCAATAGGTCTGTTTTGCTTTTGGGAAATGCGTCCCTCAGCGATTACCTTTACAAAAATTAATAATCCAGTTGCAAAGGTTTATCAGTGAAAAACAACTAAAATGTGGTCTATTCATCACATGCAATTATAAGGATATCTAATTATAGTAATTATAGTAAGACTTAATCACAGTCTGCTTGTGTCACACTATTAAAGGGCTTTTGCAAGTTTGACAGCCTCATTTCCCATTTACTTCAGTTCACCTTTCATTATTTAAAAAAGAGATCTATGCAGTTTTGGGGCGAACAGCCTGATTCCAGGTAAAATAAATTATTTCTCACCAAAGAAAACCAAAGCCTACAAAATATGATGCACTACTGAGCGTTACTGACTGAACTGAAGGCTATATCAATATATATTGATTTTTTTTACCATCAGAAAACTGTTCTAAAATATGATTGAACGAGTGTTGATTATGTTGATAATATAACACTAGAGGACAAAACATAATCCCTGGCAATTCAGTCAAGAAACAGGCAAATAGCCGACAGATCCTATTTAAATAGGTAAAGAATGAAATATCTACAACTGTTTAACTTTTAAATAAAAAGCAACAGATGATGGCTTTATAAAAAGACTATTGGCTCTTTTCACTGTAAGACTGCTGCCATTTTGAGCATTACAATTTCTCCAATTCAATTGGATAAATGGATAAAATGACAGAAGCTTAGTGAAAAAACAAAACTATGCACTATGGAAAGTAAAATTAGGGCAGTTATCAATGTTATTCACAACGCATCACATAGAAGTGGATTTGGACCAATTTAGCTGTCAAATGATAGTAGCAGCAATTCTTTTAGGTGAGCTATTGAAGGGTCAGAGAGAAGATTCATTAAAAGCATCTGGAGCAGAAAGCGATAGGTTGTAAAGCTCTCAGAAAGAAGCCTTGCTGCACCCAAACAAAGCACTTGGACGTAAGACCTTCTTTTACTTCATAATAAACGCTGTTCTCACTTTGCTGGACACAAGAGCCTTTTGTGAAATATCTCTGCTTAAGTGAGTCTTTTTCATACAAACTTTAACATTTGGATAAAAGGCTGCTGAGCTTGAATATGCCAACCTTTTATTAGATGTTCTTCGCATTTCATTCCTGTTGAAAAGAACAGCATATTTTGTGTGGTTTGAATCCTGGTCCTCGACATGGTATGGTAGCTCTCAGTGTGCAAACCACAGAAAACTATTTTGCTTCTTAAACAACAAGGCCACGTCGTATGAACGGCTAAACCAGCACTCAAATGTTCAATAGAAGATAATATATAGACAGACATTGCTTAGTCTGTAAAAACAAGCAAACATGTGATTCTGCCCAGCACCTGAAAGACATTAGCTACAAATGTAAACATTATTAGTTTACTCAAAACTAAAATAATCATATTGAAAATACTGTACATAATGGCCTGTAATTTATTACTACTAGTACTATTATTATCTTCATTAATATTAAGTCAGTGCATAAGGGTTCTTGTCAAAGTATAAAGATAAAAGTACATTTAAACAAAAAAATACAAACCAAATAAAACACGTTGTATACTTATTACTATAGTTTACCGTTTACTTATACTATAGATGCAGCGGTAACATTTTATTTGACAGCCATATTCCTCATGTACTTATTCATGTTATTACAATAACTAGGTAAACTAGCCCTAAAACTAACCCCATTTAGTTACCTTATATTACCACTTATATTACTTTCTTAGGTAAGTACACTTAAACACATGTAAGTACACATACTACATAAAGTCCATCCAACACATTTATCAACTTCAAATGTTTAGGGTCAGTAAGATTTTTTAATGAATACTTTTTTCAGCAGGGATATTAGATATAAGAACGTATCAGTCCTAAACCAGGAACCATGTTTAATTAGTCGAAATGTAAGTTCCTTGCTTATCTTAGTTACAGACTATAGTTTAGATGCTCTCTGAAAGCTTTTTCCCCATCAGTTAGACTGGCCATATAAATATGTCGGTCCCGACAGTTTGTTGATATGCTAATCATTGCACTCAGCAAACTGTTGAGCGTGGATGTTTACTGAGACACAAACTGTCACAGAAAGTACAAGAAGATAATACCCACATTCCCAGCGTGTTGTCTATCAAAAGCAAACAGAGAGAGAAGGGCAGATTAAATATGGGGCTGAATCTGGAATTAACACACTCCAGCTTGAATCTATCGTGTGTTCAAAGACCTATCTCTGTTCCTGAAGCTAATCGAACCTCGCTTACCATCTTCTGGCGTGTTTTTGATAAGAAAGTCAGACTCCTCTGCCGGTGGAGCTCTGCTGTAATCTGTGTAGTCAAGGAGAAACTCTTTTCCGGTTTGGAGTGCTAATCTGATGCATGACCTTATTGCAGGGTCAACCGTAGATCAGAAAAGACTGAAAGTTCATTTGCATGCTTACGTGCGCATTTTCATCACAAGATGCCTTTTATCTTCATTATGACATTCCCTAAGCTGTTCCCGAAGACAAATGGCGTGTAAAGCAGACTTTAGTGTTTTAGTCAATATTCCCCAACACCCAAGTATTCCATTATTCTCCCCCAACCATAGATCATGGATCAACTTCATCACCGTAAAAAGCACTTTGCCTTGTTTAAAACCAACAAAGCGAGGTTTTTACATGGGCTTTAAGTGGTTTGACATAAGGTTCTGTCAAATAAGAATGGCACGGGGCCTAATTTAAAAATGTAAAGAGCAGAAGCGCATTAGTCGACAAGCTGCTGTACAGAATTAAGACAAATATGTTTTATGTAGGAAGTCAAGCTCGTGCCTTTCGAGACACTTAACACGAAAAAAGTAATTCACACAAAATTATAATAAACAACGTAAATGTTACATAAAACACCTCAATATGTAACTGATCGCACACACTGTTGTAAGCAGAAGTGTGTAATTTAACATGGCACAACAGAACAGCAAATGGCAAACAGGCTTTTTAAAATAGATAACTGTTTTCTAACATATACTCCTCTGTCTGCCGTTGATTGCTTAAGTAAATTATAATCATGTTTAAAACCTTGCAGTTTTCAGTGCAAATTACAAGTTGGCTCAAACAATATGTTACTGCAAATGCACATAAAAATACATTTTGTTATCATTTTTAATACATTTTGAAATGCACTATTAAAATATATTTTCACATCTCGTATACTTGCATTTTTCATTACAGATAGGTGATTAAAAAGGCCGTAAAAATAGTGCTGCTTTATTGTTGAGAAAATACAATTATAATCTTCAAAATCAAAACATTCACTTCCTACATTATGCCACAAAAGCTGCTGATTGACCTTAATTTGTATCAAGCCTGGGTTATTCCTTTACCGTCATATTTTGAACCATGCACCAAAGAAGCACTATTGTATTGTATTTGAAGTTCTTTAAGCTACACTTAACAAAAGAATTCATAAATGAATAGCAACGCCATGAGACCCGATTTAATACCGTACGTAGTACGTATCAGAATACCACCGAATTATCATCTGATACCACCACAGTAGTGTTTTTTAGTGCCGGAAGAGAGCAAAGCTCAATACAGGGCCACAAAAGGTGAGATCTTATTGCATGCAGCCTCACAGGCGTGCTGTAAAACTTTAGTGGGAGGTAATGCTGAGGGCATCCATATAAAAAGACATAACATTAAATGCGCAGGCTGTGAACAATGAGCCAATGTGCGTAACGTTGCATGTGAAAATATTTCAGAGGTAATAAAAGCATGTTATAAAAGAGGGGTAATTAGAGCTGTGAGAGCAGCACTTAACCGAAAGGGAACATTTAATGTAAGTTTATGAGAGCACTGAATCACAACCCCGATTACAAAACCAGATATTACACATGCAGTTTTGTATAATCATGCTCGATTCACATCTTGCATAGCTGAAGCAAAACTAAAAAAGGAAGAGGAGCACGCATCAGATGGGCGTTTCTACAAATTAAAGTTGGGATGGAAGTGCCAACATACCGCATATACAGGCTTATATATCCACAGGCTCTTGTGTACATTCAGACTGAGCATCATTCTGCGAAGCATCATCACCCTATTGAAGTAAGAACACGTTAAGAACAGCAAAACTCTAAATCGCATTAACTAATCTTCCCATTAATTGAACAGCACTCTGATTCAATTGGTTAAAGCTTCCTGGCAGCCACTGGATATCGAATCGAATTACGCAATCATCTAATCAATCCATTACGAGCAACAAATGCCATGAACTTTCTGCTGGACGGAGGCATCTCCGTAACACAGCCACTCGCCATGGGTCAAGATGATGGACGACTGAACCATTTGGTAAGAAGCCAGAGTAGAGTGGAAATTGTGGGAGATACGAATCAATTTCAAGTCATTTGCAGGACTACACAGGGAGGGAAAGCGAGAAACCGCTTGGAGGATTCCCAATTCTCCACAGGAGGGACCTTCCCTGTCGGGCTTTATCTGAGTCACGCAGCGATGAAAAGGCCTCATGCCTTCGGACACCAACTCGTTCTCAAAATCGCCTCGAGTTTCATCCCGATCAGAGTAAATACTGTGATTTTGTTGCGTGCTGAACGTGGCTGACCCGGTTCTCTTTATCAGCTTTCAGAGAAAAGCCACTAAGCAGCGTTTAAGAGAACACATTACGTTTTAAGACACATTCATTCCCTCTTTCCGGGCTTCGGCGAAAACCCAAGCCCATCTCCCCTTCTGGGCGGTTGCGCAGCTGAAAGAGCCTCTCAGATAGCACCCACATGAAACGACAGGGAGCTAAGAGGCGTCATGTGATGGTCGCCTTGTTCTAGTCAAGTGACGCAGGTTTGACGGCATCACTGGCTGAATGGAAGCCTTTGAAACTGCCAAGCTAACATGGCTCAGGCAGCCCATAAATAAACCGCTGATTCCGTGGTTGAAATCAACAATCATCGTGACTCAGTTTACAGACTTACAAGCTGCTGGAACGGGCCACACGTGTGATGATTTGGACTGAATTAATACAGCAGTGTTTAATGGCTTGCCAATTGGATAGATGAAATAACACTCCAAGTAAAAGCATTTCAAAGATGAAACATGCCTCCATCATTATCGCAGACTAATGGATAGATCTTTCTTTTCAAATGAAAATAGCACTGCTTTGTTGAATTACACACACGTGTCCAAATATTTCATGTCTGCGTCCACTCTCTTGTAATTGTGTTTAGAGAACAGTCATGAGGTTTGAAGATGAATCAGACAAATCAGTTCACTGCAAAAATACATTTAGTCAAACCAAAATTCATTCAGACACTCAGACACTTTTTTCACATTATTACAGTTTATTCCTTATAGCTTAGAAAATGGTAATAAAAGGATGACAACTGTGTCAGAACAAATTCATCTTGATAATGTCAGATTACTTTTTGAAAAGTATGTAGCCTGTTGAATTACATTATACTACAGGGCCGTTGAATGCTTGAATCTGATTGGCTGCAGAACGTTCTAAGGCGCACAATTATTTTCACGGAGAACGTAGTTCCGAGCAGCTCTTTGACCGCATCACAGCTCCATATCACTTCGCCAAATGGTTTCCATTAATTCAACGGTCTTTCAACCATAGATGCATGCTTACAGGAGCAAAATAACCAATACTCACAACGACACTTGCCGTACAAATAAATATAGCAATCAGTGTGATAAAAAGACAGCGCGATATCCACGTTTTGCCACATAATTTTAATATGTACGGCAAGCACTCTATTTCTCCCTCCGAAACTCACACATATTAGCATACGCGCTTGACGACTTTATCTGTAACATCAACTTGACGTCTCACAAGCGACCTAACAACGGCGCTGCTAGTCAAAAAAAGGAACTTAAAGTTTCACTTTTGAGAGATGCACAGACTCGGAGGTAATTCTCTCTCTCTCACACACACACACACACACACACACACACACACACACACATAACTTATTAGACGGTTTGAAATCAACAACGGGGGCATTGGATGAGATGCGGAAGAAGGAACTCCTACTCAAAATAGTTTTTTTAAGTAAAAAAAAAAACGGACACATACCTTGTTATAATCTGTCTTGAAGTGTGTCGACCAGTATTACCGGAATAACTGATGACAGGCCGTTGAATGATTAGAAAAATAATTCACACCTGAGGTGTAACGATTGACAACCTAGGGTGTGCATTATATTTCTAATTATTCAACGGCCGGTCATCAATTATTCCTTACTTCAACCAAAATTGATTAAGTTGTTAAATGAGTATAATATGCCAAAGTTCTTCACTTACATAAATTAAATGCAACTACTAGTAAAAAATATAGATAGATAGATAGATAGATAGATAGATAGATAGATAGATAGATAGATAGATAGATAGATAGATAGATATGACTGCTCAATTTAGTATATATAATTAAAACGAGCAAAAAAAGTCGTGGGGTAAAGATCAATCTTTGTCTCATCAGTCCATCATTTTTGAGGCTCATCTCTGTACTTTTTTGGCAAATTCCAGCATGGCCTTCCTATTCTTTTTGCTAATGAGTGGTCAGCATCTTCTGGTGTAGCCTCTGCTTGTGATCATGAAGTAGATTGTGATACCTTCAAAACCCAAATCTGTCACCGTGCGTAGACGCTGAGTGCTAATTGTTCTTTGAATAATCATTAGGATAGGACACACCTGGGCAACAAAACACACCTGTCAATCACATGTTACAATACTTTTCGCTCACATGAAAAGCTGGCATGTTCTTAGATACCTTTACTGGAGGAAAAAGGACCCAATGCTACTAGATTTTATATATATATAAGCACACTATAAACCTTAATTGTGTCAAACTAATACAATTTTAATTAAACTCTACTTGAAACGTCAAACCTATTTGGATGAAATAAACCTGATAAGATCAAATCTGAGTCTGCATGCTTCAACTTAAGTCCGTTAAGTCTGCCGTTTATAATACCACATTAGATAAACTTGGGTAAACACAGGTTTTGAGAAGTGTTATTATTTCATTTGTGGTGACGACTTTACTCCAAGGTTTTGAAAGAATTCAACCCGTTGGGGTGCGCAGTGTTGAAGGTCTATACTCACTGTCAGGTCACACTGCAATTGTAAGAGTAAAAGCCCATTTTGATGATACAAAACAAATAAAAGCATCTTGCACCAATTTTATCCAACACAGACGCCACTGTCGCTAAAGCTGTGCTTTTAAGAAAGCTATGAGTGAAACTGGCAATCGATGATACTGTGGTTCCTCAAGAATTAAAGTAGGTTAAAAATGAATCACTGTCAAAAAGTGTAGCATACCGAGACGCAAAGTGAGACGCCAGGGCAGTTTCAGAAGTTAATCTATTATCAAACCAGGCTTTCTTTAAGGTTAGACCACAGAAATAGATGGAGCCAGAGACATCTTAAAGTCCTGCTGAAATGTCACATTCCTGCTTTGAAACTTTGAGTAATCCAGTCAAGGTTCGGCCATACGTTGAAAGGGCACAGTGCGCATGGGGGAAAGCAGATCAGAAGTTTTCCAAAGGAAAAACTCTACAAGGAATCTCCCTGCCTTAAGGCAACGCTGTGATGCACCTCCGCTCTGCTGATCCTATCGGAAACATGCTCTCTGGAAAATATCAAATGCAGAGCCTCGGTTGATACAGCAACACATCAACAGAAATAATCCCCCTCCGGTCATATGTGCTCAATATTTCATGGTTATTTGATTTGACTGCAGTTGGTGGAACATGCTAGGAAAGCAGTGTGGAATCTAATTGGAGTCTCTTTATCTGTGGGGGGCGTCATTTTAAGGAGGGGGTCTGGATAATGTCACTATACTGCTTATTGACATGCGCAACGTGACGCCGCCTTCGAAACACTTCACAAGAGGGTTGGCGAGTAATTGCTGAAAGCTTCTCGACTAATACATTCTGTAAAGAAAACCATTTAAAAGCCATAGGAGTAGCAAATATTATAAAGAAACCACCGACAACAAAAACGCTAAATGAAAAGCAGCAGATGGTGGACACAGTATTTACTGCTGCATGCGCAGAGAGACCGTGTCAAAGAGCACGTAAGCGCATTAAAGCATCTGGTAAATGGCGCTCATTCAGGGTTTCTGCTTTACTTGTGTCAGCATCGCACTATATTGTGCGAAAGAATGATGAGATAATAAAGAAGGAAATGCTTTTGGGTGAACTTGCAGGATTTAGCGGCTGTTAGAAACAGTGAAGGTCTGTCGCCATCTGGTGGTCGTGGTGGTAATGTTAAACATTAGTGTAAAACTCGTTTTTATGGAATATCTTTGTTCCTCATCATGTGCCGATGCTGTCCGTCGATCACTTTTTATAGCGGTTTTTAATAGCGGCTTGGATGGCACGAATGACTTTACTACTAAAAATATTGTTACAGAAAAATGCACATTTGCAAGATTTGCCAGTGCAATAGGTTCTGCTCTCTTCTTTAGTGAATGATGATTCTGCAGAAGATCCGCTGCTGAGCAGGTAATGTAATGAATGCTACATTTCAGGGAAATCTTTTCAGATGAAGAAACAAACTTATCTACATTTTGGAAGGGCTGAGGGTGACTGTATTTTTTTTTCCCATGAACTATTACTTTAATGTTCAAATCTCTGGCATGAAAATACACTCACTGCTATGAAATGTTGCTATTGGGATGTAAAAAAAAAAAAATATATATATATATATATATATATATATATATATATATATATATATATATATATATATATATATATATATATATATTTTAATGTCAGTAATGTTAACCCAATATAAAATACATTCATGAAACAAAAATCTAAACACTACATATTAAAATGATGCATATATTTTATGATTTATCAACATGTATAATGTACCATTTCATTAAAAATTAAACAATCTTGAATTATTGAAATAAAAAACAGCTGGGAACGTCACCATAATTGTAGGTACTGGTACTACGAATTGAAATGATTTGTAGCACCATTAGCAAAGTAACAGGTAAGAAAATTAAATGTTTCTTAAAAACTCGAATAAAAAAAAAAAGCGGGGATCTAGCACATCGGGTATAATGCATGATTGCTGAGTTTATTTTGGGGAAGAAATAATAATAATAATAAAAAAACAGCTGGGAATGTCACCATAATTCTAGAACGATCCATTTATGAAGTACCGAACAGATTTTTAGTCAAATGTTTGACAACTTCCAGATGAAAGACACTGATTGAGCTCAGAGTGTCATAAATCTGTTTTATTATGAAAAAGAAAAAGCATATCTTGTATAATATTATACAGTGTAACAGACCATCTCCCACAAGAAAAGTCTATTTGTGGATGCCACCAATAAATCAACCTTTGGACAAAAATTACAAGTAAAAAAAAAAACATCAAATAAAACAAAACCACTGGAAAACAGTGGCATCACTATGGTTTCCAAATACGATCCTAATTACCTATAGACTTTTTTCACAGAGTGAAAATTCCACATTAATTATGAGTTTTATTATAGGTCAGTACAATCATTGACTCAATATAATGGAGAGTACAGGAAATGCTTTAGGCCTGCAAGTGCAATAATTATTATCCAGTTTAAGAGGGTATTCTGAGTTATGCTAATGTGAAATTATCAGATAATGAAAACTAAGTCAATAAACTAGTCAAAGGACATCTGATTACAGCTGAGAAGTCCAGAAAAAGTGCAGCCCATAATGGGACTGGATAAGTTTAAACAACATTTAAACAAAACCAAAAGAAAGAAAAAAAAAAGTGTCACCATTCAAATAACAAACCCACATTATATTTTTTTGCATTCCATGACTTAAACAAAACGATTCTTTGCATCTAAAGAAAAAGATGAGACCGTGAGAGAAGACCTGCTACCATTATTAACTCGTTTTGTGTCAAAGATACTTAAAGTTGGGGGTTTTTTTGCAACTCTTCAAAAACGTTCACAATGGTTGCATTAGAGTCATGACCCTCCAAATAACCACGTTTAAAGTCATTTCTCCATGATGAGGTAGAATCCAAACATTTCTATGAAGACACTTTGAAAATTAATATGGGAATGTAAACAAAACGAAACAAAAAAATCTTGAAGGCTTCAGCGATTCATATTTCAAAGCGCATTAAAAGTGACAAGTGTGATGTCAAGAATCGTGTTTGGAAAAAGACCGAGACATCTTTAAATCGTTGAAAAACGCTTCTGATATGCATTCACAATCACAAAATCTTTATCATCAATGCAGCGCTGTCCTGTACAACTGTTCTCGATTGGTCGGCAGAAACTCCAGCTTCTCTGATAAAACTGTGCTTAAAGATTTTCATACATTTCGAATGACTGATGTAGAAACTACCACAGCTGGTACAGAGAAAAGGCTCAATGGTTTTAATACCAATCATCCAAACTGTTTCTGATGAACCAGCACAGATAAACTTGCTGAAATGCAAAATGCACTTCATACATTTTTTTTTTTGCCAATGCATGCATAAGGAATGTCTAATTCACTATACACGAACACAGATTTGTCATGTTTTTCTGTTGTGTGCCTACAGTCAGACAAACATTAATTTTATTCACGTTTGTGCATTGCACTTCAAAGGGTAAGTTATATATGACATAACATTAGTAAGAGATGATCTTTACATTCATGATATGCAAGAGGCTCCCTCAAAAGGGAATGTTAGAGTTCTTTGTTTAAAAAAAAAAAAAAAAAAAAAAAAAAAAGACAGAAAAGGCCATTGCATAAAAAAGAAAAAATAATTTGAGCGAATCTGACAAAAACATATCCAGGTTGTAGTTCACCCCATAACGTGTTAGTTTGCTTAAAGAAAAGTAAGTATTTTTAAGACCATTAGGATTTTTTTTGCATCGGGACAATATTTTCATCTTTATCCTGATTCATTTATTTCCTGTTACAGTACTTTGTATTACGGTAACAAAGATGTCCTAAATGTAATAAAAAGCAGTGCAACAAAATATCATTACATGTATAAATATATCTATATAAGATTTTGGCAGTAATGTGCTTCATTTTCTTTAAGCAAACAATATTTTTCCATTTAGTCTTATGTACGATAACGAAATGCAACTTGGATATGTTCTTGATAGCTTTCCCTAAATCTCAAAAGGGGGCAAAATATCATCTTTAGCATGTAATCTTGTATCGGCATAAAAGATTTGCCTCCTATGTACACAATATATTGAAATCTCTGAAAAAAAGACCACAGAAGAGAAACCTCACATTTCACTAAGCGCTCTGATAGCACAGGTTATATAGACCTTTGAAACGAGAGCGAAGCTTTTTAAACAGATGAATCAGATCAGTCTGGCTGACACTCCACTCCTAAAACCGTCAGAGCACGTTCTACACACGCAGTCGGCAGTACATCATTTATCTTACTTTGCACATTATCAGCGTTAAGGTCGTGACTCTTTCTCAACACAAGGGTATTAACACAGTTAGGTGAAAACGCACTGGTATGGTATTCATAATGGGATGGACACATGCCTGTGCATGTGTTTAAAGAGGTCTGCGTTGCCATGCATTATTTTAATAGATGATTGCATGCATATGGCGCGAGCAAGAGAGACTGAACAGTAAAAAAAAAAAGCCTTGTGCTGTGTCTGTCGTCGGCTTCTGCTACCATCTCTATAGGGCTCAATAAGGCATGTGATCATACGCACGGCTAATTCAATCAGTCCGCTTCATGTGCGCTCGCGTCAGATTCATGCGCAAAGCACTCTGCGTGATCCGAAGTGTGTTTCCCAGAGGGAATGTAATGATTTCTATAAAAACTTCAGTTGGTTAGTATAGCGATGTATAGTTTCTATGAGTTAAAGCAGCATCATATTTATAATAATACATTATTAGTGTCACTATAGCATATCACTATCAAGCAAAGCAGCGAAAACAAAGATTCCTAAGCAAGTCTGGGAAAGCCGATTTATACTCACAGAGACAACCAAAAAAAAAAAAAAAAAAAAAAAAAAACGAGAGAGAATGCATAAAACATAGCTATACAGACAAATAACAGACCGTATTTATCCACCTCCCCAACAGTAGTGGTAGACCTCACAAAAATAAATGCATTACGTGTAATTATCAAGTACGTCGTTCTGATTGGCTGCCCTGTGCAACAGAGAGCCAATCAGAGGTAAGAGAGTCCAACTGTCCATCGGCTCCAATGGCTGACAGACAGAATGCTGTGTAAAAAGCTGAACCCACATAAGTGTATAGTGAAACGCACTGCTGTAAGGCTTTGTTTAGTTCATGGCTCCTCTGTTTAAAGTCCCAGTGGTTGATTTGTGTGTTTCTCTAAAAGAAAGTCATCCACAGGTTAATGAAAACACCCTCCACTTGACATTATTCGCCAGCACGGAGGAGAGTCTGGTGAACGTTTTAATAAGGGCAAACTAAAATAGCGTTCGATCAACAGGCAGCTGCGAGATCACAGATAGCTTGATCTCAGTGTGACATCTCACATTAAGCTCCTTCAGGACGGTCTCCATAAGAGCTTGTTTTCAGATAAGGATCCACCAAAAAGAGAGAGAGAGAGAGAGAGAGAGAGAGAGATGGACAGTCCATTTTGTAAAGTCAGCCAACATACGACATCCATAGGGTGAAAGGGCGGTATTTCCCAGCTCAATGGTGTGTAAACAGTGCTGATTTGTCCTCTGCAGAGGGTCACCAGTTTGCTTTGACTGCTCTGATGTCGCTCACCAGGTTCTGAGCCAGACATATCCCAAAAATCTGAAACATATTTTAAAGGAAGGCATCATAGAGGAGAAAAAAAAAAATACAACATACAAGTCAAAGACTCTCACATTTGGCTCGGCTACCTGACAAGTGGAAATATGCCTATAACCTACAGTTGTATTTTAAATTGGTGTGTTTATCTGCTAAGCCACACCATATAATAATAATGATAAAGAAAAAATTATTTTTTTTTTTAGAACATTTAACTTGACTGGATAAAGTTTATTTTTCTTCCCCTTCCTCAACTGCAAGCCTTTGCAATGTCATTGAATCTTCGACAAAAAGTGACACACTATTTAACTGTTATCATGTATTTTTAAGTATGCATTGTGGTATATTTGTTGTACAGAATGAGAAATTCTGCATAGATTAAATGTATTATTAAATCAAAAACAAACAGAATTTAATTATTATAGTGATAATAACACTGAGGAGAAATGTAAGTGAAGGGAGGTAAATTATGAGCTGGAAATGTGAAGATATACCCAGCCAAGCCATACATTATGCAGGAACTTAAAACTGAATTTTAAAGTTTAACCAGAAGGTGGCAGCATAACATTCATTCATGCGAGACCATTTTAGCACTCGGTCTTCATTCAAGCAAATCTGTTCAGTTTTTTACTACATCTTTAAAGCATTTCGATTAGCTTTCTCTTTACCTGTAATAATGCAATCCCGACAAAAATCCCGGCAACAACGATCAGATTGTCCTGAAGCCACTTTTCGAACTGCCCCACGCAGCCCTTCGTATAAATGTACTTCTGCTGATCCAACTCCTATTAAAAAGATTATACACAATAGAACGGCACTTAACGGAAAATGTCAGATCTAAATAAGAAACAGAATATTCATTGATACGCCATGTAGCGTATCAGTGTTCGCTCATCCGAGTTGACCTTTAATCTTTACTCAAGACCAGGATAAACAATTAGGCCTTCACCTGGGTGGACCGGTGCAATAACCTATTTGAGAACAAATATCCTCTCTGGTAAACTGGAAGCTCCCTCCCACGCTAAGCAGATGAAATGTCACACATCTCACCACATATAAGCTAACACAGGGAAGATCCAGTTTATATTACACAGCCATACAGGAATGTCTTAACTACTGTCTATCGAATTCTAGGAAGGAAGGGAGATGAAAAGGTGTAATTTGGAGCCGTCAGTGACATTTGAAGGTGAAGAAAGAGAAAGCCACACAATTCAGCTTTTGTGAACCATGCAAACATGTTCTTCCAAAGAATCTTTTGTCCCCCACCAGGGAAGACGACACAAAAGACTTTAGAAACGTATCGCCAAACCGGTAGGAAGTCAGAGAAAGCCAATGAAAATCTGTATGACGGTTAACTGCTTGAACTCATTCATCGCAGATCTTTGTTAACAGCTTCTCTTTTTCTTGTTCTCCTCAAAGCCTTCCTCCAGATGTTGAACAAAGAACTGCGGAATATTCAAAAGTATGGTTCTTTAAGCAAACATTAGTTTTTTTGTAATTTCGATTCTTGTTGTTCAAAATTACAAATCAATTAAAAAAAAGACTATAAACCGTAGCGAGTCTCTCCAACGGTGGATTGTGAGAGAAAGAGTATCCATGGATACAGAATAAGTACTCTTTGCCATGGAGAGACCGTGGTGAACCGTGGGTGCAGCGTTACTCCACCCATACTGAGAGGCACTGGGGCTGGCATAAGCCGCTGACTTCCCAATTACAGAGCTCCACAATTTCCCGTGGCTAAAACTAGAAGCTAATTATCACTTTTAAAGGCTTAAACTGTTATTAAGGAGGCGAACAAGAAGAACTCAAATGCTCTCAGAATCTCTCATTCGCTTAACCCTTCGGTGATCCTTTCACAGGGAGGTCAGACACAACACAGCTTATACAGTACAATATAAAGGTTTTTTTTTTTTCATAATTCTGAATATACAATGCACAACTGAAACATTTCTAACTTGTAATAACACGCTCACCCCTTGAAGCCGCACATCATAGCCACATTGTGTATTCAGGACATCCTCCTAGAGAGAGACAAACAAAAGGACATTTATTTCATAACACTTCTATACACTGTAAAATTAAAAAAGTTGTTTCTACAAGGAAATAATATTTTAGTCTTCATAATTTACTTTTAATTTGGCATGTTTTGAATGTGGTATTTCTTTGTGAGTTTTTGTACAATTTTCAGGAAATGTAATAAAATTAAATAGAAAAGGGCATATCATTTTTTTAACAATATAGCACAATATAATAAAATGTAATAAAATTATTTTAAAAAATATATATTATATATATATATATATATATATATATATATATATATATATATATATATATATATATATATATATATATATATATATATAGTATATTTGAAGTGGATTAAAAAAAAAAAAGTTATCCCCAGACAAGAACATAATTTGGTTGAAAGCTTGATGATAGTTTTTGATATACTTCAAATGTTGTGTGTGTTTGTGTGTGTATACAAACACACACACACACACATACATATATATATATATTTTACACATATACATGAGAGAAAGTGAGGGAACACTCATGACACCAGTTACCTTAGCAATAGTATCCCTTAGTTACACTAAAAATGCACATCTCACATGTGTTGTACCACTGAGTAAAAATACTAAGCTACATCCCGTTATTCCCATAAAACAGGCCAGCATACCCTTTTCAATGAGATCTATGAACAAACTTTAGAAGCTCAAAGTGTGCAGCACAGATCGTGAGGCATGACACTTAACACTGTGAAACAAAAGCAGGGAAGTGCACGTGGTAAACAGATGAAATGATGGGTTCTGGAACTCACAGCAGGGTCTTTAACGCAACAGGAGAAGGGAACGCCACACCTTTCCCGGCTGGGGTTGGAGTCGGTGCAGTTAAAATAGATGTTCAGGTTCCAGTCATTCGGCCCGTGAGCACCACAACACGACCACTGATGTGATACATAACACCAGAGGTGACTTTAATATCATCATCATCACCCTCATCTTTACGTCATCACACAGCTGTAATTTACGGTAAAGTTTTTCGTATAAAGAAAGCTTAATGACCAAGCAAATGTCTCATATTTTCAAGTGCACAATTATATCAATCCTATTCAGAGTACACCCACAGCGCAGCAGAAAACGAGAGGTGCTGACTCACATATTCTTGAGCAAAGTCAATGAGGTTCTGGAGGTCAATATCATCCCGATACGCTTTAACATTGTTGTTGATGAAGAAGTTCAGCTGGTCTTTGATCCAATCTTTAAACACAAAGGCTAAAATGCCAGCTGTGAGCTCCAGGAAAAAGATGAGGCCCAAAAACACTGAAAACTAGAAGAGAAAAAACAATTAATAATTCTTCAGTAAAAATCATTCCCTCCAGGAGGCATTTCGATTCTTTCTGGGTGTATATATTTATATATTATTAGCCAATTCATTTCATTTGCGCAATCGTTTCTGGAAACAAATAAACCTTGAAATGATTGAAGAGAAGAAAACAGGTTGCAGAAAAATGGGCCGGACGTAAGGGTGCAACTCACAAATTTGAGCAGGAATGTGTTCTCCCGGAGCGCGCCGATGCATCCGGCAAATCCAAGGATGAACATCACCCCTCCTACGACAATGAAGAGCCAGACAGGGTCGAAGCCGCCCAGATCTGTGATGGAGGAAATGTTTGACAGCACTCCCTGTGGGCCAGACACATCAGACAGAGTTGTTGTAAGTTCACATCCTGACCTTAAAATCCTACACCACCTGCTAGGCCGCCACAACTGACGGTGTTTGGGCAACTGTTTGCAGTGATTCATGCCTTCCACGTTTGGATTTCCACATCAGGGTGGAATCTCAGTTCAACCCCAGAACCAACAGCAGGTTTCTGACCATGCTGACAGCGAATATAAACAATGTTTCCTTTTTTGTGTGTTTTTTGCCCGGTTTGTTATGATGGTGTAAGAAAAGAAGGCTCGCTTAAAATAAACACAAATTCCACCAATCAAATTCAACAGCCTTAGTTCGACTCTTATCGCTTTATTGCTGTGATTAACATTTTGCAAATTAAAACGGAACTACTTTATTAATTATTAACATCATGCTACCGAGATATTCCTTAATCGGCTGACATTAATACAAAGTGCCATATGGCCTACACGTGTCTTTTAGCAGAACAATCAACGACTGAAATGGAGCAATTTCCAGGTTATTAATCAGCCAATTGACTTCATTCATTAAGTCGCTTCACATTAGTGTGGAGAAATTACATTCACCTTCCATGCATGAATACATAACAGCATGGTTGACCTTTTCAGAGAGGGACGACAAATGAAAAAGAGAATAGTCACAATAAATACAAAGCCTTTTTGAGCTGTGCCGGTGCCGTTACAAAATAACAGAGACATTAAACTGCCATGGAAATAAATAAAAGATGCCACCCATATGCTCTCAAATGTCATGGTTTAAGGGTATTAAAAGGGAGACTACAGACATCAAAAGAGAAAAAAGCAACATGGGGGATTCGCAGAAGAGCTCTCAGCAAAAAGAGCACCTCAGAACATTTCACGAAATAAAACATGAAGTCCAAAAGGAAAAAAAAATGCTAAATATTAATTTGGGCGCTGAATGACTGAATGAGACAGCGTGGTATCTGTAGGTAGTTTGAGCTGTTAAAGAGCGTCATTGTCTGCTGTTTATGTCTATGATTATGTTGCTCAGGCAACTACGTGGATAATAATATTAGGATTTTGAGGCATGTCACAGATCCTTGTGTTACTCTGTATTTGGTTTTCCAACTTGCCTTTTCTGCCCAGGCCCAAAGTCCAATACCCAGGAATGCAGCTCCAAGCAACTGCAACACACAAGCACACAACAGAATTTATCACATTTACAGCACTTATGCAATTCATTCCTGCTCCACAATGGCAGAAGGTTACCGCTGTGTGCAGATAGCACTGCTCTCTTTATCTGAGGGCGACCCATCTGAAAAGAAAAGAAAAAGTCTTGGCAGAGATTCAATCAAAGATCCGGAAAGCAGAGATTTCCCTGCATGCACTGCCATATTCGGCATAAGGTTTCCTGAGCGAGAGCCAAGACATTTTTTTTACCTGAAAGAGAGAAATCACATTTGCTACAGCTTACAGGAATTCGTTTTTTTTACTGTTTTGTGTATCCAACATTATCCAAGTCAAACTCTAAGTGACATTGTTACAAAACTACAATAACTTTCTTAAAAAAAAAATAAAAAAAAATCATAATAATAATAATAATTAAAACTAAATAAATAAACAATATCAACTGACATAACTCATCAAAACATTTTGCAAACAAAATTGAAAGGCAGAAACCCTCAACGAGAAACAGAGAGAAGGGTTTCATTACTGATTGAATGAGTGAACAATTCAATAACACTCTTTGTAACTGTAATGGAATCGGGCATTTTTTAAATAATTATTAAATTGTCCCTCAAAGGAAAGTTAATTTCTGTCTCTGCTGTGAATAAAACAAACGTAGGCTACAATGGTGGAAAAAAAAAATATTAGGACACTAGTATTTTTACCAGCTAAATATGTTTTTTTTTTTTTGTAGTGTGTCGGTAGAAAATATCAGTTTATATTTCCAAACGTTCATTTTGCCATTAATCGTAATAATCCAGTGAGATTTTTGTTTGCACAAGGAGTCTGTCTGGAATGACATGAAGAAACAACAAACTGAGACAGACTAAATCCAGAGGAGCTGCGGCAACGTCTCCAATATGCTTACATTTTCTGAAAATCTCAGCTGCCACTGTATAAAGTAAAAAAAAAAAGGGCTAAACCGCTCATGATACAGAACAAAACCCTTTTTAAATCAGCAAAATATCATCTATTCATTGCTGACAAAATATTTATTTTGTCCCATTTCTGACTGCTCTAACTAACAACAAGTTAAATATGTCTTCCTGCTCTCTTCCACAACTTTTACACTTAGTCGTAAAGTCCCACAGGAATTTAGACCTCTACCTAAATCGTACAGTATTTCATACAACATGCCTTTGCATGCATTGTCAAAACACATCCCACCAGACTTCACATCAATGTCATTGATTATTCCAGTCAACCCTTATAGCACGTCTCTCCTAATGATTTATTTTAACACACGTGACCGATATTGGAAACCTACAGAACAGAGGACAATTCTCCATGAATAAGTTTAGAACCTAGAATGTGATTCACACATTTCGTTTGGTCTACTTTTTGAAAAAACATACGCCCCTCTTATTAGACAGAAAAAGAAGAGGGGGTTACAGGAAATTACTTGAGAGATAGTGTGAGAGAGAGAGAAAGCGATAGAAAGAGGAGAATGGGATGAGAATTGGAACCACAGCAGCACATTAAGCACTTGCACCGACCACTAGGCCCGGGCACCAACTAGAATCCAATTTTCCTTGGACTAAACCATGCAATAAAAGATGTTTCTCAGCGAGTCTGATTTACTGCCTGACCTTCTTGCTCTGATGTGTTATCAAAACTACAGATTCCCTGTCAAACTCCAGCTGGGCTCTCAGCGGCGCGTGTTTGACTGCAGGTTACAGCAACACCAGCGTGAAGGGAAACGTGACAGCGGGATGCTGAGAGTCAGAGGTCGAGTATCAGCAGCCACAAATCCCATAATCCCATTTCCCCGTGGTCTCGGCTAATCCAATGGATGGCTGGGACAGATCTGAGAGCCAGTCATCCACTGCACACGCTTTCTCTGTCAATACGTACCACCGACTCCCACTCATCCCTATCATGAAGACATCAGCCCGTCTCCTCCAGCCTTCTCGGCCCTGATCTGGGGAGGCCAGCGATGCGTCGCCCACGTGGACATCGGGATTAGACACATTCAAGCATCAAAGAGCACTTAAACAGCTTATTTAGTTATTCCGGCCAATGAAAGGACAGCTGCTATCTCAAACAGTGGATGATTAGACTTACAGTATCTCTGTAATATCACGAACAGCAGCCAAATAAACTCTTGGCTTAAATCCTCAGCACTGTGACAGCGAACAGAACCACTTTTTCCACCAGCTGTTACATCCATAAGAACTGCTTTTGCTTTTCTTCTCCTTGAGCCATCCTCTGACATCTTTATCTTTATTTGATTAAAGAATTACTGCATTGCCATGGAAACGTATACTTTTAGAAAGTCTGACTCAGTACATAGTAGTATTTCTGGATTTATTGCTAAGGCAAGCGTCAATGTAAATTATTATATTAACGTACATGCACGATACCCAGTGCTGTTATATTTCTCTTCTCAAAAACTAAAACTATTTAAAACTGTTTATGTTAACTGCTGTGATAAAATTAATTACATAAGAAATATTTACTTTCAGAAATCGGATTTAAAAAATGGCGGTAAAATAAATAAAATGACTCAGATTGAGAAGAAAAACAATTTAAATCTCAATAGAATTATTAAATACTTAATAAAAATGACAAAAGCACATATTAAAATGTAATGTAAATTATTAAAGCGTATCTTTCGCCGCATTGTTTTGACCAATTCTTTCATTTTATTATGACCATGTGCACTAACTTTTTAAAACTATCTGACTTTGTTTGAATATTTGATTTGATATGATTTTCACCTGGTGGATGATTAAAAAAAAAAACTACTAAACAATCATGTCCAACTTTCTTGAATCTGTGGAACACAGAAGAAGATATTTTGATAAACTGTTTTTGCGTATTTTACCAATAGGTCCAAAACAACTTTCACTGGATGGGCAATAATGTCACACAACATATAGGTCTGTATCCACATGAGGGCTTTCATTTTTGGGTGCACCTAGATCCCGCACAGAAACACACCAAAAAAAATGCACAGAAAAACCATTTAGACTTTCTTAACAAAACTGCAGAAACCTAGTGTTGTCCTCAAACGTTTTGTTTTAGGTTTAACACTTAAGCCTGTTTTTGGTTCCAAGTTATTAGAAAATATATTCCTCTGGCCTAAATTGTGGAAATATTGAGTTCATCATTTCCAAAAAGAATGGAACGTGATTTCTAGACCTCACCGAGGACACAAATTTCACTTGACGCCAGATTTAGTCCATTTTAAAACAACAGAAAATACAAAACGATGAACAATAGCAGTTTGTTATTACCACATAATTTCTGAATGTCAGCAGTGGCTCAATATCAGCACGTCAGACTCATTTTCAATAACTGATGGAACAGCGAGAGTGACTCTGGCTTGATTCATTTGTATTTTAGCAAGAATGAGTCAATGTGTGCGAGTGAGAGTAGGGCCTGCTGGGAAATGGCATGGAAATAAACTCCCTTGCAGAGCAACAGAGGAAGAAGGGGGAACGGACATGTGGTTCCCATCTGCCGTATGAACCTGGAGGATATGAAGAGGAAAAACATACAAAAACACATGAGCTCCGCACGAGCTCAAGCAAGGACACAAACACACGCAACAAACTCAAAAGCGCGCTGCTTTCTGCACAAAGACACACAAGCCACGCACATTAAGTGTGCAAACAAACACAGCGGTCAATGCTTTTGTGGCATCAGGGGCAGTGTGTGTGACAATAGCCGCCCGGCCTCATCAGCTCCATATTGAGAGGCTGAAAGGGGTTCGCCGAGACACACACTCGGGCCCCTCGGACGCTGTGGGAACAGCACGCATGCCATTTGTTCACCCCTAAACGTCTTCATTTGAATAGAAGACAAGGGGTTGCGAGGCTCCCAAATGGAAAGGAGGAGGAGAATTTGGAAAGGAGGAATTAAAGGCTGCTGGGATGGAAAGGGGGGAGGTCTGGCGGTGGGAACGTTAAGATGTCCCTTCAAAAGCCTCCCGGGTAGATATCAGACTGCGATTACAGAGTGAGGCGTCTGTAATTACAGGCCATCAACTCGGCCCGGTCTGAGGCTGGCAAAGTGAGTGCTCTGTAGGGATCAGGTAGGTTTCTGGCCGATCAGACTGTCTCCACTTTAAACCAATCAGACAGGCATTAGACAGCATGGACGCACTGGGGTCAAACAGTCTGCTAAGACAAAACGAGTCGAGAGACAATAAAAGGCTTTCAGAAATGACAAGGGGACAATAAGATGACAAGGAGTAGTATGGAGATCGGACGATTAATTATTGATGCTAGTGCTCATAACATAATAGAACTTGGTTGAAGCTATGGACATTAAAAGATACATCCAATCATTTTTCTGAAGAAGGCTATGTTGTACAATGTAGGCCTACATTTCTCTCCCTGTAGAGAATACAACTGGCAAAAACCGATTAGATTTGCAGTGAATGAAGGAATTCAGTAATGTCTGCAGAGGGCAGCAAGCAACAACTTAGCGACCACCCAGACACCTTAGCAACCGCATACCAAAAAACATATGGAGATTAAAAACATTAACCTTCACCTCCACCCACAAAAGTGGTGGCTTTGGCATGGATAAAAAACACCAGATGTAATTTTCTATGAAAATGCAGAAATACGGTTTAAAGACTTTTCAATTTCAGTCAAGTCAATGTATTTATTTACATTTTTGTTCTTTTAATTCAAACCTGCAGTGTTACATTTACAGTATTACTAATATTATAGTATAGTAGTTTATTGATATTTATATCTTCCGTTTTACTTTTTAAGTAATTTTATTGAGGTTTTGTTGTAAAGTTTTAATTTTACTCTTCAGTACTTAAATTTTATTTCATACTTGATGTTTTTTATATAATATTTATATTTGATTTTATTTCACTTACATTTCAACTAATGAAAACTATGTAGTGTTTGTTTTAGTCAACCAATCTCGCAAAGCCAAATATCCATTCTTGTCCATACAATGAAAGTTAAAAACCACTGACGCTCATTGCATGTATAAACAACACTCCTCGAAATGTCTTTTCTGAAAATATCTTCTGTGGTGTTCCACAGAGGAAAGGAATCACGTATGAAAGTGAGCAAATGACAACAAAACATTCATTTTCAAGTGAATGTTAAGAATGAGATTTGACTTTGGGAGAACTGCTTCTGAAAAGATCGAGTCAAGTGTTTCATTTAGCAACAAGAGGGTTGATTTCAGCTTCCAGGGGTATAGACTGACATTCTGGCCATGATTTGGTGAAAACACAGGCGTCTAGATTCCAACGAATCACAACAGGCTCTCTATAACGTGGGAACAATGGCGGTAGGAGGGCTAGCTTTAACAGAGGACAGCAGATCATTATGCAAGGTTAACATTTCAGACGGGGTGGCATTAAAGCATGAGGGGGCACCAATTACCCCCACACCAACCAGAGGGGTCTTCACCCCCTTTCAATACTATCCAATAAAAACTGGAATTCATGACATCAAAAAGCTTAACAGAATCACACCCCAGGCGAAGTGTTCCCCCCAGAAGTGACTCATGGAAGCTTCCCGCTCCAAGATTCTCCTTTTATCTCACGATTTATCACACTTTTACAAGAAAACCATAGTGGGATTATGATCAACATGATCGGTTCTTCATGATGATGTAATGGACAAATGCCCATATTTAAGGATTAAGAGTCACTTAAGACAGATACATCACTTAAAAGTATGTTTTTTTCCATCATTTACTCACTCTCAAGTTGTTCTGAAAAGGGTTAAAAAAAAAAAAAAAAATGGCCAAATGGCTAATTGCTATATTCCAGGTTTCTATAAGCATTTGAATAGCTATATAGAGCGCAATATATATATGTGTGTGTGTGTGTGTGTGTATACACACATATATACACACACATACATACATACATACATACATACATACACACTTAGGTGAACTTAACATTTTAGAAAGCAAAGTATTCTTAACACTAGGATCAATAATATTTTCGTGAAATAAGTTTGGTTAGAACAAATAAACCAGTAAAATAAAAATCAACCACCTATCCCCCTTTTATTTGAATGTAAGATAAACAATAAGACAGACAGCAGATGAAAGCACACAGGCATTTTATGATTCAGCATTACAATCAATCATAAATGAACTTCTCAAGAACTGATGCAATCAGCTCTCCTCCGAATCACCGGAAAATGATAGAAAAACTGAAAAATTGGCAAAAAATATATATACATAATTTTCAACCTAGACATGGAAAAAGCGAATTGTGTGAGGTAATCTCTGTTAAACCTGTGAATTGACCCAAGCTCCCTGAACTAATGAGACCTGGATAATCCTATTTACCCTCCACTCCCCTCACCTCTCAATGGGATGTATTCTTTAGATCTGGAAAGGTACTGAGAAACCAAGATTTCCACAATCCATTCCCATGGGAAACAGGTGACTTATTTACTTAGTATATTATTATTGTTGTTGTTAATAATAGGAATTCAGGCCACTTATTTATTTTACCTGCATGAGTATTTGGAGAATACATCCAACATCATACACATAAGAAAGATAATTTACCATTCAAAATAAAGAAATACACAGCACTATATATTTCATATAAACACATTCACGTTATATGATGTGAAATGAATAAAGCAAGCGTCTATCCTGCTGAACTTGTTTTGCAGTCAAGGTTTTAGATGATTGAAACACAATAGAAAGGGCAATTATGAGGGCAATTAATTTGAGTTTGAGAAACATAATAAAAAGCAAATCCACAAAACTTACCCAAAATATGATGTTGAATCCGAATAAGAAGTATTTAACACAGCAGCTGACCTCTGCTCCTTTAAAATGATGCTGTTTTCTGCTCATTTTGTCCAGGCCAGCTAACGCTGTTGTGTTGATTCAACGATCAGCTGCGAAAAACTACACGGATCGGCAAAAACACGACTCGAAAACGATTCATGCATCTATAGTTCAGCCGAAGAGGCTGCGAACCAGCAATACATCGCAAACCACAACAATGCACCATCAACGAACGCTGAATCTATTCATCAGTTTTTCAACATATAAACAACGCACGAAGCGTTAAATAGGTGGGGAAATTATTGTTCCGGGCCCCCCCTGATAAACCCCGAACGCTTTGGACTGGTGTCATGAGACGTGTTTGATATTTTAACCTTGTTGTGAATGTCCCGAGGAAAACAATCCACAGCAATCTAACAATCCAGTGAGAACCGAGAAGCTCGACACCGCAATCAGAGGACACGAGCTCACTGTCAACTCAACGAGCTGTCATAATAAAAGTCCCGCATGCGCCAGTATCCATTAATAGATTATTTATTTCACCAACAAGCCTTTGTGAAATATACAGTCTTTTACATGCATACAATGTCTTTTGCCCTTTAAAGGTTTTTTTTAGATGTGCTATTTGGGTCGTCTTTAGTGAAAAGTTCAAAACTCCTTCCTAATTGTCAATCCTGGTCCTGCTTTCCTGCAGAGTTCAGTTCCAGCCCTGATCAAACACGAATGCCATTATCAATTATTAAGTGCTTATCCAGATACTAATTAGTTGACTCATCGTATTTGACCAGGGTACGAGCTGAACTTTGCAGGAAGGCAGATCTCCAGAAACAGGAATGGGCACCTCTGTTTTAAACAGTGTGTTGTTTTATACCTCTAAAAATCTATTTAAATATTAAATATTCAGCTTAGTATACCATTCCTTCCCACCCCACCAAAAGCTTTTACCACCCTGTAACAAGAGAATGTATTTTGCATATTTCATATCTCCTATGTAAATTCATTCAAATTCATGTCATTTTTATTCTTTCTTTGTCCATTTAATTTTGATTTCATATATTTATGCAATTCACTTATCGTTTTATTGTTCGTTGTGAGTGTATACTTTGGCAATACTATAACTGCGGACACACATACCATTAAATCATGTAAAATAATTGCCGAGAGGTTATTTTATTTTGTCACTTCCGGTTGTTGTTGTTATTCATCGTCGCTTATTGCTGCCACTGGAGCTGTTCTTTCATGCAGCTTCTATGCAGCACTGATTGTCTCTCTAGAGAATGTAAAGCACGTTACCCTATTAACACGAGTAAATATTATAAACAGGATATAAACATTCATCTGAGAGCCTATTTTATTTAATGGAAAATACATTTTATTTCTAATTTTTATTCTCTGTTGTAAAAAAGGCTGTTTATAAAAGTGTTTATTGACGTCACTAGTGACCGTGTTGGCGGTGCTGATGAAATAATACAGAATTAATTTTTATTTAATAATTAACTATATTTGAGAGCTAAAATATTTTCATGAGGTTTGCATAACTTGAATGTTGCGTATACTGTATGCACGCATGTATATACTGTATTGTCGTTACCGATCATTCCCTCACATTTAGATTTGTATTTGTATGTTTAATATCTGACATGTTCTTTTGAACTTAAATCCTGAATCTGCAGCAAAGAAAAAATTAGAAATTAAACAATTTTACCACTGTAGTCCTATAGGTGGCGGTATTGACCAGGCATCTGGTCATGCCTTCACGAAACATTAGGCCCAATTTTTTTCTGAACCCTAGCGTATGAATGCAATTCACAGACTAGAATAAATTATTAAGACTTTGTCTATATTTACCAATTCTCGGTTAAGGGGAAAATAGTAGTAGTAGTGTTCATTATAATAATAATATCCTAAGTTCTTTGATGTAAAATATTATGTCCCATAAATACCATATCAGTAACGGAGTTCAGAACATAAACTAAAGCCCTTTCCCATAATTATATTATGCTTATAATAAAATAGTGAGGAAATCATTTATATAAAACTAAATGCATTTGAAATTCATGAAATTTTAGCACCAAAAGAATAAAGAAATGAAGGCCTTATCCAGGAAGATGACTTTGTTTGTGTTTATTCACTTAATTTAAAAACAGAACAGGAAAACAGACAGAGATAATATTGAGGCTGGTTATTCAGACATGATATCTAAAAAGACTTTGTATATGTAAGATGAATCATGCATAAGATCACCCTTAATCCAAACCACACAGGGCTTGTAAAGCATCCTTGAAAGTGATAACGTTATTCTCACCAAAGGTGCCGAGTCACTTTACAGCGGATGTCCCTGTCAATCAAAGTTCCCCATATGCAAACGCTCCGAAATCTGCTGATGCACGAACACAGAGAATGAGTTTCTCGTGTGTGGTGATCCAATATTTGAGCGCAGGTTAACACGAGTACACTGATAGTGCATGACCCTTGAGACTTAATCCTTAAATCGGTGCTAGTGATCAGCTCAGACAGATTTCAATATGTAATTTCAAACATACGGTATTAAGTAGTGTGAGTTACTGTTTACCACACAGTATACAGTGTGTACTGTCAGGAGTATACCAGTCAGGTGTAAATGCGTGCTGCAGACAGTCTGACAGTGCCAGAGGTGATGTTTACGTATATGATAAACCTTACAAGTGCCCCATGAAGTATGTTTATTTGTGTCAAATGCATATAAAAAAGCAATTACCTCACTGTACTGTACCAACATAGCACTCTAAGCCCATAACTACTCGATCCCTTTTATGTGAAGATTAACTTATATATATATATATATATATATATAACCTCAGTAAGAATCCTCTCTTCTCCTGTTTTTGCCCTCTTGAGAAACTGAAATATAATAATAGCGATCTAAGCAAGGTGCATTAATGAACACTGAAATTCAATCATTCCTACATTTCATGTGAAGTCACACTGTACAAACTTCCTAATGCTTTATTTTTTGACCTCTCTCGTTGTGCATCAGACCATTTTATTTCCATCATGTATGTCAGCGCTAAACTAATATGGAAACCTTATTGGATTTCAGATCACCAGCAGCTTCCATTTATAGTATACATAATGTAGAGAATTTCCTACCATTCTTTCTCATACCATAGAAACCATGCTGTGTCATTCTGTCTTTACAAGTAAATTACCTCACAATCAGTAATAAGCAATCAGTTCCTTCCAAGTTTGACTTGAGTCGGACCTATTCACATTCCAATACTCTAACACATTGTCAAAACATACTGTACAAAAAAGCAAAAGGGTCAATCCCTTTTATAGATTTCAAAAACAAACAAAAAATAGGTTAATAACTAATACTGCTTTGAAAAGTCTTGCACGTTACTTTTTATCTTTGGTAATGCAAATCTTCTTTGGTACAACTTTCTGAGTCCATGTAATGCCTTCTTCATTATATTACAGACAGCTGCATAGATGAGACCAAGATGTGATTTTACAGGAAGAGTTTACTTTGAAATGAAAATTTGGCCTTCATTTATTCACCCTCATGTTGTTGCAAAATCATATGACCTTGATAAAATCATTCTTCCTTCCATAGAACACACACAAAAAATGAAAATGAATAGGAACAGATGCTGTCAGGCTCCAACAGAGATAATATAGTGACATATAGGTCATATTTCAGCATGTGAACAATTACTTAATTTTGTTTTGCCAGTCATACTGATTTTAGTAAACATGTGGGGTGAGTAAATGATGAGAGATTCAACTAAACAACCAATAAAAAGCCTTTTTGTCACTTTTTGGCATCTTTACTGAATAAAATCCCTTTCAAAAACTGTTACTGACCCAAACTTTTGAACCATACTGTATTTTTAAACATTCCAATAGATTCCATCACACAGTCAACATACTCTACTGTATTCAATGTACTGCAAAATCCACAATGCTTTACATTCAATATTTAAGGGACACTTTGGTCTACAGGCTGAATTATAAATCATCAAGTGCTTCCTACAGATCTTCAGACATGCCTCCCCTCTTCACCTGCAGACCACCGGCCCAGCCACGGGGGCAGGTGTTATAGCTGCGTACTCCAGGAGAGCGCAGGCCCGAATCCTCAGACTCCACCGAGGCGTCCGAGTCGGTCAGAGAGCGGGTGTTGTATAAGCGCACCGGAGAGTGGATCATACGGGTGGGAGAGGGACTGGTAAGGGTAGGCGACTGAGCCCCCAGCATCCGTGGCTGAAATGGACTGACAGGCTTGTGTTCGTAAGGCATGATCCCGCCGCTCACCGGGGACATGGGCAGACTGTGGCCGCCCAGCGCCCCGGGAGATGGACTGTTTTTCCGCTTGGCGGCATTGATGATGTTTTTGGCCAAAATGCGGTGGTTGGCTTTAGTGTCCTGGCTGACGGCTGGAGACTGGCACCTGTTTTCCCAGGGTGGAGACACAGGAGAGGTGGCGGTCAGCTTGAAGTTGGTACCTGGAGATGCTGTGGTTGCAATGGGCTTGTGTATAGGGCTTGGAGAAGGGCATGTCGTGAGGGGCTTATGGATGGGTCGGGTTGAGGGAGAGATTGGTGTGGGCTTGTAGATCGGGCTGGATGATGTATAGGTCAGTAGAGGGCTGCTGGGGGACCAGACGGCGCTGGAAAGCACCTCAGGGCTGGTGTAGCGTCTAGTGAGGTTGGGCGTCCTGGAGGTTGGGGTGGTGGAGCCGAGGCTATTGATTGGTGCCGGGGTCTCCTCCTTAATCTGATAAGACAAAAGATAAGAAAAGATTACTTTTAGAGGTGAGACATCAGTTTAATGTACTGTCTCTATACCACTAAGTACACGCACAAACATGCACACACTGAACAATACAAAATAGGGCTAAACAGTACGGATTTTTCTGTTTGCCATAGATCAAATTTTGTTATATTGTTTTAATATATTTTTATTACTTATATATTTAATATAATTTAATATAATACAAAAGAATATATATATATATATATATATATATATATATATATATATATATATATATATATATATATATATAATTCACCTATCTAAATTAAAATGATCACATTTTGAGATTATTGAAAACATTTGCTAGGTGGATATATAATAGTTAGACATTATGATAGCGAAATTAACTTTCACTGGGCAGATAATGCTGGACATCATGTTAGATAATTTTATTTAGCTAACAAGGTTAAAAACTTAATGAGCATAATTTGCAGCAAAACAAGGCATAAAATTAGTGAGGCATAAAAATCTGCACACACCATTAAATAATATATATATATATATATATATATATATTTATAAATATGGCATTGATCCAATAGTACATGGCAGTTCAGTCAACTAGGCCAAAAACTAGGCCAGCACACTTTCCTTATTGTTGAGCCCTGCATAACATGATTCATTTTTTAGGCAAGGTTTGTTATAAATCTAGATGGCGAGGAATGTTAGTGTACAGGAACAAAGATACCATCACACTCAAGATACAACAACAGCAGAACAACCCTGGATCCAAATGTTCAGTAACTATTTAAAAATCCAAGCTTTCCAAGTTCATGCTAGGTAGGTTAGCCTCATGAAACATCTAAAACATCTCCTGCAACACTGCATGCAACTTCATATGTGGTTATCAATATCAGGCCTTCTCATGCTCACTGTGATTACATCAAGCTGTTTATTCTTGTCTAATGTCTGAGTAGTTTCCCAGCACACCACGATACCTTGCCATCTTCAGATCACTTGCATACATGCTGCCAAGACCACTAACCTTTACTGAGATATGCATTTGCACTTCTGAGGCTGCTGGGTATGCTTTCACCTCCAGCAAATGTGTTTTTCCAAGCATGAGGGAGGCCAGAGGTCAGGCCGTTAGCCTAAAGCTCAAGCCCACAGGGGCCAGTTTCTGCTCAGATG
Organism: Puntigrus tetrazona; assembly: GCF_018831695.1. Lineage (NCBI taxonomy): Eukaryota > Metazoa > Chordata > Actinopteri > Cypriniformes > Cyprinidae > Puntigrus > Puntigrus tetrazona. Next base: position 13,159,164 of record NC_056712.1, read on the forward strand.
TGCATTTTCAGGGGGCAGGCCAGGAATGTGCGGGGCACATACATATTCAGTCAGCGTTAAAAAAGTTTCTAATTTTATTTTGGGTCACTGCACCATGTGGCGGGTGGCTCTGATACGCATATCTTTGTTTTGTTGTTACCAGTGTATAGATAAAAATGACTCGCCCTGGGATTCTCATCATGGGACACACTACTGAAAACTGAAACAACTGATTAGAGGGGATGCTGAAAAACAGAAGAAGAAATCCACACAGGAAATTCAACAGATTAGCCAACAGAAGAAGATAATTTAGTATGAAAACAAGAGACAGAAAAGAAACCGAAAAAATGTTTCATTGTTTTAATGAAACAAAGTAGACAAAATAGTCTGAAAGAGAAGAAGCTAGAATGAAGCAAATTGTTTCTAAACATCCAGCATAAAGACAGGTATAACATACGACAAGTCGTAATAAAATTAAATTAAACTCAGTTATGGCCTGTAGATTGGCCATACAGTAGTGTATGCACACTACATTAAGAGCATACTGTTGTGCAGCATGCAAGCTGTAAACTACAACTATAAATCAAAGAGAAGCACACAGAACTAATTAAGAAACAGTACGGGTGCCATAACACGAAGAGGGTCTCATATCACTCTACTCAGATTAAATTGTATTTCATCATAAAAGGCAAGACACCATCTGCTAAACTGCTTATGAGTTTGTACCAACTCCAACCTGAAAACTTGGAGGCAAGCGTTGGAAAATGACACACTGGTTTTGTACCTAAAATATATCTGGCAGAAGCACAAAACTGAATTACAACGTCTTGATTTTAAAAATATGCAAGGTTCAATTTATCTGCAATTAAAGTCAGTTTAATTGCAATTAAAGTCAGTTTAACAGAAAGGACCTGACATTTATTGCCTCCACATGCAATAATAAACAAGAAACAACAAAAACAAATCTGACCAAGAGTACTAGATTTCAAGTTTTTTGTAGGCCTATTTTTTGCACCTTACTGTTCTCTTGTTACGTCTAAGTGGACAGTCAGTTCAGTATGTGTCCTTTTTACTTTTCTTCCAATATACTTTGGTCTGAAGAGTACATACAGCAAAGAAGAGCAGAAATGGAAAGGTTTAAAAGAATGAAGAGGGTTTCCACACCTGTGGGTTGATGCCAGCTTTTCTGGTGGAGAACGTGGGACGTGGTGCTTGGATGCCAGAGCGAGGTGAAGCCACACGTTCTGGAGCTAAAGACAACACTGGGGAACTGACACTGCCTGCTGCGATGGGCGTCACAGGAGGCGAAAAGCAATGGGCTGACCGATAGGCGGCAGATTGGCTGTACGGCGATGGCAATGGGCTTGTTGGAAGGGATGATTGTCTGGAGTAGGAGTGAGCTGTCACAACGGGTTTAGTAGATGGGGCGGCTCTGGGAAGAGTGCTGTAGGGATCTTTTGTTGGGTTGAAGATAAAGAGGGAAGAGTTGAGCTGGTATGGCTGATGTTTGGACAGCTCCATCTCGATTTTAGTGCAGCCGTTCTCCAAGGGTATCTCTGGAGGTGGAGCTGGAGTAGGCACTGGCTCTTTGGCAGGGACAGTCTTTTTCTGAATGGCCTGCTGAGTTTGAAGTGTCTTTGATATTTGTGCACTTATATTGGAGGAGTTTACTATAGCCTTCACTCGACCGGGCATGTTGGATGGATATACCCACGAAGGAGGCAAGGACATGGTAGGAGAGGGAGATCTCAGGTCCTTGCTGTCATGGACATACCTTTCCATCCTCGACTGGCGTTTAGCAAACAGTTCGGCTCCTTTTCCTGAAGCATTGGTCAGGGTCTGCTCAGGCTTGTGCTCTATCCTAGCACGCGTTCTGGAGCTTTTCAAACTCGAGGCCCACTCTGGCACCGCAGCTTCCTCATGAACGTCCTCTTCCTTGGCCAGGAAGTTTGAGGCTTCGGCTCCTAGCGCCAGCAGCTCCTCCTCCTGCCCTGCATCTGGCTGGGGTTTTTTCTTCTTTTCATCTGCACACTGCACCAAGGACAGGAGCTCGGGATTCGGAGCCACTTTTGGCTTCTCCTGAAATGTGAACATGGACTTGCGGGTTGCTCTGCGAGCCCGGCCCTCATCGAGGATGCCCGTTTTGATGGGAGATACAGATCTCTTCTCACTCATGAGTTCAGGGACAAATGTAGGCCTGGGGGCATATGGGCGGATGTAGTAAGTAGAAGACTTAGGTGAGGGAGAATGGCCTGTGATTGGTGGAGGAGGGCTGGAGTAGCTGGGGAGAGGAGGAGTTGGATATGAAGGTGGAGGTGGTGGTGGAGAGAAAACAGGTCTTGGGTGCATTGGGTAAGTTGAAGGTTCAGAGTGTGTTGTAGAGTCATGGGCTGCCGGGATGTCCATGACTGGACTTGTAGCTTCAGAGGATCCTACTGTTGTTGGGGAGAAAAACGGGCGAGCTGTTCTATTTATGATGGTGGGCTGTTTAGTCACCGTCTTATCTGCTTTTCCATTGCACTGTACACTGTATCCATTTGGGATTTCTTTATTGTGTGCTCCATTGGCTTCAGCTTCATCTTCACCAGGGTTACTGTCACTTCTAAGAGTAACCTCATCCTTCACATGCTCTGTAAGGTCTTCTGAAAGCTCCTCATCCTTCTCGTTGACTGGGAGAAAGTGTCTTTCTTGGCTGCATTCTTCTGCTACATCCTCCCGTGTAACCTCACTAGCATCTTCCATGTCACTCCCAGTGCTGCAGATTCTGTCAGCTGACCACGTGAGACCTGTCTTGAGGTTCCTGTGATTCAACTCTTTGTCCTGGTCCTCAGTCAAGAGCCGTTTGTCCCATGTCCGTGGACTTTCAAAAGATGAATCAATTACATTCTTAGATATCTCCACTCCTCCCCCTCCGACGCTTACGAGTGTGAAAGCGTTCACTCTCTGTCTGCGCCGGTTGAAAAGTTGGACGCCTTTAGAGTTGGAATTGGCCTGTAGCTGAGCAGCAATGATCTGACTCTTGGTCCGTGCCTCCTTCAGTTCCTTCTCTGACAAACTGGCACTTCTGCTGAGGTCTGCAACGGTAGAAAAACACAACAATCAAATCAACTGAAACTTTTAATCATAACATATTCACGGCTATGCCATTTGCAGAGTATTGCTCAAACCAGCTTGCAAATTTAACACAACCCACCAAGTATTCACAAATCTTAGGAGAGAAGTGTTATTTTAAAAGCACTTCATTGTTTTAGCCTATAATACAAAAGGTGTTGCATATGGCAATACAGGCTTTTTATAGAGAGTAATTATACAGGTTTTGGCAAATATTAGCTTGCTTTACATTTTATTTCATGATGTCACCATTGCTGTCATGATTATTTAGTTGCTATATTTCAGCTATAGTAGCAATGTGTTCAAATGGGAGTATAATTATTTTAAAAGTCAAAAGTATTATATGTCTTTCAAGTAATTCTAGCTTCCATGAGTCACCCACTTAAAAAGATGAATCATATTAGTTTGTCGTCGTTTATGCAGACAGACTTATAAAAGAAATGCTGACGCATTAAGTTCAAGGATTTGTGGTCAAAATTATTCTTTTCACAGTTTGCTGTGATTCACGGAGCCTGCAGGCAAACTTTTGTAGACCGTATAATGCTTTCACACATTTACAGTTCTAAGAACCTCCTGTAAATAAATTGTAATGCTGATATTTGCAGTTCTACTCATAGTTTGGCAAAGATAGATGTTAAAACAATCATCTATTTGTTGAAAATGGCAAAGGTTTATTGACTGGGCTAAAAAGCCCCATTCCGAGCTGGAGAAAGTATTTCCTTCACCATGGTCTTTAGTCCCTCCCTTAGCATTCCTCAACTGCCGAGAAAATTCCCTGCTTGAGACTGCAGCATGCCTCGAGAAGTCTCTCTGAGGCACAGGAACCATCAGTCTATATGCTGACACCCCAACAGGTTCATGCCTTTCCATCATCAACTTACAAGACAAAGTCTACATTTAAATGCTTGAACTTTGACCTATCGTGATATACTGTGGCATCAAAGTTTCAGTAAATAAAGCAAGTGTGCTTAAATATCCTGCCTACAAACGAATGTGTGCATCAGGAAAGGAACAAAACTTTTAAAACACAAACCCTCAATATTACATACTGAGGAACAGACTGTTAACAATTACATCACTGGCTGTACGGCTTGACTCAATATATGCGTGGTTAACCTGTGCAACATAAACACAATCTGTTTCCCTAATAGACCTTTGAATAATTAACCACTTTAGGTTTCCCTGAGGTAGTTTTTAGCTTTTATCCTCAACCCCAGACTTGGCAGCAAACCTGAAAACAATTTTGTGAATGTTTTTTCTCTATCCAAGCAGGTAGGTATTTGTCTTGCCAGAGCCACAATAGAAGTTAAAAAGTTAGGCAAAAAAAGAAAGAAAGAAAAAAAAGTGTTCTAAATCTAAATCTCATTTGTTTTATGTGCCAGACTCAAAGGAGCTTTAATATCACATGACATAAAATTATAATAGAGCATGAATAATGTACATCTGCCTTTCATTCCAACAGTAAAAACACCTTTTTATTTAGTCAGGCCATGCAACACAACCTCTAGCACTGAAATAAAAAGCTCTCGATTTTCCTTCTTTACAGATATTCATGTGTTACAGATATTTGAAGTGTTCCAAAGGTTATTGTTTTTTAGTCAGCCATAAACATACATAGTTTTCTGTTTAAAAATAAATAACTAAAATAAAAATTACCTGATGTAGTTTTGTTACTTATTCTTATAAATGTCCCTGTAATGTCAAAGCCTCAACAGAATAGTTAATACAGTTATGACTTCACTCACTGACTGCGTTCTACTTTTTATTAAATAAATAGGCTACACTATAAAATGTGGTAACGTGCAAAAATAACCTAGGTTGATTAGGTAACTAATTAACTATTAATTTCTAGAATTAAACCGTTTTACCACATGAAGCACATTTTAGGCTTTTTTATATAGAATACAATCAAAAATAACATTAAAAACTGTATGTCTGAGATCCGCAAAAGTTATTTGCCACTTTTAACTTCATAGCAATGTTGTTCTTTTCATTCAAAAACTTGCTGCCCGCAACTCAAAGTGGCAACCAGCCTGCTTGGTCTTTTAAAACAGCACGCATTCACAGCAAAACATTGCTCTCCTCTCGCCTTAAAGAAGATTCATCACATTATATAATTTGAACGATCTATGTCATCCAAACTCAGAACTTCAGCACATGCTTTTCGGAGATCTAAGCGTTTTATTACGCAAATGCCGTTTTTTAAAGTTCCAGAATCACCGGGTCGAGCTAATTTTTTCTTACCTTAATTAACTCTGAATACAGTCTCTTTTGTTGCTGCTTCGCGAGCTTTTCTAATTTAACTTCATGTGTTTCCTCCACTCCCCCTTTAGCAGCGAGAGCCTGGATCGGATTTCGTGTCGTTGCGAATGATGATCTCTTGCGCGCTCCAAATGCGCATCGAGCATGAGGCGGGCAGGCTGGGGCACTGGACGAGGCTTGCGCTTCCCTTTTGCTTTTTTTAAAGGATGGCTATGCCGTGTGACGTTCCTGGCAGACTTTGTTTCCTCTGTTTTTTTTGGTTTGGTACGCTGCGAATTCGGCAGCAAAAAGCCTGGATACAGAATAGACCTGAGAAGCGGGGCTAGTTGTCACGCGGGAGGTTGTCACAAGGGCTTTAGTCAGAAACTATGAGGTTTTGGACAAATGTTTCTCTTGCAGTGGTTTTGCAGCAATTCTCTAAAGCATATATATATTACATTATATATCACCCACATGTTGTTTTAAATTCTTATGACCTTAAAAACTTTCTTTTTAGAGTAGAAGCAAAATGACAGCCTCAGTCACCATTCACTTTCATTTAATGGAAAAAAAACATGCAATGAAAGAGAATGGTGACTGAGGCTGGCAGTTCTTGACTTTCTGCAAAACATCTCCATTTGTGTTTTACCGAAGAAAGCATGGGTTTCAGACTACGCGTGGGTGATAAAATAATGACATTTTCTTTTTCTGTGAACTATCCCTTTAGCTGACCATTTTTACCAGAGATTATGATTGTACTGATCATATTTATGTCTGCTATGGCCTTGGATGAACTTAAACTACCACATACAGAATCTGTAAGTCCGCACATTCTGTTCCACGCCAAATTAAGTGGCCACATTTCATTAGTGTCATGTATAGAATCAATGTGTCAGCTCCTTCAGAGGATTGGATGTCAAGGGAGAGAGCCATGAGGCAAACACTTGGATGGACACCTGAGCCTCAAGGGTGGAGTTCAGTTTAGACCACAGAGGTTTTCTTGCTTAGCTTATCCATCATACCTGAATCATAACCCTCATGCTTAACTTATCATTAACAGAAGGAAAACACAGGAACTTCCTCAAACATAAAAAGTAGTGGAATGATATTCATGTTCCCATTCATTGGCACTGAGCTGCGTATGATATGTGGGCTCTCAGTTCAGACAGATGAGGGAAACTCCCTCACAGCTTGAGGATTTGGGGACCTGGCAGACATAGGGTTGTATATCAAAGGTCAGATTCCCCTGTCGGATGTTATGGTTTGCTGGGAGGATGGGATAAAATGACAGTTTTCCACTGGGAAATGTGTGCGAGTATGTGAAGAGTGATGAGATCAGAAAGGTTTAAGAATTTTAAATCCAAAAATGTGCAATTACACATCACTGTCCACAAAACCTGTTCTTGGAGACGCTGCTATCTTACTCTAAAGTAGGACAACATTCACAAAAGAGCATCTACAGATCAGTTCTGATGCTGAAAAAAGCCTTGTAATTGACATGCTACATTGTTATAGAACATACAGTTGTGGCCATACGTTCATATACATTTGCAAAAGAAATTTAAGTTAACAGTTTCAAATTAGTTTATGGACAAACTGCATGAGGTCAAGGGGGTCATGATTTTAAGTCAGTCAGTTTTTCTTCACTGTATATGGCTTTAAAGAGACAGGCTGAATCAATTAATGCATTTATCATATACAGTGGTAATAAGAAATTCACTACAAATTATATTAGCAAAACAATTCAAAGTTGATCAATTACAACTGAAATCAGTTTCAGAATATTTTTGACTGTGTAAGCACTCACACTTTAAGTGTTTTAACGACAGCAGCACTAAACTGGATGAACTGCACAAACGTTTGTGTAAAACATGGCAATCATCATCTCCAGCATGATTTGAGAAGATACAAAATGCAATCTTGTGCTGTTTGTAGAAATAAAAGTTCATGTTCAAATTCTAAAAATTCACAATTTTAATTAATACCCAAAACAGTATAGAATTAAAATTCTAAAACATTCTGAGAAAGAATCTCACTGGATCTCACTGTGTCATTTTCCAATTTGATGCTATCAGCATCTGGAGATGCAAGAAAGAGAAGCATAACATTCATCTCATCAAATCATGATGTTGTGTGGCGACATCAATCCCATACAAGGAGAGAGAGAACTAAAGGAAAAGAGAGAAAATGCTGACAACTACTTCAGCGTCTCTTCCTAGGAACGGTATGAAACCAATATAAAGTGACTGAATTAGCTGTTCCATCTCAGCCTTTCCACATCCTCCCCTCTCGCCATTTTGCACACTCCAAAGCTGTAACAACATCACAGCAACCTCTTGAATTCGGCAAAAACAGTTTCGGACCGCCTGAAATGAATCTGAATTCTCATCAGCGGGGTTGCAAAACCCCTCTGTCACACAGTCACTGGTGTGAACTGCTGCCTACTGCACTTGCAATGGGTGCCTGGTCATCTGCAAACCTTATTACGCATTCTTTCCAGATAACATTACCCACAGCTTGAGCATTATGGTCAGTGGGTATGAACTGAAGAGCTATTACTGTACAGCTCATCTGTGTCTGTGAGGAAACAAATGTGTCACTGAGGGTTTAGTAAGAACTGATGTCTAAACATTTAAGGGATAGAAGCATCTGGTAACACTTTAGAATAGGTAACACTTGTTAACTATTAATAACGACATTTGAATTTGTAATTTTCTGCTTATTAATAGTTATTAATATGTAGTAAGATAGAGGAATGTAGCCCAAACCCATAGAACCCCCCTATCCTAAGCATGGGATGAAAACTGGATTGAGAGTGAGGAGTTGGGGTGGAGGAGTGATGCAAGAAACACGTAGTACAGGGGTAAGTCAGCTGAGGCTAGTTATACACACGTAATGAGCTAGTTAGAATGATTAAGTAAACAAGCTACACCTGTGCCAAATTGACAGATGATCTGATCGTGCTCCTCCCGAACCTCATTAATAAAATATCATCTAAAATAGTAATATGCATACTAATAAGCAACTAATAGGTGTAACCATAAAATAAACCGAATACATTTGTCTTGACTCACTAATTTATTTACATTTATAACATGACTCTACTGAATACTTAACTCTAATTGGTTGATCACAACATTCTGCAGTATTAAGACACTGTATAATGACTGTATAATTGTTAACTCTATAATTAACAATTCCCTACATAGTTTCATGCCTGTCATTGCACCATATCATCTCGTTTCTAATCGTGCAATAGGTTTTCCCAAACTTTTTTGTGAGTTTAATATATTAGTCCTGCTGAGATTTTAAGCAAATATTTTAATAATTTAACAATATCAGTTTATGGCCACATGACATACAGTTAAACTAATAAAATAGTTTTATATTAATTGCTTTATTGTTGATTTTATTTGTTTGTTTTGAAGTGACATGCTTATCCATTTAAATGATGAACTCGATGAATACTCAAATCTGATTCTTGGATAATGGCAACATTCTGCAATCAGTTTTAATGTTTTAATTATTAGCTTTTCATCAGATCACAACCACAGTTTAATAAACTCAGTGTTTGCATTCATTTATTTAGTATGCAGTCTAGTCAGAATGCCGATCTGTATATTGTTCCTTACATATTATACAACCGAGGAATAATGTATATTATGTCATGTTCTTTAGATTCAGCGCTATAAAAGAAATACGGAGGAAAATATTTACTTGTTTTCCGCTCCATCTGGCAAGATGTCAAGCCTGGCTTCTCTTTGACCCCACAGTGGTCTTCTTTCTCCAAAATGTTAGTACTGTGTCTCTCCAGGGACGTGTTTGCTCCAGTCCTGTTGAGGGTGGAGGATGTTGTAGTGGTAGGTCCACCCCAGCTGTCCCCTCTTCTAGCAGGCTCATGTTTGCACTCCATCCCAGCCTGCTTCACTTCGACTTTTCCTTCGCTGAGCCCCCTTTTAGCCGGCACGCTTGCTTGAGTGTGATAAAAAGCTTTCTTTTTCTCAGCTGGGGCGTATGTTTGGGATCCCCGTTTTGTTTTATGCTTCCCGATTTGTGAAGAAATAAGAATCAGAAGCAGGATCAAAGTCAAACTAAAGCTCTACATTTTGCTGGACGTTTTCTTCATGGTAATCCTTCGGGGTAGATGCGCTACCGCCCAGAGATGAGCTGAGAAATGTACTTTTGCTTTCAATCCACACAATATTATTCAAACTCTTAACAAGACCTCCCTGGAGGTACTTCCCTGCACTCTGGATCAGTTCCCATGGAAGAGTGCCAAGAAAATTTCACAAGTGGGATATGCTCTTTTGCAAATACGGCAAAGACTATCCTCTGTTCTATTTGCGTTTGTTTTCGATCTTATATCCAGATATTTGTCTTTCTTTTTGAGTTACCAAAACACATCCCTCGAGTTTATCGCAATCTCCCCGAGACAGACTGTTTCTTTAAAAGGCACGCGTAGCCCTTGCTCTCAAAGCGTTTCAACAATGTCAAGATGAAGGGCAGAGCTTGGTGCTTTCCTGTCGTTTCATTAGCACATGAAAAAACACATTCAGCCGAAAGGTCGTCCAAACGTTCTGACTGCAGCTATTGTAGTTGCTAAACGTT